>NC_067130.1:27654155-27957488 GCF_021347895.1 Acanthochromis polyacanthus | reverse complement strand
CCAAAAGATGGCTGCATACTGTTAGCCGGTAGCGTAGTTTAGCTAAAATGGCTCGAGAGGCAAAGGCCAGTCTAACTGCTAGCACCTAACATTTTATGTGTAATTTATACTTCACTACTCATTACAAGTGCATAAAAACAGCACTTTGTGGTTGTGTAAGGGCTGATATGTTAGACTATTTGTTCGCAAATGATGGCTGACTCATCTGAACGGTTAACCGTTAGCTTAGCTAAAGTGGCTGGAGACACGACTAGCCCTATTTCGCCTAAAAGTAAGTCCATCTACGAGCGTCTAAAGCGCAATTATGGTTTGCGTATAATATATAGTTTTTGCAGCCATAACAAGTGTGTAAAAATGACACTTTGTGGTTTTAAAAAGGGTAATATGGCAAACTATTTGTTAGACGAAAGATGGCTACATGATTCAAAGCCGTTAGCTTAGTTTAGCTAAAACGACCGGAGAACCAGCTCGTCCTATTTTGCCCAAAGGTCAGTCTATCTACGGGAGATGGAGCTGTTCTAAAGCTTTTAATGAATATCTTGTGTGTAATTTACACTTTTTCGTAGTTATTACAAATGTGTAAAAATTACACTTTATGGTTTTATAACAAGTGTGTTTGGTTGTGTGTTTGTTAGCTAAATGATGGCTCCATGTGCTAAGCTAACTGTCCTCTGGCTGTAGCATCATATTTAATGCACAGCTATTAGCATTTATGCTAACAAAAAACACATTTGCCAAAAGCTGCAAGTTATTTTTAAATAATGAGGTAAGTTTAAATCTCCAAGACAAATGCACTAGTATTTCAATTTAGCTAAACAAAAGTAAATAGCAAAAGAGTAAACCCCTGCAGTCCTGATACGTTTTCAGACAGCAAGCTAGGACTTAAATACACTCTGCCATCTTTATGATTTAATTTACAAGCATGAAGACATTTAATTAAGGTTTAACGAGCTGCCAGTCTTCTGCATTTTGTCAGGGGTTTTTCATGTTTCTGTAAGAATTTGGAAAAAATATTGCATTTACTAGCTTGATTGCAGTTTATAATTGTGATTGTAAATTTGAACACCTTCTATATTGGGTTGTAATGAATTCAAATGTTCTCTTTTCCAGGCTGTAGCTCTGTTGCATTGACATTTCTTGAATATCCCTTCTTCTCTGCCTGTTTTTTATTTACTCCAAAAGGTGAGTACATCTCTGTGATCAATTTTTCAGAGCTGCTGGATGTCCCTCTATGTTGTTTGTATTTACTTGTATCCTTCTGTTTGTTGTCCCGTTTCCACCAGAGGACACTGTTGATCCAAAAACTAATGCCAGGATCTGCAGCCATGTTGGGATCAACAGGTAAAAGGCAGCCTGGTAAATATGAGTGTTGCACTGTTGATGATTGAAGATGATTCAGATCCTCAGGCTGTTCACAGAGCAGTTAAGGTTAATATACAGTTTCAGTATTGAAGTTATTGACAAGGAGTGCTGTTGATGCACCTTTTTGACACTATATATATGTTTCTTTCAGAGCTCAGTTTAATTGATAATGCATTGCAAGGACATAATCATATCACAACTGTTGAAAAACCATCTACAAAGGCTGCAGAAAACAACAATCATTTAAGCCCACTTATTTATACAATTAAATGTGTCTTTTTTTAAAATACAAATATGAACATTGCAGTAACAACAGTTTTGCATCAACAGTATTTTGTCTTTTTCTGTTTGTATTTTCGTGTGCGTGGTTTTTGTATGTACATACGTTGCTGTGTGTGTTTTATCAGCTCCCAATTCCCTCGGCCTCGCTGCTAACTCTCATCCTGCTTCCGGGACCGAATCATTTTTTGTGAGTATAACCGACCAAGTATGATTACTTTATCAAATGCGTGCATATGTATTTCATGAGAGAGTGTCCAAAAAAAAAGAAAGAAAGAAAAAAAAAAAGTGGTATGATTAATTTACCAGCATTCCACAGGGTCAAGGAAATTGATGCAGGATAATTGGGCACACAGGGAATCCTTGGCAATTTGTGCTTTCAGACTCTACTTGAGAAATTAGATGTCAGTGCAAATGTGAAATTGCTCCTCAATGTTCTCAAAGATTCCATGAAAATTTAAATATAAATCTTAAGTATTTCCAGCAAAGGGATCCTTCCCTTTTTTGTGCCAACTTGAAATGAAGCTCTGTGAAAATGATCTGAATGAAGCGAAAGTGTATGAGGGGGGGAAAAAGACATCCGAGCTTGTGTAAAGTTCGTGGCTGCGCTCCGAGGAGGATGTCGGGGCCGTTGCTCTCAGTAAAATCCTCATGCAAGAATTCATTAGATCCCTTTTTGACAGGAAGTAAAGTTTGAATTCATCTGAAGACATGTAATTATAATATTCAAGATATGTACACCTATAATGTACAATATAACTAGGATGGTGCGGTATAGCCTAGTTTTTTTTTCTTTCCTGCAGCTGTCAGTGTCGAAGTTATGACACGTGTGTTCGTATGAATGAGAATAAATTGCACAGGAGTGAATAATTGATGTAAAGGAGGATATGTTTGTCAAGTTCAGGAGGCCGCTGATTGATAAAGTTACCTTGCGAGTTGTAGTTGGAAAGAAATTAGATATGGCTGCTCTGAAAAACACCCACATTCGTTATAGCACGCTATATTTCATGCAGTGGTCATCAAGTACATTTCAGCAATTTAGCTTCAATTACGAGGATTACAGAGAATTAATTAATCATCAGCATCACGGAGTCTGATCAAAACTTGTGGGAAATTTTACATTCATGCAAGATCAAGATAAACTGATTGCTTAAAAGTCTTTCCTCCAAACTCCTAGTTATATTTAAATGTTAGTGTTTATTCCTCACGGACACAGTGCAAAAGAAAATGCTAAACAAGAATATTTTTGGTAGGCATACTACATACTGACACTCTGAAAAACGGCTTCATTTGTCCTCATTAAAAGCTTAAAAGTCCATGAATAAATAATCATTAAAGAGGATACTTTTTTCCCCCCATTTTTTTTTTTTATCTTCGGCCTTATGCAAAATACACTCACTGACTAAATAAATATGCTCCATAAAGGCTGTTTAGAAACGTGCCCTCCCCCCTCTACTTCCACATTTAGATGGCTGACATGCACCTAAAGATCAGATCCTACATTGGCTCTTGGTTTTGGAGGGAAAAATTGGACCTCCGAGAGTCAACTTAATGCAATTAAGTGAGGATGATGAGCCTTTCTCTCTCTGTGTGCCGCTTGAATCAGTAAGCAAGGCAGAATCAAAACTTAAAGGCGAGAAGAAAAGAAAAGAGCCAGAGATGAGCGTGCACAGACCGGTCCCAGCGGTTTAATTATTTTAATTATCTCTCCTCTTTCAGCTTTCCTAAAAAAGAGGCCATTAAAGGATGCCCGTTTGGGTTAATCTGATTAAAAAAACAAGATGGAGGGAGAGATGAAAGGCTGCAGATGTCAGTGCTAATCAGGGGAGTTAAAACTGCTATTTGTGAACTGGGACGGTTGTTAAAGTGGGTAGAAAGTGCGTGCAGTGTGAGTGTTTTTTTTAAATACGTTTTTCCTCACTTCAAAACACCTCCTTCCTGCAGCCTCTGTTGATAAACTCCCTCTCATGCATCTCCTCAAACTAACGCCATGTTTGATTCTCCGCCGCGTTCTGTAACTGTGCTGGCAGCAGGTCAGGACGAGCGCCGCCGCGACGACGGGAGAGAAATAATAAAAGTTTAAGTTTAGTCCCCAGCGATATGGTTTAGTTTTCATAAAGGAAGATGGCATTTGAGGAAGTGATGAAAGCGGCATTAGCAATTAGCAAAAAAAAAAAAAAAAGCAAGTATTTTTGTGGATTTTGCAGAAAAGTCGGCCAGTAAGGTGAACGATTACAATCTACCACTTCCTGTGTTTATTATTCTGACACCAAACATTGTTATAAAGTGCTTCTCATTAAGGGATTTTTGCAAGTGATTGTATTTTTTTTAAACAAGGAAAGAAAGTGTCTCAGTTTCAGATGCAGATGAAGTCGTCTCATGTGTTTTCTAAACCAGATTTTGGTTTCTGTTTACTTTCTTGTTTCAAACTGCACGGATAGAGTGGAAGAAGAGGGTTGGCATGAGTGTCAAAGTGTGTCAAATCCGTCAGGTTCTACATTATTCTTTTAGCTCCCCCAGAAAGGAGTAAACAGACATTTTCTTATGTGCTTTTAAGTGTGAAACCAAAATAAACACTCTGAATAGGTTTTTAATGGAAACATGTTAGAATATTCTCTCTGCACCAACAGATTATTGTTGTTTTGTGGAAAATACATTTTTCAAAAGAAAATGGTAATGTTTTGTGCAGTATAATTTTTTAATATGCACGTTTACAGAACTCAGCAGGCCAAATGCGACGCTGTCAACTTTCATAACGCACTCAGTTGTTAAAGTTCCCCTGACTGCAGAGCTTGACATTTGTTCAGTCAGAAATGAGCACAAAACCAGCACAGGTGTGGAGCCACAGCATGGCGAGAGAGGAGGGGAAAGGAGAGGAAGAAAAAAAAAACAAAGATCTACTTTCAAACTAAATCAAGCAGAAGGAATGTCCTGAGTGTGTACAGAGATGGACGGGAGCCCATGCAATATTAAAGCGCCATGTCTGGCAATGCCAACCGTGCCACTCCTCTCCGTGGCTCCCGCCCTCCCGGCTTCCCGGCCATCGGCTCTTCCCTCAAGGTGACACTTCAAAGCGGGCACGCAGACGTGGCAGGCCTGGCTGTCGGCATGGAGCCAGCCCTCCACCCTCCACCCCACCGTACCCACCGCCTTTCCTCCTCTTTCTCTCCCGCCCACCACCCATTCTATCCCCACCGCCCCCCTCCACCACCACCTCAAAGACACAGCTCCTACCCCTGCTGGGCCAGGTCAGCGCCAAGATCCACACCGCTCGCCGCCTCGGGAGCCGCTGTCAAAAAACTCTCCTCGGCGAGCTTAATTAATAACGGGCCATTCCTAATGCAAACCCTCTGAATCTGCAGCCTGTTTCCCTCCGATCCTATTGGTGAGTTCTGAGGCCTCGACAGAAGGCAGACAAGGAGAGGAGGGCTGGTTGGGGATGCATCCAAATCATTTGAATTTCGATGATTGGGATTCACATGCATTATTCTCCGTGCTTTATAACCTATTTTCTGTGTTGTACAGTGTGCCTGCCTGCCTTCTTGCCTTCCTGCCTGTCTGTCTGGGTGTTTTTTTTAAAGATGTCTTTCTTCTGCAGATGATTGGAGACACTCGAACCAAAGCATACAGGAGGCTGCTGCTCTCCTCAGCCTGTCTGAGAGGGAAAAAAAACCCTAAATGTGCACACATACACTCACACCCAGCCTGCATCAGCTGGGTCCTGTAATCACCTCTCAAACCTGGAGGGAGAATTTTACCGAGCCGAGCCGTGATCGATATTTGCCGATCCGTCTGCCCGCATCAACCTCAAATAAAAGCGGAGTGCAGGAGACAAGGCAGCACCGGCAGGTCGTGGGGAGGTCTGCGGCACCAACGTTTGATGTCTGTGAAAGCGCTCATCAGTGTGTAGAAACCGGCCTCATCTTGGCACGCCAGGTCACCGCCGCCTCACCCCGAGCAGCACACGGCTGATTGTCTCGCTGTCGGGGCGAGTGGGGTTGTTGTTTTCCGAGGTGAGAGGACGGATCTTTTTCAGCAAGCTGGGCTTCGTGTGGTTTTTTTTTTAATAGGGCCCCAGCTCTGGCACCTTGCAGGCCTGCTCAGGCCGACACGCTGATGATGAGGAGGGGAACTCATCCGAACTCAGTCCTCCTCCTCCTCCTCCTCCTCCTGCCAGTCCCGAGCTCATGTTGTTACTGTATTTTTATTCACCGCGTGTGCTCCTCTGCCTTCGTCCATCGCATTCTTGATGGGCTGAGTTGGGGGGAGAAAAAAGTGCAGGCTAAACAACCCTGCGAGCCTCGAGGAAGCTGTGGTTAAATGGTACACGGCTCGGAAACATAAGGTCTGCGAGTACGAGCTCAGCCACGAGAGCATTGCGGCATTTAGGGCAAGGAGCTGGGTGCGTTCGCTGACACGCTGATATAATTAGGTCGTAATAAATAAGAAAGGCAACGGGGAGCGAGGGCGTGTCTCAACAGTGGCCATTAGAGAAACCACATAGGTTGCTTTTTAAGAAAAAAAAGTCACCTGTCTACCTGGAAATACACACACTTTCTCTTCCTCCTGCTCACACACATTTACTCAGTGTCCTACTTGCGGAGTCCTTATCGGTGTTGTTCTAAACCCCAGAAGCCCTGGCCCTTTAACTGAGCTAACTGGGATGGTTGTAGGCTCAAACCAACCTTAATTAGTACACTTACAGCACAGCGAGGGCAGGTACAAACTCGAGCCTCTGCACTGCAGTTTCCCTCAGATTAAGCCTCTTTTAGACGACGCTCTAACCTCCCACAATGACTCGGTTATTAACTTCATTAGCTTTCAATTCTCTTTTTAGTTTTGGCAAAGTGGGTGAGGCTTAGTTTTGGCCTCTGTTGAGATAATAGTCTTAGAAATCGGTTAATCTTTACTGTCTGTGTTTTATCTCCACCAGCGCTGCTGTATTTCATGAGTGTTACCTGCTGTTCATCTTGGCGACATGCATGTGCATGAGCGGGTTGTAATGAGTCAGGCATCGGGTTTTAATAAGCAGAGCTTTACCCGCAGATCCTTCTGTGATTTGCATCCATGTCGGACACGAGGCGTAAAGCGGGGTGATTGATTCATGGCTCGTCCCACATTGGAGCGAGAAAGAGTGGAGAGAGAGATAGAGGAAGAGGCTGTAGATTTATTATCAAGCTCAGCGACAAAGGGAGGAAGAGAGTGTGCATATGTTAATCCGCTGGCTGAACGATGATCAAAGACTGGAACAAGCTGAGCCCTGCTGATCGCCTCGGGGCAAACGATGCTCTCCAAGCAGCTGGGAAAGTGTGCAGACGAGGAGTAAACAGATAGTTAGAAAAATCAATAGCTGAGGTTTCGGGCCATGGCTTGGTGTGAAGGTCAAAGGAGGCTGGGGTCCGCAGCGCGTGGAGGGAAGTCTGGAAACCAGGGGCGCTTTTAGGCCAATTTAAGAGAAGTGATGTGTTTACAGCTGAGTTGTGTCCAGGAATGAAGGAAGTTGAAGTCGAGGCTACGGCTGCTCTGGTCAACTCGGTGATAACACAGCGTATATACAGTATATATGTGCATATCTATCATGAAAAAACATCAGGTTTTCATCCTCAAACATCCAAGGACTTGTGAGCAGTGGCATGGGAGTGTGTTTGGAATGAGGACCTCACGTCAGCTCATTTGGGTTTCAAAGGAAGCAGGATTTTCTTTTTAGTGTCAAAACACCCAGCGTGGGTCTCGTTTGTTCGTCATCTGTTATCCCACCTTCTTCTTTAGACTGACCCAAAGCATTCCCATGAGGCCTCTACCTCAGATACCCACACTGTCTGCCTGCTTTGGGAATTTGTTGCCATCCCTGTGATCCCGTCCTCAAAGCTCATTTTTGGTTTGAATTTTGAAATTTCATCGTCAAAACCATGTAATTCTCCTGCATGTATGCCGTCATGTAGATAATGTAGACGAGCGAGCGCTTTCCCTTTCATCAAACCACAGTATCTGCTAAAAAAAAAAATCTTAAAAATCACCTGTCAGTGCTCTGTTTATTAGGAATTCACGTCTTTGTTTGCCTATAGCTGAATAATTAAGATAGCTTAGCTTTTTAGCCTCAAACTTTGGCGTCTTTTGACTTCCTCCACTTCTGAAGCGGATTGTTTTTGTGATTAATCACTTTGTTTAATCTGTTAATGATGGCATCCCCTCAGGCTAAATGCCTGAATCGTGCTTACCAGTTTATTTATTCATTTGTACTTTTGACGTGTTAATCTGCATAAACGGCGCAGAGCTCCGCCAGGACCCCCGAATGTCTCTCTGCAACTGTCAATTACAGCAACATTTTAGACACCGGGAGGCAGCCACCCTGGTCTCTGTACCTTGATCAGGGTAGAAGTGTGCCTGTCAATCAGCTCTCATCTTAGCCTGTCCTGTCAGGGAGATATTGATATTCAGACCTTCATCTCTGAATCAGGTCTGCGGCATTAATTGAGCAGAACTGCAGCTAATTAGAATTGATGAGAGAAAGTGCTGCACGGCAAAGAAACAGACAATGCAACACAACACAGCGCTTTTTTTTTACAGAGCTGTGGTTTGCAGTCATTGCATTGTGGCCACTTGTCACTGGTTGCACATATCATATACTGTAAGGAAATAGTTTGAGACACACACCAGCAATCCATCCATCGCACAAAACCATCAGAGATCCGTCTCATCGATCCCAAATTCATTCATGCATGAGGCAACACCTGTAAATGTGCAGACGGGCTCTATTAAGTGGTAGAACCATGAAAAGACTAAAAAAAATAGAAACACTAAGAGAGCCGAAACCTCTGCATAAAGTTGCACATTTTCAATCTGAGTCTTGATAATGTTTAGATATTGTCTGGGAATATTAGGACAGGATTGATGCAGGATTAATTACAGAGTACATCCATCAAGAAATCTATGAAGCATTTGAGAGTAAAGGCAGTTTATATAGTCTGTACCTAAATGAATTTGGCAAGAATTTATAGGAAACAACTGATGCACCGGTGGAACAAATTAATTTTAGGGAGCTCATCCACATATTTTATGGGACAAACTTGATGAAAACTAGATAAATTTGCTTTATGCTGAATGCAATTTCCTGATTTTCAATAGT
The DNA here is from genome assembly GCF_021347895.1 of Acanthochromis polyacanthus. Taxonomy (NCBI): domain Eukaryota; kingdom Metazoa; phylum Chordata; class Actinopteri; family Pomacentridae; genus Acanthochromis; species Acanthochromis polyacanthus. The sequence continues at coordinate 27,948,721 of NC_067130.1, read as the reverse complement.
TAATTAAATGCAAGGATGGTACTTTGATCCTTGAGCAAAGTACTCAACCGCAGATCGCTCGGCATGGCCTTGCCAGCGCTGCAATCACTGATGTGTGACTGTGTGTAAAGTATTTTGAAATGAAAAAAAAAACGCCGTGCAGTCCATTTACCAAATCAAAAGAACCAAAGAATCTGGAGGCAAATGTTTATCATGCGTCTGAAAACGAACCACAAATCTAATCAGTTCTTCTTTGGCCCCAAACTTTAACAAACTTCACCAAATTTCGCAAAATCTGTTGAGTACTTTCTAAGATACTAACAAACAAGCAGACCGACAGACAGAACCTCCTGTGTGTTGATACTGATCACATCATCTGAGCAGTTTGCGGCGTATAAACACAGCATTCCCAAGTTTGGACTAAACTCCTCTGCCAGGAGAGTCGACACTGCACCACATGTCAACAGGAAGCAGATGACCTCTCGTGCTGCAGCCTGGCCATTAGCAAATGTCGGACAGTCTGAGACCTATAATTTACTGCAGTGCTGCTCAGTTAGCCCTACAGCAGGCCTCTGGTTATCTGATGCAAATGTTCCCAAATGAAACGAATGGGAAATATCAACAAGCTCTGAGTAATTGCGGCTGATAAAAAATGCATGGGGGTTGTGGTGCCGGACTCGCTTCCCGCAGACGCAGGGAAGTTATCTCTCATTACCCAGACCGTGATAAAGTGCACCGACTTTGCCATCAAGCAAAAGCAATGCATTCAGCTCCGTCTAATAAAGGCTGCTGCCTCACCACGCACTTGCTCGTGAAATCCATTTGCAGGAGTTTGTTACAGTGGAGAATATTGTTAGTGGCTGCAACGATTAATTTTCTCTCTGTGTGCGTTGACGCTTGCCTTCGTAGTTAAAAATTCCAGCACATGAAGTTTGGATGTTTTATTCATTGTGAAACTTAATTTATATACAAGTATAGATGTACACTGCGAGGATTTCAAACTAACAACCCCTGCAGTACGTTTAAAAACCAGAGTCTGTTGCAATTCCTCATTGGTGCACTGAGCATTCCGATATCACTTTTCAATAGCAGCTTGTCTTTATCTACTTTTTACTCTGCCATAATTCACGACCTCAGTCCTTCTATCTGCCACCTGAGTGTCAGGAGTCATGACAGGCTCTGATTCAATCTGCCATGCAAAACAGCTGTTTGGCTCCAAGAAACCTGAATAATAAAGAGGATGACACGACGGCTGTCGCTGCGAGCACAGCAGGGGATCCGAACTCCTCAAAACCAAATACATGAGACTTGATTATGAGCAATGGATGAGGGCGGTTTCACCAAGAAGATGAGCAGATTCTTTTGAGCTCCGGGGAAAGTTGAAGCCTGTGGAGATTTGAATAATATTCCACAACGAAAAGCAGATTTAGTTTAAAATTTAGGAAATGTTTCAGCATATTTTTGCCCATTTACGACTTATTATATGAACTCTTTGCTGACTATTTTCATTATTCTTTGCTTCTAGGAAACTAAACATATCCTCAACCACATTTTACATTTTTTGCTAATTAGAAAATGTTGCTGGCTAACCCTTAAACTTAGATGGCAAATGTAATTAGCATTACAGCTGCTGAATGTCAGGACATTAGTATTTTCACAGTCATTCATGCAAACTCTGTGGCATACACTTAGGTGGTCAAATCCAAGTCAAGACTAGACACATCCTTAAAACCAAATATACGAGGCTTTAGCATGAGGACTAGATAAGGCTGGTTTTATGGGAAAGTGAGCAGATTCTTCTAAACTCCTGGAAAAGTAGTAGCCTGTGGAGATTAGAAAAATATTCCACAACGGCAAGCAAAACTGGTTTAAAATTTAGAAAATGTTTCAGCATATTTTGGCCCATTTATGTCTCATTACATGAAGTTTTTGCAGACTATTTTCATGATTCTGTTCACACTTTTCTTTGAGCAAATTAACCACACCTTCATCTGCATTTTGCATTTTTTGCTAATTAGAAAATTTTAACAAGTTAACCCACTAAACTTAGATGGCAAATGCAATGAACATTATACCTGTCAAATATCAGCAGGTTAGCATTTCCACTAGCATTTCCGTAAACTCTGTATACTACAGTTAAATGGTCAAATCCAAGTCAAGACTTTCCACAACAGGTGTCCTCAAAACCAAAAAGATGTAACCTGTGGAGAATCGCACATTATCCTATAACGTAAAGCAGATTTAGTTTAAAATTTAGGAAACATGTCAGCTTATTTTAACCAATTTACAACTAATTATGTGAACGTTCGACTGGCTGTTTTCATTAGTCTTTGCTTCTAGCTGCACTTTGCATGGAGTACCAATTAGAAAATGTTAAGTAGCTAAATATAAAAAGAACTATATCTGCTAAATATCAATTCATTAGCATTTCATTATCATGGATGTAGACTTTCACAGGGGTCGAATCCAAGTCAAGACTTGGATCTCGAGAAGTGCTACTTTCTGTAATTTATGTGTAAGTCTAAGTAAAGCCTGTGTGACACCATGAACTCCATTAAAAGCATTGCATTACCCCAAGATGATAAGATAACTTTTAAAAAGTAGACACTGAATTCAAGTTGAGCTTCATTCTGCACTGTAATGAAAGCAAATTCAATAGCTTCCTGGAAAATTGAAAACATATTTTTTTAATGAAAACATTGGAAACCTGAGTAAAGTATAGGGTATTTGTAATAAATAGCAGAAGTTATTAATATTCATCGTCCTCGCTCAACCTTTTCCAAACTCCTCTGTCAAAAGATGATCCCTGTTTGATGGCAGATAACATTCTGTGAACTTAGAGATCTGCATGATGCCCATACTGATGAAAAAAGAAAAAAAAACTTCACATCTCGACAAGGGTTAACGCTTGTGGCAGCGCGCTGACGTCAACAGCTGTTCTCAAACAAGCCCTTTGATGACTCATTGACAGCGGAAGCTCCGGATTGCCACTTTCACTAACTGGGGAAATGTCAGTGCCGGTGCTCGACGGAGGCTGATCACAGTCCCCTACAGCTCCCGCCTGCCAGAACAAGGCAGTGATGAAATAGCTGTGGTGCTAATGGATGTGAGAGCAATCTTGACCCACTCCAAAGAGCAGCCTCTCTGTCTCCATTAAAAACAGGCCTCTGCTTTGGTTGGGATCAGAGCCTTGGCTCTCTCCGGGCCATGGGGGAGTAGCCAGACAAAGGTAATTGTACGCCTCCTCTGCCCCTCCACCTCCACGTCGGGACTCCGGGGAGCTCCCGTGGAGGACTCTGAAATTGAGAGAAAACACACACAGACAAGTAATGATTAGGTTATTAGCGCCGAGGTGACTAATTACCTAATTGTACTGTCAAAAAGGGGGAAGCAGGAGGGGGGAGAGCTGCAAGGTGAGGACAGGAGGTGGGAGTGTTTGGAGAGACTTGGGTTCAGCTCCTCGCTCCTCTCGGGGCTGCAAGGGTGGGTCCCTCGCCACGTCGATCTTTTCCCGCGGCATCCCCCTGGCCGGCTGCTCGGGTCCCGGTGACATCTGCTCGTCCTCCCTCGGACGTGGTGGTAACTCCCCCCCCCAACACGCCTCCCCCGTGCAGATGTTTTGGTCCCTGGGTCCTCCCTGCGTGGAGAGCATCAGGCCCGTTTGATGTGCGATGAAACAGAATCGAGCGAGCCACTTGGGGGCTCGGGGAGCGAAGGGGGTTAGAGGGGGTGACGACGGGTACCGGGTGAAGATGAGAGCCGAGAAGAGGGAGAGTACAGCAAGGATGGGATGTTGGGATCAGTCTCATTACAATATGAATCAGAGGGCCACAAGGTTGGGGTGTCCCTTCACTGGAAGTCGGGAGGGAGGAGACAAGGAAAGGAGATTCAAGGAAACGAGGTGAGGAAAGAGGAAACAAATGGAAGAAATGAAGAAAAGATTGGAAAGAGGAAACAGAAATCAATTAATTATATATGGGGGGGGGTGCGATATGAAGATGAGAAATAATACATAAGACTAAAAGCATGAGTTGAAGGGAAAAACGTGAGTGGAGACAATGAAATTTAAGAAAATGCAATAAAATGGAAAGAAGAAGCAATGGAAGAGAAAATACAAAGAAAAAGGACAGAAGCAAGGATAGAAATTCAGGAAAAGAAAAAGTAATGAGACGAGATATGGGGAGGAAGAGAAGAAGGAAAATGAAAATAAAATAGAAGAAAAGCATAGAATGAGTAAATATGTAATAAAAACATGAGGTGAAGATATAGAAAGTACGAGACGAGTCATATTGAAGGGAAGTACAGGTTGCAAAAAGATAAAATCAGAAGAAAATCCTAGAGGAAAAGAATAGAAAGAAGGGATAAGATGAGAAAAAGAAATAGTACAAACATGAAGCATAGGGATAAAAGGTATGAGAAGAGTCAGACTGGAATTTAACAAAAGTATAAGGTGGACATGAAACCAGATGGAGGGAAACGAAGGCGTACAAGGGGACAAAACTGAAAGAAAAAATGTAAGTGAGATAAAAGGAAATAAGATGGAAGTTTAGGAAACATCCGAGGGGGAGATAAGAGTCAAAGAGAGGAACAAGAAAAGGGAAAAACGAAATGAGAGGGAAAAAACAAAGCAATAAAATGAAATGAGAGAAGATGAGATGAGAAGAAACTGAAGATGAGGAAAGGAAAAAAACTAAAGAAAATGAGAAAACTTTAAATGAGATCAGGAAAAGAAGGAAATGAGAAAAGGAAAGGAAACCAAAAGGACATGTGACGAGAAGATGGTAAAAAGACAACAGGTGAAAGAAAATGAGTTGAGAGATATGAGAGGAAATGAGATTAAAGAAATGACGAGAGGATGCATGAGAAGGACACAAAACAGACAAAATGAGGTGAGAGAAAAGGAAATGGGAGGGAGGAGAGATTAAAGGAAACAAGGGAAGATGAGAAGCAAACTCAGATGTGAGACTAGGAAGATGAGGATATTAGATAAAATGAAAGGAGAGGAGGCAAAGGAAAGACAATGCTAAGGATGAAAATCTGGAAGAAATAAAAGTTGTGGAGGAAAGTGGATGTTAGGAGACGAGGCGAGAGGAAACCAGAGAGAAAGAAGATGAAGGAAGATGGACAAAGGAGACATAATGAGAAACAAAAACAGAAAAATGAGATGAGAGAAGATGAAACAAGGACAAGAAAGAGATCAAAAATGAGATTGAAGAGAAGTAAAAAGGTGGCAACAGATGAAATTAAACAGAAGAGGAAAGTAGAAGGCATGACACAAGGAAACGACATTATGAGAAAGGAAGAATGAACGAGCAGCAAAGGGTTTACAGGAAGTAGATGAGAGGAAAGAAGAGGAAAATAAATCAGAGGAAGAGGATGTGGTCGCAGTGTTTCCTCGTCTTTCTTCCTACCCTCGTCTCTCGGCTTCGGTTGCTCCACATTCATTTACTGCTTCTCTCCGCCTAATCTTGCTCCCTGTGCAGTATGTTAATTACTGTTGTGAAAGAAGGGAAAGTTAATGACGAGGAGGATGATGAGGGTGATGATGATGATGCGATTATGATTACCACTTAGTGCGGGCAGCGCTGTGCCTCGTGTTCGGAGGAAGAAGAGGAAAAAAAAAGTTTAACGCCAGGAAGTGGGTGAAGAAGCGCTAACAGGGGATCAGGTGAAGCGATGGATAGGTTAGCAGTTAAAGATCAAAGTGAAAAACAAAGGCGGATTTCAAACGGGCCCAGAGAGCTTGGCAACAGACCCGCGGCTCCTCTGATAATACTTAGATCTATAAATGTTTCTCTTTTTTTATTTATTTATTTTCTTATTTATTTTTAAAATTATTCATCGCCGTAATAATTTGGGCCTAACAAGCACTTGAGGGAGACGGCTTCCTTTTGCATCTCTCTCTCCCCCATTTCCTTTAGTTCCCCGCTCCGTGGATGCTGGGAGCTCGGGGATTTGGGGGCACTATTAGAGAGAATTTCTTTTATTTGCTGCTAATGAATGATATGCATGATACTATTTTCTTTTTTCTTGTGTACTTTGTGGGGGTAACTGCGAGGATTGGGGCAGGAGCTGGAGAATTGGACTCTTTTTCAAGGCTTTGTTCACTTAACCCTCTTCTCGCCTTCCGAGCGAGTGCACAAGGTTGTTATCGTCACTTTGCTGGATTTCCAATTCAAATATGCTATCGTACTTCACTTGACACCACTGATATGGCATAGTTTGACTTTGTTTTGCTATTTTCAGTCATATTGTATGTTTATGAAATATGGGTTAACTGGTCTGTAGATACAGGAGAGGCACAGCAGGTCTGTAAACAGCTCTACTGCAGAAATATCTGAATATTTATGGCTCTTAATTGTCCTTTACTCTTAAAATGATTCCAGTTGTTTTTTTAAGCACATACAGTGCAAAAACAGAACATTGCTGAGCAGAGACTGTCCAGTGTTATTAATTCTCCATTCTTAGTTGGCCTGCAGTCGACCTTTCTGCAGATGTTTGTCAGACTGTATGGATTTATGAAGAAGTCACAGCAGCAGACTGTATATAAAAGATGGATGTAGCCTCTGGCGCTGAAAAGTGAAACACATGTGAAGTGCTTTAAACCTCCATTCTTTCAAACGGCCAGCAGGGGGCAAGTCCACTGGTTGCACAAAGAAGTCTAAATGTTTAGAAATCTATGACTAAATAAGCCAAGGCATCCTTTGATTTATTAGCTCTGTAAACCTTTTTCTAATGAGTTTATGGTCTTAATAGTTAATTTAGATTCTCCCTCAACACGACATTTACGATAAAATAAATAAAGAATATAAGTGTGTGCATCAGGTATGGCTACCTTATGATTGACAGGTTGCAACCATAGTCAGAGCTTACTTACAATTTCAGAAAAACAAGATGGTGAAATCCACATTCCAAACCATAGACTGTATATAAAGATGGACGTAGCATCTGGCTCCAAAAATGAAGCCCACCTGGAAGTGTCAAAAACTTGCAATATCACGCCGGCCGCTAGGGTTGGCTCCAAAAAGCTTTTGCTCCATAGACCCCAATTCATCACCGGAAAAAATAAAATTTGATAGACTGATTTTCTACAGCTCAGGATTTTTTCCCCATTAGTTTTCATGGTCAAAATGAGAGATCAGGTGGCCGATCTTAAAATAAATTAATACTGAATTTTAAATAAATCGTTAAAGTTGGCGGCGCCTGGGGGCATGGCTATACTTGATAGACAGTCTTGTCTATCAAGTAAGAGAGTCTTCAGCTCTCAGTCTGGCCTGCCCATAGACTGGTCCTGCCCCTAATTGCTCTCTGGTCCAGCCTGTTTGATGACGCTTTATACGTCACTGGCTCCAAAAAATCCAAAATGGCGACCAGGAAGTAGCAAAATCTGGGCTACTTTTTCTCGGCGTTGAAACCAACGGGTGACGTCACGGTTAGTTCACGCCTGTTCCAAACTTGCTTTTTCACAAACCAATGTGGAAGACTATGGTGGCTATATTCAACTGTTATACACAGTCAGTGACCCTGAACAGAGACACAGAGGCCCTAATTTGTGATGTCCAGGACTGTTTTATTTATACAAAACAGCCACAGAAATGTTGAGCAGAAACAGAGACAGGTAGCATTACTTGCTCTCTTAGTTAGCGTAAAAGAGAGTTAAAAGAGAGGCGTTACCGACTAATGTGAAGGTGTTTCTCCAAAGCCATATTTCATTGGTAGGTGAAATATAATCTACATCAGGATGGAATTTGCATCCAGTGTCTTACATAAAATGTGATAAACCCAGCAAGCAGAGAACGTTCCCCCATCACTGGGAAACATTACCTGCAAGTTCTAACAATGTTTTAAAGACAACTTTTTGATCTAATGTTCAAAGAAAATTTTAGGGATATGTAGCATTTCATGTAAAGTTCCTGTGAGATTAAAAGTGAACTAAGACAGAATGTTTTACCATTCAGAGGATGTTCCCTGTAATGTGGCATATTAACAAAGGTAGAACATTTTCTAATAATCAGAGGATGTTTTGGTGATGTTGCTATTGAGAAACTTCTTCTATAAAACATTCTCACAATGTAACATGATAAGAAAGAAAAGATTTTGTCATAGCAACATCTGAAAAATGTTTTACAAGCATTGCCTTTACATAGAACATTGTGATGACTGAGAGCATAACTAGAACTTTCCGAAGCTTTCTCAGAACGTTTTAAGAACAAAAAAATTTCAGCTAGGATTACTGAATAGTATCGACTGTGTTGCTGCCAGCAAGAAACTGCCAGGATACATTAGGAGTATTTGTATGCAAAAAATAGGAAGCTGTACTTGATGCTGTAATGCACGTGTAGGTAGAATGTGCCCTTGTCTCTTCCAGTACCAAAATTAGTCAGTAGCATCTATTTTTTCTTTTTTACAACACCTTATTGCTCTTTGAATTTCCCTCGTAATTAGTAGTCTATCTATCTATCTATCTATCTATCTATCTATCTATCTATCTATCTATCTATCTATCTATCTATCTATCTATCTATCTATCTATCTATCTATCCGTCTATCTATGTTAAGATGTAGGTTAACATTCGCAAGATTGTTGGTACAATCCCTACTTTTGCTTGTTGCTCCCCTTTCCTCTATCTTTTGTTGTTGTTGGGTGGGTTCCAGAGGGATGATGTGCTGTTGTTTACGTATTAGAGCATGAAAGGGAGCACCATTGCAAATGATGGTGACAAATGATTTAAATGAAATGTGAACATTGAATGAATGTCTTTAAATAATTGGTTAATTTTTTTTTTTTTTATTGATGGTCATAGTCGGTTTTCAGATGTCTTTTCAGTAAAAAAAAGTGCAAGTACAATACAAAGCAGCAGGAAAGAAACAGTCACTATGATCAGATATAATTTGCAGCAACATGACATGTAGTCAGAACTACATTTTTAGCCGCAACAAAAACTGAAATACTTGAGTTACTGTATACCACAATGAGGTCACTGCAGTTTGTACTCAGTTTAGAATTTGACACCAGCCATTTGGGAAATCCAGTCGTGGAGCTGTTTCAACTGCAAGACGTCTGACCAAACTTTGTTAAATGCCACTAATCTGATCGTCCAACAGACAGATCAATGATTGTTTGGGCATCGCAGCTGCCTCATTCTGAACATTAAACAACTGTAAATCTGGGGGAAACTGAACTGTAAAATGCATTTGCCAAAGAAACAATAAGGCGTATGTTGAGAAGATCCTATATAACATAACAGATTTCCCTTCATAATGAGCACAAATGCATATATGTATGCTCTTGTATATATTATCAATTTAGTAATTTTCTTTCTTTTTTTTGCGTATGTAGCACATAGGTGTAGAAAAATGAAGTGAAGACAGTGAACTCTTGCACACTATCAGCACTAAATTGCGTGATAAAGCAGCCACAGATCGGAACACAGTATGAAATGTGTTCATACTCAAGCAATTCTAAAAAAGGTAAATCACAACATCTGAGGCAATTTCCCCATCAATAATTGATAAAATCTACTGTACATGATACACTAAAGGAGACAGGCAATGACAATTGTTGCTTTTTCAGTGAATTTATTCTGACAGGGTGCAGCAGTTCACTACCCCTTTTTCCTTCACATTCAGTCCTTAAATTTGTCTTAGAATGACAAACATGCAGCCACTCAGGTGAGTACGGATTTCATCGTTTCCAAAATTTTCCAACCAACGCTTGTTAATATTTAACAAGACAAAATAGAGCATCTATGTACTCGCGTCAACAAAATCCTTCAAGCTATTTGATGTTTACTGTAACCAGGAAAAATGATTGCAACCTTAATGGCAAGGATTTTTTTTTCTGTGTTTGTTATGAAAATGACAGTTTTAGGAGCCCATAACAAACCAAAAGACTTGTTAGGTCTGATGTTCCTGCTGTCGATTCTCCTGATGCCACAGTATATAAAGTATTTATTTTGCTGTTTGTGCGAAGATGTGGAGATTGGCTGGGGAAACACTGACCTTGACCCCTCTATGCAAAAGAAATAATGCAAATACCTTTTAAAGCGTCATCTCGGTGGAATTTTATACACACACACACACACACACACACACACACACACACACACACACACACACCTGTGCGCACACAGACAAACACAGGAACATAAACTATTTTGCCTGCAGTGATGGCTACAGTGCTACATTCCAAATGTTAAAACAGCGGCACACATCAGTGGTGCTCTGTGCCGGCGTAAACATGGCCTGATAATGACCTCCCTCCTGACTGAAGATAGCTGCTCCTTCTCAACTGTCCCTCCTCTCCTTTCCTCTTTTTCTTCTTTGAGGACCCAAGCCCTCCCACCACCCCCCAAAAAACTTTGAAGTTGCCTCTCAGCCACCTCCTGCCTAAATCGGCAGCTTTCAGATGGGAATTGATGGAGGCACTATTGTCTCCCTTTGGAGCATGCTGTAGGAGAGGCCGTGTGATGAATGTTTGAGCAGCGGTGATAAAGCTGCACTTTTCCCATGCTGAGAGTCATGCCAGAGGCTTCACACGCCTCGCTGGTCAGGAGGGGAGAGTCCAGGCTGGGCCGCCCTGATCTTTACCTCCTACAGTGGGCTATATGGATGGGGCTTCTGGGAGCTCTGGGGCTAAAGGTCGACTGAATAAGTACAGAGCGAGTCCACAGCGAACGCACCGCGGAGGAAAGACTTGAGCGCGTTGATGGACAGGTTCGCTTTTTCCAGCCCTTTCTTTCTTTTCAGACACTCTCCACAAACAGAAACTTTGTGCTAATAACTGCTATATTTAATTTATGCCTGCAAGTGACCGTTAATTAATAAAACCTCACACTTCCTCCACGTTTAATCTGGCTGAAGAGAAGTCGACACAATCTGAATCAAAAGCTACCGCAGACAATTAGAGCAGCCCGCTGAAAGATATCACTCAGACGTCTCTCAGAGATGTTAAATCCCCGTCTTTGTTTGTTTCTGCACAGCTTGTTGCTCCCCAAACCCTTGAACATCTGTGCAGAGGGGAGGGCCAACCACATGGGGAGGGCCTCCTCTCCCTCAGTCTGTCAGCCCACCTGACTGCTGCTGTGGCAGGCCCGCCCAAGGCAAGACCACAGGCTAGGGCCTCTTGTGGGCCTCCAGCAGGGCTCACCAGCCTCCCCGAGCCCATTAGAGCACCCCTCCTTCCAGCTCCGCCCGAGCAGCCCCCACCCAGCCCTGCAGCCCTCTGCCCCAAGATGCCATTGCTCTCTGTCCTGCTCTGCTCTGCGCTGAAATAACTCTATTGTTTCTGCACTGCTTGCCATGTTGTGTCTGTAATGGGAGCGGTTTGGGGGCATGTTTTTATTTTTATTTATTTTCTCGCCTTTTGCTTGCCTTGTCCTCGGGCTGCGAGGTTTTCAAATCAGGCTCCTGAGAGGCCTCCAACTTGCAGAGTATTTTCCCAGAAAGGCCTTTTTTACAGTTACTGCACTAATGTGGTGTGACTGTCAAAGCTTCCACTTGTGTCCGCAAACTCCCCTGAACGGTCCAACATGGAGGATTGTTGGAGCGCTTAACCTGGATTCATCGCATCTTACGGCAAAGACAATAGCAGGGAGTGTTTCTGTTGTATATTTCTCTCTGTGGTTCTTACATCTCTGATTTAATGAGATTGTCTCGGGAGCGACTCGGATTCTCAGAGGCAAGGTGAGGTGTGGAAGGGGGATGATCAGATATTCTGGATATCCTGTGATTCTCTGTCTATTTGAGTCTTTTTGATCTAAATGAAACTACAGGGTGCAGAACAGACCCTGCATGTGAATCAGACCCAGCGACTTTGCATACGAGCTGCGGAAATACCAGGAGAGCAGATTCATGTTCAACCCCAGTTGTGGTTGCAATTTGTGAACGTGAGGCTCTGAAGCACGCTGTAATAGTCCAATTTATAATTAATCATATCTGATTTGCCAGATTGCCATAAACTTGGGGAATAAAAATTTGGGAGTATTGGGGTTTCACATTTTTTTAAAACATTAAGTATTTATGATCCATGATGGATATATAAACTGTGGTAAATCCGTTGCCTTGAATATTGATTATCTCTAATTAAAAATGCAGTTTGATAAGAAGGTTAGCAGCAATCTGTGGTCAGACAACTTTCATGTTATTTTTTTTTCAAATTCCTGACCTCCTAGTCGTGTTTCCCTGCTCGCAGTTCAACGCGCCAATTAGCTGTAGAGCTCTTTAACGAGCGAGTCATTAGTTCTAATTAGGATGTGGTTAACTGCGATGCATTAAAAGGCGAAACCCATCATGTTGAAGGATGGCGGTGTCGCCACTAAGCTCGACTGGAAGCAGCTGTTGACTTTCCTGAGAGGGTCGCGTTATAAACAAATACTCCAAGGAGCACAGCGAGAGCAGAGGACACCTACTCTTACAAAATGATCGGCCTGCAAAATAATGTGTTGTTTGTCTCTACGTTGAGTGTTTTTTTTTGGATGTATATCAGGCACAATTGTACCTTCTGTCCAACTGTGTCTCCTAGAAATTAAGTTTTTAAAGGTAAAAATGTTCAGATCACGTTTCTGAGCAACATTATGAAGAAATAAAGTAACTGACAGCATGTCCATTCACCACAAAATTGTTGATCCCGTTGACCAACAAAATCAGCAGTGACATGTTGGAGGGAAAAATTTTAGTGTATTTATCCACCTTGATAAACAGGCTGTATTGCAGCACAGAACACCGAACAAAGCAGAAAATCTCAGATGAGATGTAAGAGCAGGTATAAGTAGAACGTAATAAGGAAAACCATCTTTGTTACACCAGAAGCAACTACAGCCCCCTGTTCATCGTGATCTTTCCTGAATCATGCCCATTTTGTAGCCATAATCAAAAATTCCTATAGACACACACGTATACCAAGACATATCCCAAGGACTCTTGTTTACAAGAGTCCACAACTATGTAGCACTTTCTAGACAAAAAAAACCTAAAACATTGCCATAATCAAAACAGTAATTATGCATAATTGAAAAGCATTTAGTAATTTACAGAGAGGATTTATCTGATACAGAAAAAGAAAGCCACAAAGTTCCGTAAGTAAATGATAGGAATTTATAGTGTTAATACCTTCCAAAATGACTAATGTCCAGTGTTGCCAACTTAGCGACTTTTTCGCTAAAACTTTTCAAAGCTCCTAGCGACTTTTTTTGTCAAAAGCGACTAGTGACAAATCTAGCGACTTTTTCTGCCGTTTTGGAGACTCTGACAGGAAAACTTGGATCATTCTGCAGTTACTGTTTTCAATGAGCAACAGGTGCTGCTGTGAGCTCCTCCTTGTCTCAAAGCACAGGCTGTCAGTCCAGTAACCCCGCAGCAGTCCCAGTGTCTGATTAGAGGAGACCCACATCACTCCACAGCCAGACGGCAGATGAATTGCGCATGCGCAAAGTCACTACAGATCCCATCCAGACTTACGGAACCATATAAACGAAAATGTTTCTTCACTGTCATGCTAAAATAAACCACAGCATTTAGCCTCTAGTTCAAAAACATATTTTGGGTGTTTTATACTCACTTTTTGGTCTCTTCCACAACATTATTCCTCTCTCCTACAACGTTGATTACAATTACATGTAAACTGGGAAATATGCAAATTAGGCGATGATGTCATTTAGCGACTTCTAGCGACTTTTAGGACAGCCAACAGCGACTTTCCTTTCTGAGGAGTTGTGCTAATGTGACTGCCACTTCTGTCAATAAAACACCATTAGAGATTAATATTACAAGTGACTTACTTAAGTAGTGTTGTTTGGGTCAAAGTTTTGTAGTAAGACATTTTCCTCCTATCTTACACTTCTGAAAATCATGAAATCTTCTGTGTCTGAATGTCTTTAGTTAGTAGTTATCCCTGTGGTTCAAGTTTCTGTTCAGTTCAAGGCCTTTTTAAGGCACTTTTTGGACTATTAAAGACTTCAAGCACAGTAAGCATCACTCATCTTTGTTTCAGTGTCTTCCGCAAGCTGCTCTTCATAAACATAGTGTGTATATAAAGAACAGATAGTGGTTGGACCTTTACTTATGCATAACTTTAAGCCTTAATACTGTTTTATGAGGTGAGAAATACAAAAATTCACCACTGTACAGTATTCTTGAAATAGAAGATTAGCTATAGAGACCAAAACTGTTTATTCTGCCAGGCTGTAAATGTGTTTATTTCTGCAGTAAAGTTGGGTATTTTAACATGGGGGTCTACGGGAATTGACTCACTTTTGGAGCCAGCCTCAAGTGGACATTTTAGGAAATGCAACCGCTACTTGATGGGAAATTACTATGTTCTAATCTAATGGAGCCTATCGATCAGTGATAGTAATGATTTAGTGTAGTCAGTTCAGCTTGTGGATTTGATGTTAAAGATTTGGTTGTGCATGTAGATGCAACTTTGGTCATTCCCAGTGGCATACTGTCCTTCAGAAGTTTCATAGTCTCATGTTAAAGGTAAATTTGCCAGATTTTAAAAGCTTATTTACTGGTCTTGTATGAGCTACTCTGACTCACCGGATGTAGACTGTGGGTTCTTGCGACTTTTTACAGTATTACCCTTCTGCTGTCTATGTGTGGCCATTTCCAAATTCTCCTTCACTACAGGAAACAACAATCTTTGGCCAGCAACCTACACATTGAAAAAATTTGGTTTGGATTGTGCAGTAATGCATTCCTGCTTGCTTTTTTCTGTAAATTGTCCATTTTAATAACCGTGTTTGCCTCCCTGTGTTCCACCAAGACAATTCTATCATCACTGTTTTATCCCCTTTCAAGACATGTTTGGTTTAAAGAAATACAAACAAGCCAGAGTGTCTTCTATTGCAGAATGACAGTGAGTCTGGGGTGCAGCCAGACCATTCTACACAGGAGAAAGGTCTGACCATGTGAGACCACACCTTCAAGTGTTCTTATTATGGAGGTGAAGTCTGAACAAGTTTACTGATACTAACTCAATGGAAACCACTCTTTTAGGGTATTTGTGGAACAATTTATTGGAGTACTTCTGTAAAAAAGCCCATTTTAACACCAGAATAGTTTGACGTGTTGAACCAAAACAATATTTTCGGAGCAGTGAAGCCATCTTAGACACTTCTGTTTCACAAACTTGTTTAGGTGAAGCTGCTCGGTACATCTGGAGGATCTGATTCTCATTATCTGAAGTCACAATAGTTGGCAGACAGCTGTTTTTGCTAATGTGTGTGCCGGGACGAGGGGGAAGGAGGAAGGCGGCAGGGCGGCGGCAGCGGCGGGTGTAGCTTCGGAAGTGCAGGTGCACAGCGAATGTGACAGAAAGGTACACAGGCAGGAAACAGACAGAAAGTGGAATGAAAGACAGGGAGAAAAGATAAAGAGGAAGAAGGAAATCAGCGAGCTAGACTCGCAATGTGGGAGTCGCGGGGCTCGGCATAAATCGTCGTCGATTACGGAGCCTGTGGAGATCTTTCGACTTGTGTTCCTCCTCTTCCTGCCTTCTGTTTGACATGAGAGTGAATGAGGTAATCCACGGTGCTCAGGGGTACACAGGCTCTGCTCCCATCTGGGCTTTGAACCTTTTGCTCACCTCACGCTCGGTCTCTGGTGTGTCGTGGTACAGTGGAGCATGTCAGACAAAGAAATTAAAGATGGCAGTTTACAGGGAAACACTCGGCTCTTTTGGTAACGCGGCTCCAAGAAGAACCTGACAAATTGATTTAAAAGGATGAAATACGTTCCCCAACCCACAAACGTTTTCCCCCTCACCTTTTAAAACATATTTACCTCCCTGCCTGTTCCCGTTTTGTCACTTTGGGAACGTGTGCGCACTTTGTGTCTGTTTGCATGGTTGCACTCATCCATTTTTCATGCTCGTAATGGCACTTCTTTTGCAGCTATTGTTATCA
This sequence comes from Acanthochromis polyacanthus, assembly GCF_021347895.1. Taxonomy (NCBI): domain Eukaryota; kingdom Metazoa; phylum Chordata; class Actinopteri; family Pomacentridae; genus Acanthochromis; species Acanthochromis polyacanthus. The sequence continues at coordinate 27,932,837 of NC_067130.1, read as the reverse complement.
ATCAGGGTTTTTCTTTTTGTTTGCGTGTTTGAGATATAATGTGAGCGCATACTATGTGTGCGTGTGTGTGTTTTTGAAAGTGTGCCGCTTTGTAAGTGTGTTTTCAAAAGCAGGACTGCGACTGTTCCTTTGTTGCTCACAGCTGTCCCATATTAGGGATCATCCGCTATTCCCCAGGCGGTAAAGGGTTTTCAGAGGACTTGCTAATTGGCTGTAATCTCCTTTTTAAACTTGAAAGCCAGCGAGCCTCCAGCCTCACAGTTTACAAGCAATTAATGCACGGGAACACCAATACTGCTGGTCACAACTGGTGTATATCTGCTCCGTCTTCCTGCAGCTCCGTCTCATCTGATCTCGTGGTCGTCTCAGAGGCGGATTGACTCCTCCTGTGTTGTGGGCTCCGGTGTAAACAGCCAGTCAGCAGCGAGGCCTTCTGGGGAAGAGGCACAACGGGGGGATTTGGTCTGAATCTTGAAGTGTCCATGGGGATGATGGCAGGGTTTGGGGGGATCGGAGGGGTTTCCTTCCTAGGCGCTGATGAAATAATAATGCACAGAGTTGGTGAGGCTGAAATTTGCACATGAAAATCCTCTCCCTTCGCGCTCCTTCGCGTCTAATGTGCCGCCGATGACAATCCCTGCCTCTCACAGTTTATATGCAAATGAGTTCTCTCAGCTTCCTCCTCCTCAGAGAGTCGCCCAGCCGAGCTGCAGAGAGCCAGTAGACGGAGGGATATAAAGTGAAAGAGACAGAGTGGGGCTTTTTTGTTGTGTTTTGTTTGTGTTTGTCTTGTTTATTTTTAAAAGGATTTTTAAAAGATGATAATATATTTTAATTTTTCCCTTTGTTTTGTTTTTTTTCTTTTCCTGAAAGGCGATATGCAGATTCTCTGAAGAGTTTGAAATGCCAGACTTTTCTTTTGTGTTTAATTGGAACATAATGCCGGTAGTCTAAATAAAATGTTTGTGTGAAGTGAGAAATGGTTGTATAATGACTCTTTTTTTTTTTTTTTTTCCTCTAACAAACCAGACTCATCTTCCCCTCAGGATTCTCTGTCTGATGATTCTCTTTCAATATAATTATTGTTTCCTCTCCATGACCTTTGCTCCGTCTGGTTTCCTCTTTTTTCTTGTCCACAGCTATCCTGTTGGGTTTTGTAGAGGAGAGTTAAAACATCACATCACCAGGAACAACAGCTACAAATTGAGGTAAATGGAGACAGAAGAACAACAGACATTTTCTGCAAGCAAATCTGTTCACATATCAACTTTGTGGATTGAAAAACAAGAATTTGGAGGTAACACACAGCCAGCTTAAATCTCTTGAGCTCAGCTTTTATTTTTACTTTGAAACGCAGGAAAGCCAAACCAATCAACAAACAGAGGAAGCACGTTAAGAGGCTGATTTCGCTCCCAAACCTGATGAGCAAATATTGCAGCTATGACTCAGGAATGAGTTTTCATTGCAAATGTATTCAGAAACTGCACCCAAAAAACTTAACTCATGCTGGTTCTGCACCTATTTGTAAAGATGTCCACCCAGGACCCACAGGACCCAATTCTCAGGGTGGCTAATTGATACTTTTAAATTAATTAGCTAAACAGCGAGTTGTTGTCAAAACAAGAAACGCCTGATTTTTGCTGTCTCTTTTTTTCCCTCCAAATCAAAGCTAACAGGACAGACGAGGGGGTGAGATGGATGGGGGAGGATGAGGGGGGGAGTACAGAGAGGAGAAAGGGGGCTTCATGTCAGCCGGCTCTCCTCAGTCACGGCCAGTTAGTTAAAGCAAACGCAGGCGGGCCCTGGAGAAAACGCAGGGCGGCGGAGGGTGCCAATCACGGCCGAGCCCTGGGCATTCCCCGGTACAGCTCGCCTTGAGCAACTTTTTATTAATTTAATAAACATCCCACAGAGACAGAGCAATGTGGACTTACGTACCCTCGCAGACAACAGCCCTGCTCGGGCCTCTAATGAGATGTGCTGCTCTCACACACACACGCTTATATATATTCACACATACACAAAAAAGCGAGCGCACTCTTTCTGCAAACACACAACCGTGCAGCCCACAGGCTCAGTTTGCTCAATAAAAAGTGAAGAAAAAAACATTTTCTACCTATTGTGGTTTCTAGCCATGCAGATAGTTCTAATATATACGTCTGCCTCCATCCCAGCACAGTGAAAGTGAAAGTGAGAGGAATTTTATTTGTGCTTGCAGCATTCAGAGTTATAATTTGAAGTATATTTTATTCAAGAAATAGTCACACTCGTCCACATACCAAACTCTAAAAACAGGAATAGCAGAGAAGAGACTTGTAAATACAGGAGAAGAAGCATTTAAGGTTCAGTTTAAACATTTTATACCTGGATTTAAAGGTTTTTAAGCTTGTTTACTCACTATTTAGTCGGAAAATAGGTGATCCAAACAAGAAAACGTTCTTGTTTTTTGTTTTTCAGACTCAGATGATTGAAAATACTAATATTTTTGCATAAGGACAACTGTGAATGTTTGTTAATGCGCCAGGTTCCAATTAACCGGTACATATGGAGTAATAACAATAACAGATTCAAGATTCCAGAGTTTTTATTTGTCACATGCTCGTTCAGTATGAACTCTGAAATGCAATAACCGTAAGACATTATATAAAAAAGAACAATTCTTTAAAAATCAGTAGAAAATTTGAAAAGCGTCATAAATAATAGGTAGGCAGAGATCTCAATGTTAAATAATGTATTTTTAAATGCATTCAGAACTACAAATGAAATCCCATTCACCTCCATTCATCTGCTGTATTGGTCGAGACAGAAATGTTAGAATCAGATGTCTAAAAACTTTTAAGAAGTTTTGGATTCGGTGCAAACTTTGGATTCTTTTCCATCCACGATGCTTCAGACACATTTCGATTGTTTCTTTAAAAGTATTGAGCTTCATTCCCCTCGATCTCCACTTTGTAGAAAGTTCCCCAGTTACCCTGGATGATCACAGGGCTTACAGTGAACACTTTTCTTTTGAAGAAGCTACTTTCTACCAAGGAAAAATCCCCTTTATAAACCAAGATAATGATGCTTTAAATGTATTTTTCCAAAGATCTGACCAGCACAAATTCAATTCCACTGCATTGGGATGCAAGCAGATGTTTAATAACCTAGAAGTCCTTTATATCATTGCACAATGTGCAATAAAATTCAAAATTTAGCAACAATCCTTTCACAATCAGACAAGGTTTTCAAAAGTACAGTAAGAAATGTACAAATATAACAAATATCGTAGAAAAATAATATGAATAATGTATTTTTCTAAAGGTTTGACCATCACAAATTCAATTCCATTCACTTTCATTTTATTGTGATGCAAGCAGATATTTCCACACTTCGATTATTGCCATTGCATAGTGTTTGATGAAATTTAGCAGCAATCGTTATACAATCAGAACAGCACAAATTCAATTCCACTGTATTGGGATGCAAGCAGATGTTTAATAACCCAGAGGTCCTTTATTATCGATGCACAACAATGACATTTAAAATTCAGCAGCAATCCTTTCACAATCAGACAAGGTTTTAGTAAGAAATGCACAAATATCACAAATATAGTACAAAACATAGTATGAAAAATAGATTTTTCCCAAGATTTGACCATCACAAATTCAATTCTGTTCTCTTCCACTTTATTGTGATGCAAGCAGATAGTTCAAAAGTTCCTTTATTGTCATTGCACAGTATCACAAATAGACAACAATTTTAAATACAGTAACAAATGTACAAATACAGAAAAAAAATAGAATAAAAACAGTCCAGCAGCTTTTTTGGTGCGTTGAAATCACTCTGAAGACAGTGATGTCACTGATGTTGCACTTTGCTGAACATTTATGTGCATTTGTACAGGTTCAGTCTATACATCCTGAACACGGTATACAGCAGCTGGAGGCACCACTGAAGGTTTTGTAATCTTGGTGAAACTGACACACCGCTTTTTCAAGTAAACTTCTCTCCTCCGACCCCCTAAAACACTCCTCAGACTCGAGTTCATTACGATTCCGCGGGCAGCGTGCGATGCGCCAGGGGTCCGACTGAGAGCACAAAACATTATGAAAATAATAATGATCTCACTTTCACGCTTGTTTCTTCCTGCCCCGGCTGCTTATGGCGGGCGTCGGTGTCGATGGGAGTCATTAGAAAGGGTCGGCCTTCTCCTCTCGACTGATGAGGAGCGGCTGCAGCAGGAAGGACCGGGGGACCGATGGATGGGGGGGAGGAAGAAGAAGGGGAAGGAGCAAAGACAGGCTCCTAACAACCATCACCATCATCGTACCTGCTGCTCTGGGGAGTCGCTGCCTCTGCTGTCAAACACTGGAAGGACCTCGGTTCACCTGCAGTGCATGTGACTGCATCTGCTTGTGTATATGTGTGCGTACATATGTATAAATGTGTGTTGGCGTCCTCCCTTCAGTCTCGGCTTTGACTCCTCTTCCTCTCCCTTCACCTCACCCCCTCTGCCTCCCCCGCCACCCCACTCTCTCTTCTACATTTCTCACTGTATCACTCCATATATTCATGAATTTCCTGTTTATCATGAAAACTTATGCATGAAAATAGAGGGTGGGGAGGGGAAAAAAACAAAAACAACAACAGGAAAAAAAAAAAAAGAGAGAGAGAAAAAACCCGAACAGGGTGAATGTTGATGGGGGTTTTGTCTCGTCTGGGTGCAGCGATGCTCAGGCAGCCTGGTCCTCAAGGGACGTATGCAAGAAGACCCTGATTCCATCTTTTTTTTCATTCCTTTCTTCCCTTCATTCCTCCTTTCCTTCCACCCACCTTCCTTCTCTCCTTCCTCACATCCATCTCCCCCCTCTCTCTTCCTTTAGCCTCCCCCACCACCTACCCGCTGCCTTTTTCTCTTCTCCGTCTCCCCTTCACTGTGTCAAAGCCAGTTACAGGCAGAAGAGCTCTCCTTCTTAAATAATTCACAAGTTGATTAATAGACTCACAAGGGTATAATTAGGCAGGGGAGAGACAGTGGCTAGTGTAACCAGTACAGTGCTTAGGGGAATTAGAGAGCGGGGTTATTGAGGAAATGGAGAGTACCAGTATAAAAAAAAATAAAATAAAGAAAAAAAAACGTGGCGGCTGCAGCAGCGGTGGTGGACTCGTGGAGGGGATGAAGAGGAGGAGGCGGGGGGGCACCTTTTTCTGAGGCTATGTGTTGGATATGAGGCAGCCTCTCCAGGAGCATGGAGCCTAGGGTTTGTTTGATGTGGAAATTGGACAGTTTGAATCCGTCTCCTTTAATTTTTCACAACTTACAGGGCCCCCCCTGGGTGCCTCACATTCCTCTTATAGGATATAAATTAGTTTTTTTTGTCCTCTCACTCCCTCATTTTTTAAAGCCCCCTTTTTCCTCCTTTTCTCTTACACATTATACCCAGGTTATTTTTTTCCTTCCCCTTTCCTTCGCTGAAGATAGTTGTAGTTTCACCCCCGATGTTTGTCAAACAGTCAGTCATCAGCATAAAACTTCACTTATGTTGCCTCTAAGGCATCTTTTGTATTCTGAAAGGAATGTGCTTTCCGCTGCCAGACTGGTCTTCAAAACAAACAAACAGAACAATAGAGCAACAGATCTCTCTTCTCAGTTCAGACATCATATTTCTGTTGTGGTGATCTCTGTCTGCCTCGCTTTTGCTGTTAAAATAAAATGAAAAGAACCAACGGAAATACACCCAGACAGGTACAACACTCTGCTGTTCAAGCTTGGGTTTTTTTTGTTTTTTTTTCTCTCTCTTCTCCTTCCCGGGAAGTTCTCTGCGAGTTAAAGCAGTCATATTGGATACACATTGCTGTTTCTTTGGTTTGTTCCTCTGTATTTATTTCATTGTCAATATCTCAGATTGCTTTCCGCAGTCCCGCTCGGCTGCTTTTTTTTTTTTTTTTTTTTGCACTCAGGATTCGCCAGTATCCAAACAGACTGATGTGTCCATCCCGACACACCAGCGCAGTCTGACTGTGATGTGCAGCGTGTCTGCCTGCATGTCGACGTGTCAACTCTAATTCAAACTCCTCTGTTCTGCTCTCATCTGTCGGCTCCAGATGTTGCACTGGGTGTCAAAATGGATCTCGGCTCCCAAAAAAAAAAAAAAAAGGTGGAAAGCAACATATTTCTCTGTTTGTAAGAAGTGAGAGATAGACTTTGAAATACATGCAGGAGGAGATGAGCCCAATTCAGCGAATGTACGCCTTGATGCTGATTTCATTTCTCGCTTGTTATCTGCACCAAATCATCTGATGTGACTGCAGAGAAGAAATACAGTTCATGTCAGCTAATTCACTCCTTCCCTTGTCTTGTCTGCATTTGACTATAAGTGCATTAATAATCCTTTCTGTACCATCTAATTGGCCTTTCTTTGTAGTCCACAGCAGACAGCTAATGACTTCTTGGTATTTTCTTGGCTGTGGAGATACCCTGCCACCAGGAGGCGCTGAGAGTAGCGAGACCCCTGTGTGTTGATTTATTTATCTGTGTCTGGATTAAAGGCTGTATACCTGATAAAGGGGATGTCAGAGGAGCTTTGACAGCCATAGAGGCAGCAGAGTGTGTGCGATTTGGTCGCTGCGTCGGCAGAAACAAGGAGTGTCGATGGCATCTTTGAAGTCTTGACAGACGAGAGCCTCTGAACATCCCCTTAATCTTGCCTTCCCCTCAGAAAAAGGCGTGCGAGCAGGCAGGTTCTGAGCGCACTCGGCTCCCTGTTTGCCTTATTCTCTTAATGACACAAACCATTCAGCGACCACGCATGATAGCATTTCATCTGGCATAATGTGTGGTGGCTGCTTACTTCAAACGCTTCAGCGCCTCTCCGTGTTAAGCCGGCTGGAGACAGCAAGAGCCGGGACACGAACACACGAGGCTTTTCCTATTGGCTTGATGGGATGCCTGTGTGCAGTGTATGCTGTTTGATTGTGCTGATTGTTTTCGTGAGCCCACCTAAAGCAAATACAAAGAATCTGCTGTGTATGATTGTCTGGAAATCAGATCAGTGCAGAGGGATGTGTTTCCTACCTGAGCGCTCCGTCTGTTTCGAGTGATTCGCTGCGCTTATAATGACCCTTGAACCCTGAACTGTTCCCATTACTGTTGCTTCGTACGGCTCGTAAGACGCTGGTTCCTCACATAAAGACAATTCTCTACAAAGGCGATGTCAGACAGGGGTTGCATTGTGTTACTCTGCACTCTGTTTTGAGCTTATTTCCCCATCAGAGCCGATCTGATGTTTTTCAGTCTTCCTCCGCCACACATCCAGGACAATGACAGAGCAGAAGTGGGATATGATGGTTGTTCGTGGTTGAGGACCAGAGCTGCTGGGCAGAAGAGGGCGCCGGGGTTAATTACTCCATTACTGGGTGGCTCAGCCAGGAGCTGTTTAAACAGGCCCCAGTCAGTAGGGGATTAGGCCTCATTACTCGAGCTAAAGTTACGCCCACGACCCTTTTCCCCACCGCCTCTTACTGCGGATTTGTCTGGTATTCTGTGGAATATTCAAATGGCAGGAGGAGGGTATAATATGGGAATGAAAAGAGATTAAGACAAAGGGGGACGGACAGGTGAGGAGAAGAAGAGCAAACTGGCAAGTACGACAGGGCTTAACTCCAGTGGATCGCCTGCATCATCACCTGAGCTCAGCCAGGGCTACAATTATCCCCCAAAATGCCCAAGCGTAGCAAGATTAGCATCTGAGGCTCAGGTTACCCTCCCTCCCACCGAACCGAACCCCTGGCCATCCTTGGCCACCGCCTCTCCATCGTCCTCCTCCTCCAGGTGTCTGATGGCACTCGGTGATAATGACGGTGCTCTCATTTGCAGGAAGGACGGGACACCTGAAATTAGGTCGATGTTTCTGCTCCATGAGTGGAGCACGATGGGTCAGTTTACCAGGTCTATAGGGCATGAAATACCTTGGTTTAGAGTGACAGTCATATTGCTCAGTGATGAAAGATATCTTTATGAAATGCACGGAGCGGAGGTACAGTGTCTGAATAACACTATATGTGTAGTGGTCATCATTTCTGCATTGCATTTTGTACATTTGCAAATGAGTGAAATAAATCATCAATGTAAGATTCTAGGGGAAAATTAGGTTGTTAAAAATCATTTGCAGTGCAAACACTGTTTCACTTCTTATGTAGAGTTGCTGGTGCATAACAACTAGCTATTCTGTGATTTTTCACCTGTCTTATTTTTCACTTTCTATTATTTGTAGATTTTCTGAGTGCTGTTAATCACAAGCAGATACATTTGCTATTAATTGCAGTAGTTCTTGCAGTGTTTTGTGGCAAAGATGTACCACCTCGTCAGAAAACGAGTTAAGAGTCTACAACTCACGTAACAGCTCTGAGGTGCTTTAGTCCCTCTCCAGCCATTTATTAAACCCCTAAAAACTCACCTCTGTGTGTCAAATTTACATATTTAGGCAAAGGCAAAGGCACATTTATTTATATAGCACATTTCAACAATGAGGCAATTCAAAGTGCTTTACAAAAACATTAAAACAGAAGATGATGACAATTATTAAAAGAAAACAAAGAAAACATTTATGAAATCATTAAAAAAAAGGTCAGAACAGTAAAAAGATCAAAAACAGAAGTCAGAAAACAAGGGCACAATTATTAAAAGAAAAACAGAAAGTAACTGTCATAAAATAAGATTTAACATAATTTAATCAAAAGCAGCTGAGAACAGGTATGTCTTCAGAATGGATTTAAATGTGTTAAGAGTTTCAGCTGATCTACAGTTTTCTGGGAGTTTGTTCCATATATATGGGGCATAGAAGCTGAATGCAGCTTCTCCGTGTTTGGTTTTTACTCTAGGAACTACTAGAAGACCTGATCCAGATGACCTGAGTGGTCTGGGTGGTTCATACTGAGTCAGGAGGTCTCTGATGTATTTTGGTCCTAAACCATTTAAAGCTTTGTAGACCAGCAGCAGGACTTTAAAATCTACCCTCTGAGTGACAGGAAGCCAGTCATATGTGTGCGTACATAGTTTCTTGGTTTTAGTGAGGACTCGAGCAGCAGAGTTTTGAATCTACTGCAGTTGTTTGAGTGTTTTTTTAGGTAGACCTGTAAAGATACTGTTACAGTAATCAAGCCGACTGAAAATAAATGCATGGACTAGCTTTTCCAGGTCCTGCTGAGACATCAGCCCTTTAATTCTTGAGATATTTTTTAAGTGATAGTAAGCCGACTTTGTAACTGCTTTAATGTGTTTTCCAAAACTGAGTTCTGAGTCCATCACCACACCCAGATTTCTGGCCTGGTCTGCAGTTTTTAACTGTAGAGACTGAAGCTCTAGGCTCACTTTTAATTGCCCTTCTTTGGCTCCAAAAACCATTACCTCAGTTTTGTCTTTATTTAACTGAAGAAAGTTCTGACACAGCCCTGTGACAGACTGGCGACCTGTCCAGGGTGTCCCCTGCCTTCGCCCGAGTCAGCTGGGATAGGCTCCAGCACCCCCCGCGACCCTCGTGAGGATAAAGCGGTGTATAGAGGATGGATGGATGGATGGAAGTTCTGACACAGCCACTCATTTATCTGTTCAATACACTTTCCCTGCACCTGTATAGGGCCATGGTCTCCTTGGGACATTGTAATGTAGATCTGCGTGTCATCTGCATAGCTATGGTAACTTACATTATTGTTTTCAATAATCTGAGCCAGTGGGAGCATGTAGATGTTAAACAGAAGAGGCCCCAGAATGGAACCTTGGGAACTCCACATGTAATTACTGTCTGCTCAGACGTGAAGTTACCTATAGACACAAAGTAATTCCTATTCTTTAGGTAAGATTTGAACCAGTTGAGTACTGTGCTGGATAGTCCCACCCAGTTCTCCAGTCGGTTAAGTAGTATATTGTGGTCGACTGTGTCAAACGCAGCAGAGGTTTGACACTGTTTTTTATACATGAATATAATCCCTTCCTCCCTTAAACTGGCTTAGATGTAACTACACTGTTGCAATGTGCGCATAAATTAAGTCCCTGTTCACAGTGCTAACATACTAGGCAGGTTATCGTCTAGTGTTTTAGCATGCTAACATTAGCAAATGTTGTTAGTTTAGCTGGTGGTTGGTTAAAAACTGAAAATTTGTCAAGTGATGATTCATCCTGAGGGGAACATAAATGTCTCTACCAAGTGCCATGACATTTCATCTGATTCTTGCTGAAATAGTTCAGGAAAACTAATAAATGTCTTTCTACTAGTAAAGTCAGGAGGGTATAACCTCTGGGGACCATTACTGTTTGTAAAATAGTTAAAGGACTAAAACACTGAGACACTAAGAAAACCTTTCTGTGCTATATAAAACATCGATGTAATATAGCAAACACTCTGGTTTGATATAAAAATACACTTTAAAGGAATATTTCAACATTTTTGTTAAATACACTCATTTGCTTTCTAGCAGAGAATTAGACAAAAAGACAACATGACATCTAACCTCCAGGCACACCACACCTTGTCATTTACCACTGTTTTTTAGGGTTAAACAGACGAAACATAATTGATTAATTGACATAACATGTCAGTGGGAGCCAGCTGGATTTGGCTGCTCAATATGAAGACTATCTGGTAATTAGAAAATCAATCTGCATGTGTTTCAGTAATGATTTCAGCCACATTAACATGTTCAAATGCAACAGAGTCATAGGAATGTATGTGTCAGAGTATTGAAAAATCAATAAAAATGGATTCATATGATGCAAGATTTAACATTTTAGGATATATTTAAATTTAATATAAAAATATATTTATTATTCTGTTTATTTATAATTCCCTAATTGTACATTTTTTAAAAACTTCTATATGTTTTGTGCAATTAATAATTCACAGTAACTGACCAAAAAATGAAAGAGAACAAAAGCAGTTAAAAGAAAAGATGATTTTACTGCCCTAAACCATCTTCAGCTTCATTTTAGCATGAAGACATAAGAGTGATATCAATTTTCTCTTCAAACTCTCAGCAAGAAAGTGAATAAGAGTGTTATTTATTGAACTGGATGATCATTTGAGCTGTGATTGACTAATTTGATCACTTTATAAAATATTTCAACTCCATACAGATGTACGGAGACATAAAATACTGGTGAAAGTTATTTCAAACCAATTTGATCAGTTATTTATGAAAATGTTAAAGAGCATTCAGACTGTAGTGAAGTCTAGATGCCTGTTAGACTTGACTTGAATCTTCTTTTCACCCTGAAAAAAGTGTTTGGTTGTGTTTTCACTCACGGCGATGCTCCTAACCTGCATTTTCCTGTCAATACCGATATGCCTGGGAGGATAAAGAATTTACGGATGTATTTCAGCAAAGTTGCCAATGGATCAAGTGGCTAAAAAAGTGGATGTTTTCCAATTAGAAGAGTCAACTGTGTACAGGGAGAACTAATCCAAGGGCTTTTCAAAACAGATTTGCGAGAGCTTGAGTTGTGGCTTGCTGAACTGCACTCTAAGTTTTGTGTCAGTGCCTCCCTTGTCTTTAGTCCAATCACCTGGAACACATGAGGAAAACCTACAGACGCACACTTCTGCATCGACACATTCACACTGTAGTCGCTCAAATCTCTCCGGAGGGGGCTGCCAAATGCAGTCGATAAAAATCCCATTTCGTATGAGTCAAAAATGCTTTCTTGATTTATGGGACATGCTCGCTCGCCAAACTATGTGATTTAAGTTTAAATCCAGAACAGAGCTTCTATTATATAATTGAGGGCGAGGAAAAATCAATAGAAGCAGCTGGATGTGGCTTCACATCCATATTGAGAGTGTACCCTCTTCGATCTGTGTCTGGACCGGGCTCAGCTTCACTAGCCTAATCACACACCGAGCAGGTCGATTGGAGGACTTAGCCGGTGGCGCTCTCTGATGGCATATGTTAACATGATTCTCCCTCTTGTTCGCAGTTAAGAAAAAAAAAAAGAAGCTGCACCTGAGATCCTTGGCCATTCAGAGCTCAAAAATCAGGGATTATTTTAAACATAGCCTGAGGTGAGAGCGAGATTCTCCGCTCCAGTAACCTGAGCAAGCTGGAGGTTGGCGGCTGAGGACAAGAGGGGCAAACAGGATATTTATCCTATTGATTTTCTAAAGTTGAAACAAGAAGATTTAGGGGGGCTTGACTCTTAAAATTCCCAAGGAGCTGCTAACTGCTCAGCCCCGTGTCCACGAACACACACACAAACAGGAAGCATCTCGCTAGTGAGAAGTGTGAGTGAGGTTTAAGGGCCTTGAGCTGCAAAGCTGTGCTGTGCTGTGGAATGATGTGCCCCAATGTGTGTCAGAGGAATCATTATAGCTAGTGCTGGAGCCCAAACCTGCCTATGAGTGTATGAGTGTGTGAGTCATGTAGCAAAGTGGAGGTGTGAGCAGACAACAGATGGGAAGGGCCTCGGTATTGCAGAGATGTGGCTTTTGTCTCTGCTGCCGAGGAGAGAGAAAAACCTGCAAATCAATAACAAACGTGCTGCGGAGGAAAACGTGTGGGAATGTGACTCAGCACGCAAACGGGAAAGTGTCTCGGAAATTTACGAGTTCCGGTGGCAGGTTCGCTAGTGTGACGGATGTGAAACTTTGCCTGTCGCTATATTAAATTCAGCCACAAATTTGACTTAAAATGGATAATTAAGTTTGTTTTCAAGGTAAACGTTTGCTTTATCCTAAAATAATCATTTACTTTCATAATATTTGAGAGTTTTGAAGTGTCAGGTCGATATTTGGGGTATTGGCGGTAACATATGGGCAGAAAAACTAAGGTTGACAAATTCAAGTTGAACAGTTCAAATTCACATGTAAATTATTCAAACTCAGTTTCCGGTGGCACATATTTCCGTCCTGCTCAACTTCTACATACACAATAGCCAAGTTAAGTCCATGTAATTGTGAAGCGAATTCGATGCAAACTTTAAAAATGTCACACACAAAAAAAGAAAATGCAAATGAGGTGCATTTGGGGTAACCCAGATAGCAAACTATGGGTGAATCAATGTTGAATCTATGTTGAGACCTAACGTCGAAATTATACAGAAAGCGCAAGGTTGATAAAATGTTGAGTCAACGTTTGCTTTTCAACCATAAATCACACTTTACCCAGATAGCAAAAGATGTTAAATCAATGTTGAATTGGGGTTAAGAAGGTTGAATTGTGGTTACGGTTGAAGACTGATGGTTGGATCAACGTTGATTCAACAACATTTTGTCAACATTGAAGTTTGTGTTTAAAAGATACCATTGAATCTACATTGTATTTTGGTTTAATTTAAATGTTTGACAGGTCAGTGTTTAATTAATGTTGAATCTATGTTTGCAAACATGTAATCTATATAAGCAAACGTTGACTCAACATTTTATCAACCTTGCGCTTTCTGTATAATTTCGACGTTAGGTCTCAACATAGATTCAACATTGATTCACCCATAGTTTGTTATCTGGGAAATCTTTTGGAGCTAATAAAGTCAGCTGTCTTGCGTCATTAAGGTGGTGGTAAAAGCTACTGTATGCTACAAACAGCTCTAATAAACAGACTACAGGAGGCCAGAAACAAGATAAGAAGAAACAAACAAAATTTTGGCGATGGATAAAACTAAAATGGATAAAAGGCAGTGTCCGCCATGTTGGAGGTGCAGACAATGAAAGAAATGGGAACAGACGATCAGTTAAGTGAAATAGACGTTTGCTACGTCAGAACTTATCTGAGAAATGTTGTTGCATCTTTTGTGATACACAGTAAATTGTAAAAATTTTAAAAACGCCCTTTAAAGTTAACTTTTTGTAAATAAAAACGCAGCTGTTGGTAGGTCACTGACAGATGGAACACATCCAAAGCTTGGATGGACAAGAAACATTCCTTATTTTGTCACCTGTGAAAAAGAATAACTGGGTATCTGGTTGTTTGATAAAAATCCTACTCAAACCTGATCTTAAAGTATCTGTGGCACCAATAACAGGCAGAACTTCAAGACTACTCTTTGTGGAAAACAATCTGCAGCTTAAATCAATTCACTTTCTTGGTCGATCTTGGATGAGTGTTGCATTTTGAATTGATGACTGTTGCTTTGGATCAACATCTTCTTGGGATTTTTTGTCGCAATTACAGTATTACTCTTTTTCAACTTACGGAAAATTGGATAACATCACATATCAGGTGCTTGTGTTGAACTGTGGCTGTCTGATTGAAAATGCTGTAGGGGAAATGGAAAAGACAGAAAAATATAGGAGGAAGGCTGAGTTTCTTCCAAAGCAGAAAGATTAGCTATTGATTTATGAATTGATTAAAGTCTAAAGACAACTTTAGAACTGAATGAACCTGGTCACAGACTCCAAAGCTGGAAGCTTCTTTCGCCTTAACTCTCTACTCTAACTGTACCTTCATTGTCAATTTCTCGCCTTAAATTGATCCAGAGGCTCAGTTTTTCTGGAACTTTAACCATGTTTTCATGTGAGAAAACCGAAGCAAGTGTGTCAAACTCCATTTTTCCATTAAAACACCACAAAATCCAGATCTACATTTACACATGGACTCTTCTGTTTAGTACTGTCACCTCCTTCCTCTCTGTACTGCAGCACATTCACTTCAACCCTTCACATCAAAAACCTCTTCATAACCAGACCCCCTCCCACCTCACTGACCTTCACCATGACCACACTGCTCTGCCAACACCAACCTCCCGTCTCCACACCCTCTAGGACCAACATCGGACCACTGCCATCCCCTTTCCTCACCTTTTAAAACCTTTTACTCTGACTTCATATCCACCTCCTCAGTAATCTCCCTTTGATTTGGTCATATTCAGGTCAAAATATCACCAGACATCAAGGTTAAAAAAGGCCACGTTTATCTCAAAAGACAGCAAATAAACTCAGTTGAAACGTGACATCCAAACAGCCTTCTTCCTAGTTTTAACCTACACATTTACATGCAGAGACCTGAACCAGAGTCAGACTAAATGAGCACTTGAGACTTGACCCTGACTTGAGTGCAGCGTGACTTGACTTACTTTGAGATTTGACTCCCTAAAGACCTGAAGGTAAAAACATCCAAGTATCCTAATGCAATAAAATAATAACTACAGGAGCAGCGACAGCTCTTAAATAACCATGCACATTGAATTCCTAATTACTATACCACTGCCTTGAAAGATATTTTCTAAGTTGTACAAAAGTAACACACCTTTGAAATTTAGAAGTTTAGATGTAAAGAAATGGAATGATCAGACCTGAAAAACTGGACTTAATACTGCTTTCTTGGAATTACATTTCAACAAAACCAAAATGTAGCAGCAAATGTGTTTTTACGTTTGACATTTGGGAAAATAATTGTTGAAAACACGGAGAGACATTGTGTGTTTTTGTATCCAAGATCTTTTGGGCAGATCAGAAATTACTGCTCACTTGAGCCATACTTTGCATGACCTCTACTTTTAACACTGTAATGATATATAAACTAGCGGACAAAAGCATTGGTGTTACTCCTGCATATTTGCACTTTACCACACCTACTACAGCCCACAGTTGGCTAGCGAGATAAGCTAGTAGATCTTCCACGGATATCAGAATTTGCAGAGCAGCTCACTGTTCTTATTTAAATTTTCCAAAGAATGATAAGATGAAAAGAGTTGGATTGCTGAGCTTAAACCCCCCCCCCCCCCCCCCCCCCCCCCGTAGTGACCATTTAACACCGGGTGGTTTTAGAAACTTCAGTGGCAAATGACAAAAATGTCATCTACAGTATCAGTGTGCAGTTGTGGCTGATTCCATGTGTAATGTTTGGTTTGGTTAAAACAAACTCAGGCCAATGTGAAAGCTTTTGATCAGTGCCTTCAAAGAATACTCTTTTTACCAAATTTTGGCAGTTGTTTTTGTCTTTCCGATTTAGCTGCATGGTTATTTACTCAGTTTTCTGTGGTGTCCCAAACTGACAACACATTATTTACTGCTTTCCTGGGACTTGTATGACAAAATATCGTTAATTAGAACTACGCTGTACTAATCAGTTCACTTACAACATATAGCAATGCCAAAATAACTGGTTTTGTGGTGAAATGTTTGGGTCCTCAAGTCACTCGGTTACTTGAGGATTGGAAAAGATCAAGACCAGCTTTAATACAGAAAAAGCTTCCCAAATCTGAACTTAAATGCTTTTGTTGCCTCAGTCTCGCCAGCAACTCGTGTGAGATTTGAATGTTTTGTAGACCCACCATCCACCCAAACTACCTCCTGCTTGCACTTTATAACTATGGTGCTTCATTTATTCATTCCAGGCAGCAAACATGTTGCACCTAAACATAATTGGGAGTTTCTAGGAGACTTGGTTGCTTGATTTGTATTTTGCTCAAACTTATGTTAAATTCTTTGGTATTAGAGGTATGTCTATACCAGCTACAACGCCTCAGTTACCAATGGACATGTTTGTTGTGGGAAATGGTGTTAACTGAAGGTGACTGAAACAGAAATAGTGAGTAAATCATATTGAAAAGACAATAGTAATGGCAAGAACTTGTTTTCACAAAAATTTTCTAAGCATGAAAATGATGCCAATGATGTGGCAAGTTCATGACATGTCTCTATTTGCATTTTTGTTTTTTATTTACGCTGTAGGTGTACATTTTTTACAGTTTGGCACAGGTTAAAACTCAGATTGATGCTGGTTTTGTCTCCTAAACACTGTATTTGGGCGTAAACGCACCACTTTATGATAATTACAGATCATCAGGCGGGTCGTGGGCCTGCAGGCTCGGCTGCAGCCGTCACGTATGCGTTCTCCAGCTGCTCCTGTTGGACCTCCTGGGTCAATCTGCAGCCGCGACTCGCCGCCCAGCGGTCATGACTCATGCCTCCTCAGTCATGCTCGCAGATGATTGCTGATCTCATAGGTGGGGAGGAGGTGCCACGGTAATTGTTCTTTGGAGTGCCCCAATTATGCCATTAACGGCCCCTTAGTGATGAGGCTAATGGCGAGAGACCTCGTTTGCATAGCATTATCTTAATTGAGCCCGAGGCCTGGCATGAAAACAACCCCGAGATTATGTTACTGATGGATGGTGGCGATGGTCCGGCGGCAACCATTTACCCGACAGCTATATTAATTAACAGCTATCCAGTTACATGGGCTTTAACAGGGATGAATAAGTTAACATGGTGACTGTGACGGTGGTGGTGACAGGGCTCCTGTGCCTATGTGTGGCTTCTAATCGAGGAGACACACTAATATGGGATGTGTGTATGTGTGGAGAGGGAAGCTAAAGAAGGCCTGGCATCGGATCTTATTACCCATTTCCTAAAGGAGGAAACCGAGCCAGCATTAGTACCAGCCTTTAAATAAATCACCACACAAAGCCTGTACTAATACTTTTAATCGTGAATTAATTACACACTCATTGCGGGGAGCAGACCCATAAATGTTCCAATATGCTCGGGCCTGAAATCATTCCTGTGCGATATTTCGGGAAAATTACATCTCCAGAATGTGTCGCCTTATGTAATGTTAAGCTTGGACTTATTGGGGATCGACCTCGCGCTAGAGCTTGAACACATGCGGAGTGTCTCTGGATCTGGATGCAGTTTTAGATGAAGCAGGCTGGCCAGGTAGCTCTTTTGTTATGTAAAGATCTGCCATGTGATCCGGCAGGATAAAAGAGCAGAGAAAAAGGAACCGTTCAGATAAGCTTCCCCTCATCAGATAATTAAGGATGCCTTTGCTCCAGTTTCCCCTCCTTAGCATAAGTGTCTGATCAACTTTCAAAAAGCTCATCAGTCAGAGTTGGTCCTCGGAGCTCCACTCCAGGGGTTTTTGGGCAGGTTCCTCCAGGATCCGTGAGCCTGAGTCAAATGCAGCGCCGGGGGTCTTGGCCTGTGGTCTGCCCAGAAGGACCCAAATAAATTTACAAAAATTAATCAATTACTCCGCTAAGAGTGAGCGGACATTCCTTGGATCTGTAATAGGTATTGTTTTATAATATATGTGGAGCCTGGAGTGAGGATGTTTTGTTGGGCTGCAACTCGCGAGTGTTTCCACTATTGATTAGTTTCCAGTGAAGCTGCTCTTTGGTGGTTTTTCGTATAATTTTAATTGTGAAAGTTCAGCCCACTTATAATTTAATTCGCTAATGTTTGTTTAGTCCTACAGCTGCATTTCATGGTTAAGATTTGGAAGCTGAACTGTGGTGCAAATGAACAATAATAATTTCTCAACAATGTGCAGGAGAGGAGGTCAGTGAGTCAGGCTGCAATAAGTGAAATTAATTACTGTTTGTGCTGCCGTCTAATTGGAGCTGCTCAATGAGTCTTCTTTTGTTTTCTTTTTTTACATTTCCCACCTCGACACCCCTTTTTGCTCCTTGTCAAAACTCTTCCTCCACCTGTCACAACATGCGCGCACCCCGACACCCACCGCCCTCCTCGTCTTCCTCCTCATCTTCCTCCTCCTCGCACGCCCCCCTCCTCCCTCCCCTCACCCTCACACTCCTCCTCCCCCTGCCTCCCCTGCTGCCAGTTTTTAACTACACTCCACTCTGGCCTCTGCTCTACTTGTTACAGCCCCAACACGAGTGCAAACAATCAAAGTCTTTGGGAACGCTAAAATATGCATGGCTATCCGTGACAGACAGATAAAGCAGGGCAATTAGCCACGTAATCCTAGAGCATCGTACGGAATAGTCCGCCTCAGCTGTCCTCCCTCCCCTCCTTCCCTTTACTCTCTTGGTCTCCATTAGTTAAATGTACTCTGTGTGTCGGCTCCCCATCAAATCAAGTAACACTTCCCCTAATTGGCTTATAAATAATACAGCAGGGCCTGCATTATAATTTCATCAGTGGTAAACATTGCGGGGGCAGTTGGTAAAGAACCTATCCCTCATTAATTTCTTAATTTGGGTAGATGGAACGAAGGGGAAGTGAGGGAATGAAAGGTGGAGAAAGAGGGAGAGATGCGGAGATCGGATGAACGGAGAAACTCGAATCACCTCGAGCAGAGAGAGAATAGAAAAAAAAACAAGAGGGAAGATGCTACTGCTGCTGCTTTTGTTAAGAGATGTCAGATATTCAATCCAGGGGTTTGTCAGTACTCCTGTGCAATAGGTGATGAGGGCCCCCGCTGCCCCATTTTACAACACAAATACATACAAATAAACACACTCTTTTCCTCTCCCCATTCTCATTCGCTGTTCTTTTTTTATACCGACTTAATGAATATTTCATAACGAGACCCATAAATATTCATTCTAATGGTTTTGCACATAGTTATTACCGGTATTTCCTCTTTTTTTTTCTTTTTTTAAGTGAAAAAAAAACAAAAATACTCATTAGAATTTCTGCATAACCAGGCCCCTGAAATATTTTCTCACTCCCTTTGCAGACGCAGAAATTATCTAGATCAACTGTTTTCCAACTATAAGTCACTGGAACTGTGTTTTATATCAGCTTTAAGGTGTGAAAAACATGCTTGTCTATGGGAAAGGTTCATTTCCAATTTCCATCATCAGCTGCAATCGCAAGACAAACGGGAGAAATCCACAAAGATTCCACCATGTGATGAAATCCTTTTTGTAAAAGGCAATAGGTCTGTAACTAGCCTTCCTCCCCTTGGCAGATAAATGTCACCCAAACCTGCTATTATATTGCATAATGCACTTTTAAGGGAATTTTACATGGCCTGTGATAGATGCTGTGAAATATGAGGTGTGAGAATATGACACCCTCTGATCTCTGAAAGACTGATATTAAAGCAAACTCTCAAATGAGCCATTTCCCCCCTCTCTCTTTCCTCCTCCCCCCTTTCTCTTGCTGCTGAAATCTGAAAAAAAAAAGGCGCCGAGAGCCCTTCAGCCATCAAAAGGAAAGTTAAGCGCTGCACATTTCTTGGTGAGATTTTTGAAAATGGAGCCACCTGAAGGCAATCTGTCTCCGCTGGAACCTGACTTGTCACCGTTACAGAGAGCTGTCACTTTAACGGCGCTGGCACTGATGGAGATAGACATCCATCATCCGCTGCGTTTACGAACACGCCGTGATGTCTTGCAGGCCTGCCGCCGAACACCATGTTTTTTCAGCTTAAGATCTGCTTTCGTGCGGAGCCAGCCGTGCTTTTTCGTCGCTTATCGCTGTCATCTTAAAGTTAGAAGGAAATTTCAATCCCGAGTAAAAGGCGATAAAGAAATAACTGTCCATCAATCACGCTCAAAGCCACATCACACACGTCTCATTAAGCTGCTTTACGTAAAAGCAGCTGTAAGTCCTGAATTAGAATTTTATAGCATATGTTTAGAAGCAGTGAAACTCATTCAAGTATCAAACGAACTCGCTTCTCTCATTGCTTTAAATTACTGGAACATAATAAGGCATTGATTGGTCAAATATGTAAAACTGCAGGTCTATTTTTAACTGTAAAGAACACTAATTTAGACTTGTGGTTCTTCATCTTTTGGCTTTTGACCCCTTAAAATACAGTAAAGTGACATCACTGGCTGCTGCTATTGGTTATGATGGGTCTATACAATGTTTTTGTCATATAAATTCGAATTTGAGGGAAGATTTTTTGATTCACAATGGCATAACCACTAAAAACTTAAAAAATGAGGATTTCACGGACTAGTTTCTGACTGCGAACCATCAGAGTGAAATAAAGCACCAATTCTTTATCTGTTTTACTTAGGTTTAGGCATTCTTAGGTTAAAAAGATGATCCCTGTTGTCTTAGTTACTGTAATAAACATGGTTAAAATTTTGGCACAATCATGGTTAAGGCAATGTCGGGTACCTGTTTGAAATGACCCATCCATCCACCCCGACCTCCTCCCCAAATAACCTCTGTGGCTCTGTTACTATAACTTGTTCTTTCATAATTACCATAGATATTGGATAGTGCTTTTATATTGAAACTACTGGTCATAAAGCTGCTTTCACAAAGGTCAACAGGGTCTCTTCTTCAGGAAGGAGAGTCTCTGATTCTAACACTTTCCCTTTCCTTAAGCCCATATTTATTTTGGAAAGTACACCATATATTGAAATACCACAGACCTTAAAAGTAGTTTTTAAATTCAGGCCTTCTCTAAGCAGTGAGACTTTAAGGTGTTTGTCTTACAGCACCTATTATTTCAGTTTTTATTGTACATTTAGTTGTTAAAGCTTCTAAAGGTTCACATTTTTAAGTAAATTTTTCTCTTGAAAGTTTATCAGTACAATTAAAACTAGAACATTATATCAATGTTATCTAGTTGGAAATAATTGTTGGTTTTAATGTAAATTCATATGTTGGAATAACATGAAAAACATCTTGTTCTAGTGTGATCCTGATCCATTTTTCAATACCCTTCTGTAACATCTCTTTTATTGTTGTATATACGTCACAATTTGGAACAAATTCAGTGCAAGAAAGTGAAACATTTGCCTCAAAATTGTACAAAATCCCACTTACATGCACCCTTCCCGTCACTCTGAAGGTGGGAGCCGTAGTACTAAACATGAGAAAAGGTTAAACCAACCGTACCCTCGATGCAGCCCCTCCACTTAATTACAGCAGAGCAAGAGGAGACGGGGAGCATGTTGAGAATGAGCTTAATTAATGTAGCAGTAAAAAGTGGCCCTCCCTCTCCATGTCCGTTCTGCTGCTCAGTATTAGTTCCACTCTGCTGCCCTCAAAGCCGCGAACAAATAGTGACTCTAATGATAGACATGCAACCTCCCCCCTCTGCCCTCCTGTAGCAACCCCTCGGCTGATCTCGGGTCACTGCCCTCCCCCCTTCTGACTTCCCCAGGGAGCCGGTCGGGAGGAGGGAGTCGAATGGTTAGTTGTTCACCCCGTCAGCTGAAGACAACCCTGCATACTGACTTCATTAGCGCTGACAAGTTTGGGGGGGATGCGGCTCAGTTTAGACAACTTTAGAAACAGAAGAGAGAAGCCTCGCAGGGGAATCGGATGCAACTCTGGATCGTTGCTGCACCAAAGTGTTTATTGTGGTTATTTCTGGGACCAAACTTTACAGACAGACGTGTTTAATTCACAGCTAAGGGACTGTCTGCTTCATATTTAGATGCTACACAAATATAGCAACTGTAGAAGAAAAAGGGAAGCAAGGATTAGTCAGCCAGTGCTGGACAATCAAAGGATTGACTGAGTTGCATTATTAATGTCTTACCCACGCAACAAAGGTCTGCCAGTGAACTCTGATAATTGCCATTATTACTAGCTACGAGAGCTTAGCTGGTATTGTTTTCAGCTTGTGAACATGTACTGTAAGAACAACTAACACAAAGGTAGTTTTGAGCACATTGGCAGGTGTCTTTGGATAGATTCTGTGCAAGATGCAGTCCTGATGGTGTGTAGTTCGGATCAAAATGAAAATTGAGTTTGAAGATCAGTCATGTAGAAGCCATGTCTACTAAAAATAACGCTCCTATACAACTGAACTACATTCTTAATTATGCTTTTTTTCCTCCTGGAATTCATTTGTTTGCAACATATCAAAAATAAGTTTCTAATCAACATATTTTTGTCATTTATCACAACTTGACTGCTCCTTTTCCACCAACCAAGCATAAATCAATCGAGGTGGGATTTGTTATGCTGAGAAACTACAAACATGTTGTGAAAGGGTCAGATTTTAACCTGTGTTTTCTTCAACTTCACCAAACTACAACAGAAAGCGAAAGTTAAGTCTGAAAGTGTTGGATAGGACTTGTTCTGCCAACAACCCAAACAGACTTAGTGGCTCTTTGAAAGTATAAATATCACTTTTTATGTCATAGTGTCTGACTGGTAGGACTTTCAATTCTAAACATGATTGAGAATTCAGTTTAGCTGTACAGAAACCTATTTTATGTGAGAGGTTAGACCCAGGTTTTGCAGTTGGTGTGATTCCATTGAAGGGTTTCTTCTTCTTCAGGAACTCGGCAAATGCGAAGGTGGCAGGAATGCTTCCAGAAACAGCCCTATAATCACCCATTTTAACCATTCTGGCTCCATTGTGGTGTACAATCTAACTCCAAGTGCACCCAAACAATGTCAGATATTAGCTACTGGATCTAACTGCATTTCTATGACCATGTAGGAATTAGAACAATATGCTATTGATGTCTAGCCTAGCCGCGCTAGACAACCCACGGTGACGAATTTAATTCTCTGCCAGGGTCGGTGTAGTTACCCTCGGTAAGCCTTGACGTTGGATGCTCCTAAAACTGGCCGACGAATCACCATGAAGTGTCGAGTCAGAAAGCGGGCATAACTAAGTGACGACAGAGGCGGGACGATTCTGACAGAAACAACCGGAAACAACCATAGAAACAAGGATAGACAAGAAGATGGCTGCGCACAATAAGCAATTATCTTTCGACTCGGCTTTGGCCACAGCCCTTAAAGATTTGATTTCTGTTAACATGTCTGTAATATACTTGAGCTTCACCCATTGACTGTATAAATAAGGCTTCACCGAACTCCCGCATCCTCTGATTTCCAGCGCTCTAGGAACTACATCAGCCTATTCGTTGTGCTGATTGGTTGTATACCTACCCAATTGCTGCAGAGTGATTTGAAAGACAACCTTTTAGCCCGCCTCCCTCCCTGTTGAGAGTTCCTAGACCCTTGCGTCTTCAGACCTGGGTCTAGCTAGGTCTAGGCTAGTTGATGTCAGTAGTAGGTAAGAAAAGACTGCTACTCAGAGGACAGAAAAATAACACTTATCGTCTTCTCTGAGATTAACCAGACAGCGTAGAGATCCACGCAGCAGTTTTATCAGGGCCAGTCATAAGTACTTACATAAATCAGTTCTGAAACAGGTTCTGTAGAGATGAGTTCTTGCACTCAGAACATACACTAAACTTCGGAGTGCCCTAAAGTCCTAAAGACCTGTAGATAGGCACTTTAATGCATTCTAACAACAAAAAACAAGATAAACTTTGATAACTTCAATCTAGACAAGGCTTTGGTAAACTTTATCGTAATGTACTTCACAACGTTAGCCTATGAACACGGTCATTCTTGAAGCGTGTATTGAATTTAGAACTGCTATGTCAGATTTTTGACAGTCATGGCCAAAATAATTTAGAATAATTATAATATTGTAATAGATACAGGAGGCCCTTGGTTTACGACGTTCTCGATATACGGTGTTTCGTTGTTACATCAGAACTGGTTACGTGGAACTCGCTGGTGAGTGGCGCGCACAAATATGTCATCACATGACGAGTGAGGCAAACAATTACGTGGCCACGCAGCGCTATAAGATGACTTTGTTTGCATTAGCCAGTTGTGCCACCTTGGTTTGTGCTACATTTGCTAACTTGTAACTTGCAAAATGACTTATACATGCATGAAAGTCAATGGTATTCATTACTTTTACGAAGAACTGATCGATATCGTGGTGCACAAAACAGCTTTGTTTAAATTTTTGCCTGACTTACGGCAAAAATCAACTTACGTTGATCTGTAGGAATGGAACTCTGCCGCAAGTCGAGGACCGCCTGTATAAAGAAATTTCGAAAAGAGATGCTTTAACAATGTTTATTTTGTGTTTGGTACGGTTTTTGGCAAATAAATTACACTCAAAATACGAGTTTTGGGAAGTGGAGAGTCTACAACCATAACTGTAGTGCATGTTTGTATGAATATTTACGATATTATCATAGTTGGATAATTAACATGATATACATTTTTCATAGTTATCACCCGTACTGGTACATAGCAATACCTCTAACTGAGGTATTGTGATACTGGAAATACCCTGTCTGTGTTTGGTGTTTTCTGACAAATTAAAAAAACCTCACAAATCAAAATACTTCTACTCTACTCCAGAATGGCCCACAGTTACCCCAAGACAGCCAGAGATATTAAAGGGAAAGCTCCAGTGTGTACTACAATACTGCTCAACCCTATTATAACCTGCTCCCAGACATTTCCTCAGAATTGTGACAAAATGCAAAAAGAATCAACAGGAGACTGGTAGGAGCTGTCAGCCTGTAAAAACACTGTCGTGATCCCACCAGGTGATGCAGTCACATGTCTGAGGCGGCGAAGCAGCTGCCACCTTTTACAGCCTAAATTGGAATATTCGGAAGCAACAAAATGAATCGATACCCTCAAGAGGATACGGTGGGACACATCATGTTCAAAATCTAGTCTAAACAAAACAAAAGGAATATCACATGAAATTAAGGTGTGAAAAGGTGCCATGAATGTTTTATGCCTTCCAGCCACTGACATAAAGGATATAAATATTGTATGCAAAGAGAAAAATTCCCCTGTTTGAAGTCTTGAGAGCAAAGACAGTGGGAGAGGAAGGGAGGGGAAGCAGGTAATTACTAGTGGAGATGCTCTTTGACGGATTATTATATTAAAGCGGGAGGAGGATCAACCAAACACAGCTAACCTCTAACAGGTCTGGTCTCCACCTATCAGTGACAGGAACATTACAACCTGAGGAGCCACTTCCACTTGACAAACAACACACCGAGCACCAAATCCCCCGGCTGGGGGAGAAAAAAAAAAAAACACTGACAGCTATGAAACACTACAAACCTGCTGCAGCCGGGCTTGGTATAAAGCTAATTACAAGGCTTTTAGTTACTATCTCTATTCAATTACCACCTCTGTAATTAAGCTGTAGGAGTAACAATGAAGTGCTCATTATAAATATCTTAAGTGCGCGTATAGTTCTGCTGTTTTAACCCAAACAGGAGGATTTTTTTGGGCTACTTTTAGATTCTTTGCTAGATAATCGCCTTGTACACCTATAAAAACTTGCCATTTGTGCATCTTCTTCTATGAAAGACCACTTTTTGTCTTAACATGACCTCAAATGTAGTGTCTTCATCAAATACTGTACAGTTAGCTACTGTAATTTTGCTTTAAAGTTAAAAAAACGGGGACACTGAGCACACTTGGGGGTATTTGAGAATGTTTAGGAGTGTTTTGGCAAATCGTTTTAGCATTTATTAGCTACTTTGGAGATAGATGTGATTCGGTTCTTCCTAGTCAAAAAAAAAAAAAAATTCAAAGATCCACAGTGTCACTTCTACCAGTGGTGTGCACTGGGTTTTTCATTGCAAACACCCACAATGTGAATTATAACTGGCTGTAATCCCAGTTCCAGGTACCAGCAGTTAATCCCGACTTGTCCAGCTCAAGATATCTCAACTTCCCCTTCAATTGAAAATACCAATGTTGCTGTTTTGGATGTCTTAAATTGAGTTTAGACCAGTCAGGATTATATTTTGAACTGGAATTATGATTAGTTCAAATGATTTTCATCCTGGATAGCCAAACTAATAAATATCAAACCAGCTTTTTATAGGCATGGTGCATCAGGAAGTTAAAAATCCCTTTTCTTTTGTGTGTTTGACATAAAAAAGCTGTGGATTCATGAAAGGTATCACAACAAGATTGGATGGAAATGAATAATCTGTTGATATGACACAAGAATCGATGAGGAGACTATGAGGTTGGATTAAAAAGGCCAGAAAAGGTGATTTTTTTTTGGTGAAACTACTGTTTTTTTTTGTCAGCATTATTGGCTTTAAGTTAAAATATGGAATTTTAGTCCAAGTTATTACAGTTTTTGTACGTGAAAGGGGAAAAATGGACACTAAAACTATGAACTGCTCCTACAAAGAACGAATAATCGTCATTAAATGTGTATTAAATGGAGAGGCTACAAGTGAATAGGGTAAATGTTTAAACCAATTGATCTTAATGTGAAACAAAGAAAAATATATTGCAACTTTTCTAAAATTCATTATCTAAATTTGCAATATGTGTTATTTTTTGTAAAATGACTAAAACTTCACCTAAAATCCAGACCACGAATCTGAATATAGGAAGACGCCAAGTTCTTGTTTCATTTTGTTGACATATCAGAACAACAGAGGGGGATTTTGGATTTCTCTTTTCATCCCCTCAGTAAGTCAGAAAATACTGTCAGCAGCCAGGAAAGGGAAAAAAATCCAATTTCACCATGTTGTTAGGAATAAAATGTTCTATAAGTCAGGCTATGAATGATATATGAACAGACTCCTGTGTAAAAACCTTCAGAATATAGACAGGAATAAGGGTGGAAAGTTTGGTGCATAGAAGCGCTACTGAAGTGCAGATTTCTGAGTCAGACAGAGAGAAAAAACTCATTTTGACGCAACAGCCTTTAAAGATACCTATCGGATACATTTATGGGTGAAAGCATCAACCAACAGATGTCACCACTGAACATACAGAGTTGGAAACTGTTATTTTTTATAATACAGATTTTCTAAAATGTTACATTTAAATATGCAAACAAGGAACTAATTTGCATAAATGTCTAATACGTGAAAAAAACACCTGAACGTGCATTAATCTTAAAGAAGATGTGATGGAATTAAATCTTACAGTTCACAAATGCATGACAAAAACTATATTTTTGCACGTTGAGTATAACCTTAACAGATTGCAATACATAATAGTGTTACCGAGTGACATGCATGGCTCTTTTTTTAAAAAAAAAAAAAACACTTCACTTGTTTTCATGCAGAATACTCTATTTTTGGGTGTATTGATTTTGATTAATGTAGAGGGAAACTTCTATAGTATTTGTGAATCTACACTACCATTCAGATGTTTGGGGTCACTGAGAAATGTCCTTATTTTGGAAAGAAATTCAGTTCTTTTTCAATGAAGATAACATTTAAAAAAAAAATCAGAAATCCAGTCTAGACATTGTTAATGTGGTAAATGACTATTCTAGCTGGAAACAGCTGATTTTTAATGGAATATCTCCATAGGGGTACAGAGGAACATTTCCAGCAACCATCACTCCTGAGTGTTGTGCAGTTTTAAGTAGCTCCCATCATTATTAGTAGTATTTTGTGTGTTCCTGTGATTCCTGTTGATGTATATAGTTGATACGGTTGTTGATTTGGTTGTGTTTTATTAGGAACGGCTGCTTTTGTTAGATTAATTTTTAACATTTCTACTGGTCTGCTTAGTCAGGATGTGAGGATCTCGTGCAGGTTAGCAGCTGATGCAGCAGAAGTTAACCAGCTAAAGCAGGACACTGTAGTCCTTAAAGGCGCCGGCTTCTGCAGCTTTAACACTAAACTAATCACACCACCAGTCCGAGACGTTTCCTCCAGCAAAGCACAGGATAATGTGATAAATGATTCACTTTCTAGAAAGAAAGAAGAAAAAGAAGCTCTTCCACAAACAGACAGAATCTTCACTGAGTCTTGGGCCAATAAATGCCACCACTGAACTGAGGAATACAGCTTTAAAAAGCATAAAGTAAAAAAGGTTCCCTTTCATGAGGCTCTTGAGTGTTTGGAGCCGGGCTGCCTCCTCTCTCCTCGCCCCGGGGCAGGCTATCATCTCCAGTGACACCGGAGGGAGGGCAGACCCCACCCCAGCTCTGCCGGGCCGAGGGGGATGTAAAGGGATGAGAGGCCGCGGTGGAGATGGAGGCTCTGCTGCCGGCCCGGTCTCTCAGGTCCAGCTGCCTCTTTGATCAGCGGCCGTCGACCTCCATGTCTCCAGAACAAGGATCCGAGGCCGAGGGGAGGGCTGCTGTAACCCCTCCCTGCAGCCCCTTGTTCTCTCCAAATATGAAAAAAGGGTTAATTGTATTTAACAATATGCTCTCTAACCCCCCCCACCCCAACATCACCGCCACCCTCCCCTCCTTGATTAGAATTAGAATCACATCTGGCTCCATGTTCTGTCCCTCATTACTGCTGAATCTCATTACAAGCGGCTCCCGTGGGAAGGACGCGCCGGGTTTTTAAGCACACTTTCCGCTTTCTTCCTGCCTTCTTGCTCATCTCATCTGCCTCTCGCCGCTTCTTCTCTTCTGCGTTTACATTAGCGGAAGTCCTCATCTGAGAGAATGACTGAGCACCACCCTCCTCCTCCTCCTCCTCCTCTTCTTCCCAGAGCTTGGAAATTGTTTTACAGTGCCAATTAAAGTAGGTATGTTGAGTTTTTTCCAGAGTATGTATTATTCAGAGTGTATTATTTGTTGCTCTCAAAAAAAAGAAGAAAAAAATCCCCTCACTAAAATAGGACTAGCAGAGTAAGTTCCACTTACTTGCAATAAAAACTACACCAAAGGTTCAGAAATACAGTCAACATGAGGAAAATGAGGGAGCTTATTTATGGTGCCCTGAAGTCCTACTGAATAATAAAAACCTCCACATATAACCACGTTTTAAACTTTGTTTCTGTGCGCCCTTGTGCAAACACTGTGTCTGACTGGGAATTAATTTTAGAGAGGGGGGAAAAATAAAGAAATCTGTAAAGTTTGACTCCAAAATGTTTTACCTCAGTAAAATATTCATTTAAAACCGCGGCAGGGGGGAAGCTGCTGCGCTCGCGAGTAAAAGAAGAGTTCCGACGAATAATCAAAGACTTTTATTTGCACTTTTAAGATACCAATATAAAGTAATAAAAACTTAAACAAAATACATGAAATAAAAATACTTGAGCAGTGATGTCTGACTAAATTGGACCCGGCGTCAGAACAGGGAGCTCTGAAGGTCGCGGGGAAGCCCTGAGGTTTCTCTGATCGATCGGATCTAGATCATCGGCGAGTCGCAGAGCGTGCAGGACGCCTGCAGGATCTTCTTTATCCACTCTGGATCTGCGGGGAAAGGAAACAACATTTATAGTCAGGATTTATAAACAGGAAACGATTAAATATACATAACTATGAGGAGAATTTTTACACATTGGACTCGTGGTTAAAAAAGTCTGAGAGTCACATTTCAGTGAAAGTGAAGACAGCATTTATTCTACGCATTTTGATTGCACTGTTTGACATAATTCTTTAATAAATTTTGTAAATCATCAGAAATCATAAGGGATCCACTTTGAGGGTGATGATGATGCATGATGGTCATTAAATTGCAAAACTTGTTAGGACCCTTCATGCATCCTGATGTAGAACAGAAAATTTGACTTTTTTGACCTTTTCATTTAAACACTGAAACACCTACGCAGTCACAAAACTTTAATCTTGCAGACACACATTTGTGAAAGTCCAAATACCCACAACCTTTACTGGCAGACGAAGCCAGAGTGAAGTAGTCCGTGTCCAAAAAGGGTTTACTCTTAATAGTGATTCATTTCCTTTTTTTTCAAATGTGTATGAATACAAAATTCTGTAAGATGTTTTTGGACTGGTGCTGGGACGATGCTGATTTTGACAGATGCCAAAGCTGCACAGACCCGTCAGTCTTTAGCTCAGATCGGCTGGAACGACCAGGCGAGTCGAGCCTCAGGCACTCAGGCAGCACTGATAAAGACCTGAGATGCAAGTAGCAGCCAGATGAAGCTGAATCCTCATTCCACTGCAAACAGAACCGTGTTTTTACCTCCTAACTCTAAGTGCTGTAGGAACCACAGCTGGCATTATACAGCTCTTCTATATGTCATTATAATAATAGTTTAGCTAACTACTGGTGTCGGTGTGGATCTTAATTGCACCCAGTTTTGCACCATTATGATAATGCACTCACTGTGTGTCATGAACAGATGTAGAGTGGAAGAAATAGAGCAGAAATATCTGAAAACATGCCAAATGTTGTTGTTTTCGACATTCAGGTTGAAGGAATTCGTGCTTGTTTCCAAATCCAACAATGAACCAGTGAAGTATTGGCCAAAATGACCAGAGAAACGTCTGACAAATCCAATCGATCAGGTTGCAAACATTCATCAATCATTTCTGACAGTCGGTGCCGTTACCTGCACTGAGACACACGAGCTTTCCACACTTTTTTAAAATAACAGAATGCAATTTAAACTTGAGGTAGGAAGCATTTCTTGACATCATTGGACCAGAACTCTATGCTGAAATTTCAGTATTTTGTAATTCAAGTGGTCTATAAGAGGAAACCAGAGCTCTGCACCTCATCTGGGCTGTTCTCAGGTTTTAGAAAATGTAGCTTCATGCCAATCACAGATTTTTTTCACCTATATCAGATGAGACAGCAAAAAAGTCTAAATTTTCTGATTCCAGCTTCTTAAATTTGAAAATGTTCTTGTTTCTTTCCTCCTCTATGGTAGTAAACTGAGTATCTTTGGACTATGGACACATCAAGACATTTGACAGCGTCATCTTGGGCTTCAGGAAAATCTGATAGATATATTTGGATATTTTAAAGACTCAGATTCATCGATAATGAAAGTAATCACGAGTTGCAGCCCTAGTCAACAGCAACCAAGGTCACAATGGCAGAAAGTTTTAGACATTTTGATGGTTTAAAAAAATGAACTTTCACTTTGAGTTGAATCTGAGTGAAGCAAATAAATGCTGATGTGTAGTTTGACTATTTTTGTGTGTTTTACACGTGTTCATATGCCAGGTGGGAGGAGCTAAAGACAAAAAGAGAGGGGCTACAAGAGGAATTCTATTTGTTTTTTAAAGTTTTGCGTTTTTCTTTCAGTTCTTTAGAGGTTTCTGCTTGTTGTGGCCAAAGTATAAAATAATGAAGGGGAACCAGTAGGGACAGCACTGCCAACAGTTACTTATATTGTTTTTTAGCATGTCTGAGCAAATATCCCTAATTTCTAATGATATAATTATTGAAAGAACTGCCTCCTTTACCTGGCTGAGTTTCAAACAATGGATAGATTGATTAACCAGCTAAAAAAAATAGTAGTTATTTTCATTTAAGGCTTTACCAGAAGATCTTCCAACCAACTGTAGCTCACAGCAATAACAGCACTTGATATTGTATTTCAAACATGCACCAATCTTGGTCTTTGGCAGGCAAAAAAACAATACTTAAGACTTTTGTAAACTACCTTTAAGACCTTTTAGTACTTTATAAGGGTATTTTCAGGAAGCTAAATTTAAATAATGACATTTTTTTACGACCTACAGATACATCAGACAACATGTTTCCATACATATTCATACATTTGTCTTAGTTTCCATCCAGCAGCTCGGCTCTAACACCTGTGCTTCTGTTTGCACTCTTTGTCTGGCAAATGCTAAGTAGAAATCTAGTAATACATGTCTGAGAAATCTGTGTTTTTCATCCAGCTCAAAAAAACAGGTTGTACTAATCCAGATTATCATTTCAGAAGTCATTATATTACAGATAAACTGATTCTTCATCACTGCTTGCATTCATCCATTTCAACCTTCTTGAAAGGATTTCAAAGTCCTGCAGAAATTGACAAGAAAAAAGCAAATATTACACTAAATGTTCTGTTAATTGCTGTGTAGCCCCGAGAGGGTTTGTTTTAGAGCCTGTAAATGCACATACATGCCTCCCTACTGAGCTACACTGGACCAAACTGAACGAAGTCTCACACAGATCATTTAATCCTGCACCAGTACTCATAATTCCCCTGCTACAGTGAAAACTGGAAGGCTGCCGTTCATCCAGAATGTTGGTATAATGAGACAGAAGAGACACACATTTCAAGCCTCAGCAAAGACCCAAGACTGAGCTTTGTGACCACAGACTCAACTCTGGACTTTCAAGAAAATGCCGGCTAATTTCTACAGTCATTCAGGTTTATGAAGTTTTGAAGCGGCTCAGTGTCCGACGTGCGAAGCGCTGATCTGAGCGGCAGAGCGGGACGAGGGCTGACGTTGAAGGTGACAGGAGGAGATGGCTGATCGAGAGCGCGACTGTGAAATGGAGGTGGAGGGAGATGGGAAGTGGCGCTTACCCTCAGGCTCTGGCAGTCTGGCGATGCTATCCAGCAGGAGGCAGCGTCTGAACGTCAGCGTCTGGCAGGCCTGGTATGACAACACACACCTGGAGGAGACCGGCAGAAATACATTAGAGAGCTGGCTGGCAGGGACACACACACACACACACACACACACACACACACACACACACACAGACACACAGACACACAGACACACAGACACACAGACACACAGCAAATGTAGAGCAGAAACAGCATCAAACTGGAGTTGACGGGCACAGATTTCCCTCTCGATGCCCACCAGAGGTTCCACAATTGAGCAGGAGAGAAAAGGCAGCAGACATGTTTGAAAGACGATATTTATGAGCGGATGAGAGTGGTGCATGGGTAAATATCAGAAGGTGGGAGGCTTGATTACTGCTCTGTGAAGATAAATAAACCGTCAAAGAAAGCATTTGGCATTAGGATTCAACTCATGTCCCGACTGTCAGGCTCTGACCTGCGCCTCCTGCTAATAAAAGCGTCTTCAGACATTTGAGCTGAGGAAAGTTTGAGAATAATCTTTGTACCTGAGCCACATGTGTCCGTTTTTACACGTGGCTTGTTTGTGGTCCGTGAAGGGCAGCACAGTCTGACACAAGCTGCAGCGCTCCGAGAACGTCTGCTTGTTCATCTTCTTCTTGATGTGGCCAATCAGGACCTGAAGACACACAAACAGAACAAGAGGGTGTAAGTGAAAGAAAAACAACACAGAGTTAATTTCCAACTTGTCTCATGGCAGCACAGAGGCAGCACCGATCACCTCTTTTCCACCAACACCGTTTGGAGACAGTGCTGGATCTTGAACCGGTTTTGTGTGTCAACAGCTAAAAAAAACCCTAATTTCGAGCTGCCAAACTGGTTCCAGAGTGGTTCCAAACTGGTTCCAGAGTGGTTCCAAACTGGTTCCAAGTGGTTCCAAACTGGTTCCAGAGTGGTTCCAAACTGGTTCCAGAGTGGTTCCAAACTGGTTCCAGAGTGGTTCCAAACTGGTTCCAGAGTGGTTCCAAACTGGTTCCAGAGTGGTTCCAAACTGGTTCCAGAGTGGCACCAACACTTTGCTGGTGTACATCCACAAAGTATTTGCGGTGTTCACAAAAGCTGACTGCAGGTTACAACCATTTTTAGAAGCAGAGATTGAAAATATAAAAACATTGAACTAGAAGGAATATGAGATAAATATTCAAATGATCTGCTTTTAAACATTCCAAACTAAGTAAATCAGTCATTTCTTAGCTTTGGGATTTGCTAATAGAGTAAAACGTAAAGTCAGATTTGAACCAAATAGATCAGGACAGTGAATTGAGGAGTTATCAGGTGAGTCTTACCTCTGATGCTCTGTCGTTTGTATCTCTGGATAGATAGTCCACCAGGC
The DNA here is from genome assembly GCF_021347895.1 of Acanthochromis polyacanthus. Lineage (NCBI taxonomy): Eukaryota > Metazoa > Chordata > Actinopteri > Pomacentridae > Acanthochromis > Acanthochromis polyacanthus. Next base: position 27,898,763 of record NC_067130.1, on the reverse strand, counting down.
CACAGGTCGGGATGCTGATGTTCTGCGCCAGCCAGGTGTTGAGGTAAACGACTCCTAACACCTTCTTGATGTTCTCCCTCATCAGGTGGGTCTCCACAGCGTTGATCCAGGCCTGCACCTCAGCCCTCTGCTCCTCCTGGTTCTCCTCTTTAACGCCACCCTCACCTTCCTCCCTCACAGCGTCTTCGTCGTCGTTTTCTCCGTCCTCCTCTTCGTCTTCCCTTATGAACACCTTGCTCTCCTCGTGTGAAGGTTTCCAGCTGTGCACCATCTGAGGCACCTGTAGCGCCTGGTGAAGAATACGCACCAGAAAGAGCTTGAACCTCCACAGGTAAGGCGAATCCGCTTCCTGGATCTTCTGATCAAGTTCTTCCTGCAGCGACGCAGGGATGCATTTGTTTTTCAAAATCTGCCACCTCACCAGGTCCAGCAGGTCGGCCATTTTATACAAGTTCTGCGAGGGAGACTTGAGCAGTAGCGCTGCTGCAGCTTCCGGCGTTTTCAGGGTCACAAAGTGAACCTGGTAAGTCCTGTTGATTGGATGAAAGTTGCCAACCATTCCTTGCGTGCTGACGATTGCGACATACGCTCCGTTGCGGCTCACTGCGATCCCGTGCATCCTCCTCCCACTGTGGTGCTCAGGTCGCAACATGTCCTCCTGTTTGAAAATCAAAGTTTTCTCTGTGAATGTCGGTGTCAGCTTTTTAATCGACCCGTCTATGGAACATGTGTAAACCGCAACGCCGTGCTGACTGACTGCTAGCGACACCACAGGAAGTGAGTGCAGCCCTGCCACGTGGGAGTTGTGTACGTTTAGTCCAGCTGGAGAGATCATGAGCAGACACCAGAAGACGTAGCAGCCGCGTGAAGCCACGATGAGACTGCAGCTGGATTTGTGGATCGGGTGGATCATCGGGACACATTTGAGGTTTTCCACAGCGATCTCGTCACACTCTTTCCAGAGGATGACAGGGTGTCGGAGGGTGAAGTAGCCCTTCACTCCTGACAGACTCACCGGCATAATCTTCACCGGTCCCACCTCGCTGCCAACGATCAGACCACTCATCCGTCGATCTGTGTTTTCATATTCCCACCAGGCCAAGTCGCTGGGTCTGGCCACTCCTGATTCTATAATGCCATAAAACAAAACATCTGCTCCGTTTGTAAAGGGCAGTACGAACTTCCACAAAACGAGGTCGCCATTTTCCATTAAGACAGCCAGAAGAATCATCTCCACGTCCAAACACGTGTTGCCCGGCTGAACTTGTTTGATCGTGTAAATGCTCGACCATTCCATCCTTATCGGCGTCTGCATACGAAACCGCCGCTGCAGCTCGTCTAAGTCCAGGAGGTTTGCCTGCGGCGGTTTGTTGTCTTTTTGGCGTATCCTCGCTCCTTTAGCCTCTCACTGTACTTTTTGGTGAGGTCGACTAACATGTTCCACTCCAGACGCTTGTGGCTGTTATAAACTGTAAGTCTGTGGTCGAGTGTCAGACAGGCGAGCAGACAGCGTCCACTAGCGTCACAACCCAACGGAGACCAACTGGCATATTTTATTCCTCTGTGAACGCCTAGTGATGGGTGGATCACTCTGTCGGCCAAAAATTCTTGCCTTACTGAGGGGTCCGGATGTGTCGAGAACTTCTCTATGGCTTGACCCAACTCTGCTGATGGTCCCACCTTAAAAGTTAAAAAAAAAAAATCAAGGTTAAAGGGGAGGTTTAGGAAAAGTTAGGAGGCTTTTTGAGTTACATGTACAAAAATATTTGCATCTGGATTGAGAACTAGATTTAATAGCTATGGATTCATAGAACTCTCATTCACCAAATATTTGAGATATATTTTTAGCTGCAATGTGATATATATACAGTTCTGTCTCTTTTGACAGAATCACTAACTTCTACTGCCAACTGTCAACTTTTATACAGAAAGCACAGCTTTTTTATCCTGTGTAGTTGCTAAACAATATGTACAAGCAACCTGATAATTCTAAAAGTGATTTAGGGCTCTAAATGATACCTGCTGTCATTATCAGGTAATCTGTCAATTATTTTATTGATAAACTGTTGTGTTTACAAACCAAAAATGTGAAAGGTGTCCACTAGAGCTGCCTATATAATTGCACATTAATCTCAATTACAATTTTGGCTTCTTGCAGCTGAATGAACATGATCAACTGTGATACCAGCATTTAAAATTCATGATCTGCACATAGACAAGTTCACTGCATGTCAAATCAGGTGCTTCCTAAACTATCAGCAAGCTGCCAAAGGGTCAGTTGAGTTGAGATTTATGTCTGTAGTACAAAGTAATGCAGCTAACCTGTTCAAGACAAAAACACAAGCTGCAGAATGGTGGATGTATCAACGTCTAAAAGAATAATGTTAACTCACTAAATCATCATTTTTGTCCAGCGACAACTCGGGTACCCAAAAAATCAATTCATCACTGTATTGCACAAAGTAAAAGTGAAAGCAGCTCTTGATTTCATTTTAGGTGACAAGTTTCAAAACTATTTTATTCCTGTTTTGCTTCTAGAAGATGAACTACGAAAAATGTCCAAAGACATGTACATTAGCAGGGATGTGGCAAAACATGGAAGTGAAGTCAGTGAGCTAGTTGAATGTGGAAGCGCAAAAACAAATATTTTATCCCTAATAAAATGTACAAATATTCACCATAAATAACTGAGATATCAGTACTAACACCAATAATCGTACATTGTTAATGTTCACTAGAATTTCAAAATGCAAGAGATGATAGAGTCCTATTGGTTCTTTTGCTCAATCAACAAATTTGACTGCCTCCATTTAAACTTTTCAATCTGATACAACAAAGAACAACATGAAATCATCACTATTAAGAAGCTTTAACCAGCAAAGTGTAAGATTTTCTTTAATCAGCTAATCACTGCAGCTCTGCAGTGATTAAAACCTAAAATCCGCTGTAGGTTAATGCATGCTGAGCAGGAAAAACAGCCTCATTGTTAAATGAACTTAATTAACCAGACTCAACTTCTAAATCATTTCTCTTGAAGTGGGATTATTTTGTTAAATGACTGCTAAGATCTTGCAGCGTTACTGCAAATAACACAGACAGTACGTGGCCTCTAAAATCCAAGTTCTGCTCCCAGCTCAGTAGACCTTCTATTTAAAAGCAGTTAATCATATCTACAAATGACAGCTGGAAACCAACTTCGCCTGTCTGCTACTGCGCCGAGTGGATTATAAAATTCAGCTGCATCCAATATTGCATCTGCCAAGTGGATTTTTGGAGTGGAGACGAACCTATAAACACATATTTACTGAGTGGAGCAGCTGCGCAGAGACAAATTTACCACAGCAAAATTGTTTCTCTTTTCATCAGCATTTGTATTCTATCGCTTTAATTATCTTTCTTTCAGTTTAGTAAATAATGAAAATACAGAAGCATCCACCACTGCCAAACTAATAGCACACAAGTGGATATTAGCTTGGCTTTGTTTCTAAGGCATGTGTACAAGTAGCTTAAAGCTAGAATATGCAAAGTATTCCAGGAGCCTTTCTTGTTGTGTCTGTTGAAAGTCTCTGTAAATCCAGACAGCAATCAATTAATCAAGTCCTGAGACAATGAAAGGAAAAAATCTGTTATTTTTGTCAGTTGTTAGCTTGTTAAAACCCCTTTCAATCATTGATTTGTTGGCTTACCTGCCTGTCTAACCATGTACCTGACATCCTGCGCTTTCAGTGTACACAAAGGGAGTCTTACACAACAAACACCACTGCAGACAGCTTTAGAATGGCAGATAATGAGCAGTTTCATTTTCATCTAAATCTACAACATCTTGCTCTGCTACCAAAACCAGAGGCACCTCCAAAGGGCAACCTAAAGTCTAATTGGTCACTCTGGATGGAAGTTTATTCACTGACACTCCAATGTCCAAGTTTCTGTGAATGCAACTACAGTACCAAAAGAAAGCGAGAGCAAAATTAGCTTTATAACGGCTGAGTAGCCACTCATGAGCAGTTTGGAAACAAAGGAGCATAAGTTTAGTTTGGTGCTTCCAGCTTTAGTTTCGCTTTTTGATTAAATTCCTGCAGCATCAGAATCGATACAAGCATCTCCAAAGAAACAGATGTGGATGCTTTTAGGTACAAAACCTGAACAATTATAAATTATCCTCAAAACTGACACAGGATAGGACAGGATCTAACTATAAGACTGTGTAGTTCTCTAAACCTCAGACAAATGAAATGTCACACAGAATCACCTACAGCTAAATCATCTTTTACACAGCTGAGTCCTGAGCTCAAGACTATATGACTGTAAACGCTTAATCCATTTATTAAAGTCAAACTAGTTTTCTGTCATATTCATTCTTTGTATTTTGCAGATTTTTCCATTTCACAGCAGAATATTTACAGCAGCGACAATCAGTGTATGGATGTGTTTCACAATCTCTAATCAATAAAGTACCTATCAACGGGTAGTCAAATAACAAGGAAAACATATTTTATTGTACCAAAAGTAGCTGTAATTTGATAAATTATCATCTTAATTTTCAATATTGAAATCATAACAAACTGTGGGTGATATATTTAATGTACGGCTGCTTCTTACACAGTTTATTATGCCCCTTTAGTGCACTTTTTTCTTCCTCAAACAAACTGCAGCATCTTCTCTTGTAGACGGCTTTGAACAACAATCACCCAAATAGCCAAAACGCTAACTGTAACTTCATTAGTCAAATATGAACTGCAAAATAAGACTCCAAAGTATATTAGTGTGAGATTTCTTGACCCTGACTATATACAGTATATATCTCTACATGAGTACAACATAAAAGAATTACTGAAATTCAGCTGCGTTTTTCAGTTTCAGTGGCCCTAACTTGCCACTCCAATGACAATTATCTTAAGGCACCTCTGCACAAAGCAAGAAAAGAAAGACAGCAATAGAAAAGGTTACAGGCAACAAAAAAAAAGTGTCATCAACCAAAAGGTCAAACCAGAGTCAAAACCAGTACAACTGTTTTCTGATGGTGGAAACAATTACTTTAAAAAAAAAATCATAATAGCTTCATACACCAAGACTCCACTGATATTTTTATTATTACTGAATACAGAATTACACTGTGTAAGATTAGAGGTGCTAAAAGGAGTCATAATAGTAATATGACAGTAAAAAATAAAATCAAAGTGTATCATAGTATTGTACTATTTCGTCATTCAAGTCAGCCGATGAGAGAATATCCGGTTTTTCCTGTTTTACAACACAATACACTCTTTATGTTGCTCTGTATCTTTGGGTTTGTACCGCTGAGAACATGCAATTTGAAAACATCTTTTTTGATTCTGTAATGCACTCTTGTAAAACAAACAAACAAACAAACAAACAAACAAACATGTATTCTACAGACTATTTGCATTATCAATTACTCCAAACAAAAGTGCACAAATCAAACTGTATTTTCATATATCTTAAAGCTCTTTTGTGGAGCTGAATTTTCTTCATCTTTGCTTTCATGTCTTGTCAATCAGCTAGATTACTCTGTAACTCGGGCTGACATCTCTCTATATTTGGGGAAGACAGAAACTGGGTACAGTTCATGAACATTTAATAAAACTTTGCTGATCATGGAGAACAAGGTTAAGTATGAAATACGGAAATTGACGACACTGCACTAGAATTATATTGTTTACATATACAGATGAGAGAAAAATTAAAGGAAAAAATTACAAAGTGTCTTAGATGTTGGGCCACCACTTGCCAACACAACAGCTTTCCTGTATCTGTGCATTCTTCTCCAAAGCCCCTGTCAGACATGCACTCATTAACCTGACAGCAACTAAACACTTTTTTTGTCCCACAAGACATTAATAGCAGCTGAAGTTTGTTGCTTCCAGCTGTTCAGGACTCTTTGCTCTGACTTTATTGAATACCTGTAGCATCAGACAGCAGCAGGATCCATACAAGCTTCTCCAAAGCAAGAGAAACTTACAGCACCAGTAACTTAACTGAATTCTTGTAATTATAGAGCAGTTCAGAACAACTTTTCTATTGATTTGCAGTGACTCTTCCCTCTAAGGGGGCAAGTAAAGCAAAGCCATGCCAGCATAATGCCCCAAAGAACAGATCAGAGCCACCAGATGTCCTCCACTGTCGGGGTCAAGAGTTCAGGTTTTCCTTTCATTTGGAGTTTGGCTAACTAACTTAGCTGTCTGTAGAGGAAGATGTACTATTCCCTAAAACAACATACTGCAGCGTGTGACTTCTCAGCTTTGCACCCAGCTACAGGTTAATCCGCCAGTCTCCGTATTTACCAGATAAATTTCTGTCAACAGCTACAGTGCATAAGCTAAAGATACGTAGCAGAGTTACACGGTTCGGCTATTCATTTAATTAAGTTTGCAGTAAACGTGGTTGCTTACCCTCAGCTGGTGGGCTTCTGTGGGGACGGGGATGGAGGTCCTGTGCAGCGTCAGGTCCGGCTTGCTGCTGTGGATATCACACACCAGCTCCATCACCGACAGGGAACTGGAAGTGCACACGGCCAGGCGGTGGTCCTGCGACCAGGAGAGGGGCTGCAGCCCGCAGACCGGCGCCATGAGAGGGACCACGGGGTCCCGCTTCAACGGTACAGCCTCCGGACCGAAGAGCAGCCCGTCCTCGGCGTCTGGCTCAATCTTTATGGTTACATTTGTGGGCACCGAGCCCGAAGAATCACACGGACTGGCAGCCGCCATATTTTCACAGTGGTGGAAGTGACGTCAGGGACGCGGGAGGAGGTACTTCCTGCTCTGATAGCAATCTCACTGTGAAACACCAACAGGTCACTGATTTTATCTTTGTTTTTATTCTCACTTCTTTCATTTATACAGAACGTTTAAAACAAAATGCCCCCCAGCAGAGAAATAAATTGGTGTTATTAACTAAATTTAATATTATTCACATTGTGAATATACCAAAGTAATCTATATATGAATGACAAAAACTCTGCAAAAATATCTAATATAACTTTACCCATGAAACACTGAAAATAATGGCAAGAAAATGTACATTTATAATATTTTTTGTCTGATTTAATTCCAGTTTAAAAATGCATTTTCATACATGCACTGTTAACAATAAGTAGTCACACATTGTAAAAGAAAAAAGTGCTATTTGTAAAAGTAGAAATTTTCTATCTGCACATTATATGTACAGTTTTTTTTTACAGTCAATTTCTAAATGAATACCATTAATACATTGTAGGATTCCTTGATATATGTCTGTAAGGGTTTTCTCCTCCAATTTTAGCCGTAAGATTATAATAATGTTTCTCCACCAATATTAATATAGGGTTAATGCTTGCTCAAAATGAGGTTAAGGTTTTTATACAGAATTATTATATAGTCTACCTGATATTCGAACAGCGAAGTATTTAGATTAGACAAATATAATAATTAGCCTATGAAACACTTCTTGTTGCGCTGTCAAGAAGAGCTTAAGGAATTATAAGGGGAATTATTTAGCTTGAGAGGTTATGTATAAAATTGAGGTAGCTGGAATCTATACAAGTTATGGACCAAAATGTGAACAACAAAACAATTGAGACACTGAACTTATATTTGTGTACATTTATTAAGCTAAACTAAACAATAACAACAATAATAACACACATTAAGACGAACAACAACAACACAAAACAAGTATGATGGTGAGATGTGAATGATAGGAAAAAGGAGGAAGAGAACACAATATTTCAATGTAACACTGGGATTAATATTACACTTGAAATATGGAGTTCTGAGGGAAAAGGGATAACTAGACCACACCTGAAAGCAGCCGTCAATTTGATAGTAGGCTGATTTGTTAGCCTGTAAATATTATCTTTGAAAAGATAATTTGAGGAAGTTACACCAAGTTCCAGTGAATGAAAGGTGCTTGTGTGCTGTGATAATGATGATGCTGATGATGATGATGATGATGCTGCCTCGGTGGATGGTCCGGTTGGCCTTGGTTGATGTGAGTCGGAACAACGGTGGACAGAGTGGAGCCTTGGAGTCTGGAGAACTCTTGGGTTGGAAGTCTCTGATGATAAAGGAAAGTTCTTTCTTCAAACAGAGGATTCTGATGGTGCAGAAGGACTCTTGCCTGTGATGGTGAAAGGACTCCAAAATGGTAAAACAGGCTCCTGATGGACTCTGAGGTGGTGAAAAGAGACTCCTAAATGGTAAAACAGACTCGACGTGGTGAAAAAGGACTCCAAGTGGTAGTTTCAGATGTGGTCTTTTAAAGTGGGCCTTTGCATATCATTAACTCATTGGGGTACATCCTCCGTCAGGGAGGGTTGATGTCCAGATGTCCGTCACAGAGTTACATTTTCAGGTAATTTCTATAGCTCTCCAAAATATTGAAATTTGTTGAACATGGTTTACCTAGATGTATTACTGATAGATAGCTGATTAAAATGATACCAAACATGATCATATGTGATTAGCAGACATGTTAAAATTTTGACATTGATAATAATACAAATAAAACTCAGGATTAAAGACAAGGCAAGATATAGATTGACCATGAAGTTATTGGAAAGTCCATTTGTTCTATGAAATGGGTATATTTAAAATGAGTTTAGTTCAGAATTGTGAGATGATTGTCTTTGTTGGTTCTGATTGGAGTTCAGAGTTCCTTGTCAATGTGGAATGTCTTTGAAGTTGTCATGTAGGTTCTGAGCTCCCCCTTCAATGGCTCAGGAATCAGTGAGAATGCGTACTGGTGGCCATTTGGTCCTGATAGTGAGTGGGGGTCTGTGTGGGGAAATCCTGTAACGCCTGGTCTCCTGCTCTCATGCTGATTTGATACCTTGCATCTTCGGGCCAGATGTGGAAAGTGTCTTTGGTGTCTCAGCTCTACTGATCAAAGCAAGCCTCGTCTCCACTGCGGCTGTGAAGGTGTTAAATTTGTTCTTGTCCTGTTCCACTGTGTAATAATGGCTGGTGGATCCTACAACAAATTTCTGTGACTTTACAAAACTGTATCTGTAATTAGGCAAACCATGGAAATCTGTTTTTTAAAAAAAGCGATGATAATCGTAATAATTAAAGTAAAGAAAAAAATGCCATTTTTATTTTTGATATACAATAAAACAAAAGTACAAAACAAAATACATATAATTTTTGGTTGATTTAAATGCAATAAATATTGTCATTTTACAGTCATATGTAAAAGAACAAACTAACATTTATAAAAAATACTGATTGTCAGTTTTGGTCATTATTTACAGTATTTTACGGTTAACATGTAAAAGAATATTTTTCTATAATTTTACTAGTGTGTGAAATAACAGTAAATGGCTAAAAAAATATGTTATTGTTAAAGCCTAGTAAAAACAATGTTTTTTTACAGTGAAGGCTAGATTTAAAAAAAATAGATAAAATAAAAGAAGATATAATCTAAATATAAAAAATAATGGCAAAATGTTCTCCAATAATCATCAAATTGCCTTTCATACTTTGTCATGGTGATTTATTATAAATCCTGAATCTTTTCACCAGTGTGAGTAGCAACGATATTTTCTTTTCAATTGAAAGATTTTGATTTAACTGCTGGAAAAGAGACTAAAAGGGACTTAAGGGAGGTGGATTCCTGCAGCAAAGTAAATACCAGTTATTAGGTGGAAGCCACAAGCTGTTAGTTTCATACCAGATCAATACATTTCATTAAACTTATACACAGAGCTTTCAGTTACCAAGCTACACTTAATCTCTGCAAAAAGTCCTTCGCTGACGCTATTAAGCTGCAGATGCACAAAATTGTCTCTGACTTGTATAATATTAACATTTTCACAGAGGGATTTCAGATTCCAAGGTAATCCACAAGGTCACAAACAGGCTGAAGGCAGTGGAGAAAAGTAACTAAATACATTAACTCAAGTAATGTATTGAAGACTACAAATTTGATGTACTTGTATTTCCACTTCACTACATTTCAGAGGAAAATATGTTACTTTCTTCTCTCATTTGACAGCTTTAGTTACTTTTAAGATGAACATTTTACACAATGAATAATTAAAAAAGCCTTTACAAAACAGCACATTACTAAAGAATACATCAGTGCGGTTTCTAGACTTTTTGGCTTCACAAAATAGTGATTTTTTCTCTCTCTCTAAACTTCACACATAGTTCCATTTCAGTAAATGCTGAAATCAACCAATATCTTAGCAAAACACTGAAGACCGATTTGTGTATCAGAACTTTGTTTTTTCTTCCTTCTTCTGTCATTAATCATATGAGGAGTCCTCAGATTTATCTGGTGTCCCTGAATATAAAACTGTGTTTCTAGCTAACAGCACAGTAACAGTAACATGCTGGTGACACACTGATGCTTCCTTATTAATAAACTAATGATGTCCTTGTTAATTAATTCTGTGTCAGTTATAGTGGCAGAACTACTTAAACAACATTTTGCTGCTAACACTCATGTACTGTTTGTCAGCGATAGATGAATTAAGGACCCAAATGAAGACATTAACGACAGGTACTAAAGGAACAAAAAGCAAACTTTATTTAAAAAAATCTGGCAAGAACAAAAGCTCTATCTGTGTATGCGTGGGTTTTCTCCGGGTACTCCGGCTTCCTCCCACAGTCCAAAAATATGCTGAGGTTAATTGGTTACACTAAATTGCCTGTAGGTGTGAATGAGAGTGTGATTGTTTGTCTGTATATGTAGCCCTGTGACAGACTGACAACCTGTCCAGGGTGTCCCCTGCCTTCACTCGAGTCAGCTGGGATAGGCTCCAGCACCCCCCGCGACCCTAATGAGGATAAAGTGGTGTATAGAGAATGGGTGGATAGAAGAACAAAAGCACAGGGAGTTGGCAAAAATGAACCAAAAATCCAAAAGGCAACAAAAGCATGGCGTAAACTAAAACAAGAAACAAAGAAACACCAGAAGGTTCAAAAACTGAACATGCAAACTGTTTTCCATTGCTGTATTGGTACTTTTACTTAAGTAAAATACCTGAATACTTCTTCCACAGCTGATTATGGCTAAAAATAATGTTTTATCTGACTATTTTGGATGGGTTGCACTGCACAATAGCATCATAATCTTTGATTTCACAACCAGATTTCATTTTAAAGATGGCGTCTGCAGCTCTGGACAGAGATTGCGATATTTCACATATTTAGATAGTTAGCATGCGACAGATTTACCTTCACTCTGTGCACCAGCATGAACGTGCACAAGCTCAAATGTGCTGGAATAATGCTGTATGATCAAGTCTCTAAACTTTTTCTTTGTTTTCCATTTACAGGGCTAGCAGACTGTAAGGAGATATTTGACTAAAAAGAACATTCATAAGCAGGTATAAACCAAAAACGCTGCAAATAACTGATAAATTCCATATTATTATTGCATATAATTGACTGTACATTCATTTAAAGAAGACACAGCTGCCAAAAATATGTCATTTTTTGTGTATCTTTTCAATCAAAACTTATCGAATGTCTAATTAGCTCATGCAAATCACAGGTCAACATCAAGATAACAACCGCCAAACACCCTAAGCTTGTTTATCGAACAACAAAGAAGGATTAAATGGTCTAAAACTGTCGTCTTATTTACATGTAAAAGGTGATTGTTCCATTTTTGGTCAATACAGAAAGTACAACCCATACTTGCTGATATTTATCATCAAATCTGCAGCACATTTGTAACTGAACATGTCAACCTTGCTGACATATTTGTCATCTCTAAAACCAAAAGCTTTCAATTTCTAATTAAATGTGATCCAGATCTAATTTTATTTGCCTGTTTTATGTAGACTCGTGGTTTGACTCGCAGCCTTGGACAGCGTGTCAGGACTTGCACATCCATATTTTAATTAGATTAGATTAGATGAATGTTTAATGATCTCCGTGGGGAAATTTTGTCATGTGTGTGACACATTCATTCAAAAAGGGGTAGGAGTGTGTTGGAACAGCACAATGACAAAAAAATAAAAAAAAACAGAAAAGAATGAGTCCAAACGCTGACAGGCCAGACATTAGTCATTTCATCTGTCCGAGCGCGGTCACTCGTCACCGGGAGACATCATTAATTGTCATTAATTAATAAAAATGTGGAATCTGTCCCGTCGGCAGCTGATAACTCGACTACGTAGCAGCAGGCTTTGTGCGCTCCTGGACCGGTCACGGGTCAAACTGCTGCAGTCGGATGCAGAGCCGCCGAGTCCCAGCCCAGGCAGACAGTGATTTGTTACAGGCCTCACATGAAAGCTCCTCTCGCTGTAGCTGCCTGACTCCCAGCAAGACGACAGCGGGATTTCAACAGGCAGAGTTATTTGTCACAAAACAAATTGTTACAAATCTGCGAGACAAATATAGAATAGCGCGCCAACCATGTTTTAATCTCCCATTTTTCTGTCTTTTGTTTCGATAATCGGAATGAATAAATGAACGGGGACCATGGTATGTTTCATTCTTAATGAAGCGTGTAGTGAATGAATATTTTACACACCTGCTGTGTGTCTTTGGTGGGTTTTGACTGGGGACCCAATCCCAGACCGGGATTGTATGAATGTTGGATTAAACATTCATCAAATGCTGTCACAAAAACTTTATCCTCTCCTGTCAACCGCACATAAAGATGGAAACATTCCCCCACGCAGGCCGAAGAAGCCCAGCCAAGATTTGATCCTCAGCCTCTTCTTCACTCATTGTGGAATTATTTAGGCTGCGCTGGAGTCATGTCTGAAGGTATATAGGTTGTGTAGTGAGGGTTTATGGATATGGATGGGGTCGGCTCAGGTCAATCCCCTGCATCTCTAATATCCACCTGCTGTCTTGTTATTGCCTGCAGGTTCCTCCTCAGCCTTTCAACCCTCAGCAGACCTCATCCTCTGCTGCTTGCCGGCTTCGAGTGTCAGTGGAGCCGCTTACATGTATCTTGTGAGGAAGCCCGCAGGGACGTTTTGATGCATGGTTCATCATACATGTTTTAATCATTCAGTCTCTCAGACACCTCCCAGGAGGGGGCTGCTGCAGCACATTACCGAGTACACACAATTAGTGATATAATCATGATGATGATAATGAAATGTATTTAGAGCATATCAGCGTGGTTCGCTCTGTTCGGGGAGACATTAGCAGGACTGCAGCCCAGGAAAAGCCTCGGCACTCGGGGCTCCTGGTGCTCCATCTCTGGAGGCTGGCAGAACCCGGCAGGTTGCCACGTCAGAGATTAGCAGTCGAGTTGGAGCTCCTTCTGTGCCGTCAACTGAGAGAGCCTCACCTGACAGGTGTTGCTCCCTAGCAGTGCTCCTCTGACGCCGACCCCCATGCCGTCCTTGGGGTGAGAACGGGACGAGGAAGTCTCCCTTCCCCCTTTATGCATTCTGACAGCCTCTCACAGGTGATGCTCTGAGATGTATTGGGCTTCATACTGCAGGAAAGCAACAGCAAATGCCCCCCTCTCGATGAAAAAAAACACTGATATCACATCAGTGGGAAACACAGCAGTGGCCTTTTATTTAGCTCCCCTCAGGGATGTTCAGTCTCCTGTAAAAGGTCAAGGTGATGGGATGTCAGGATCACAGGGAAGGCTTCAGTGCAGGAATAATGGGACACGCTGTGAACATTTATAACAGACTGAAGCCCAGGAAAAACAGCCATCACTGGTCAGAAATGACACTAGAATGAAAACACAATTAGGTTTGTGGCAAAGCTCTATTTGATACGCCCAGCAAACATGGGATCGTATCAACCAACCCCTGAACCCTGAAGGCTACTTTTAGATGCCATTTAGCAGAAATGACTACTGCAAATTTAATCAGCCACTTCACATACAGTACTCTGGTTACGAAACTCACAGTATCACACGTGAACTAAACATATAGCATATCGTGGTTGTGGAATTTAACACTGAAAACCACCTTGAATAAATAAATGAAGTGTTCCTAATTGGTCGCAGTCACTTTAATGAATAATCTGTGCAGCTACTTTTAGAAAGACACACTGCTATTTAATTTCTTAATGTTTCTTTTTGCTGTTATCAAAACACACTAAATTGAATTCACTATAATGTTGGCAGTTGACAAAAGCACATAAATCAAAACTATCTTGATGATAAATGATAAATATTGTAATTGTTTGTTACATACTATGAAAAGGCCTGTGGCCCTGCAGGCCTACAGGTTTACCTGCTTCAAGCTAACAGCTAAGCTAACAGTTTTATTCAGCTTAGCTCCTGTCACATGATTCTGTGAGCTTGCTCGTTTATAATTCCAACGCACCTTTACCTATTTCAACTGTCAACGCCCTGCCAGCTTATTTCCCCAGTTTTACGAGGATAGAAGTGAACGATAACACTTTAAAAAATAACTGAGTTAGCTTAGCTAGCTTAAACTCTTTGTTGTGGCTAATGTAGCATTTCGTCAGCAAACTATTCTGCGAACGGTCTTAAAACACAACTTCACGACAAAATCCCCAGTTTTCTGCTATTACCAAGTCTCCAAAAAGTTGGATTTATCATCAACTCGGACACCAATGACAAGCTTCACTTCAACACAGTAAGTAGCTCGCTGCTAGCTTGACGGTTGCTTGTGCTAACATAGAAGTGATGCTTGGTTGTCGTTGTAGTCGTGTTTGCTGTTCCTTTGGCTGTTTTCATGGAATATTTTTTTTTAACAGTAGGACAAACTCAATGATTGTTGAAATCCCCTTTGAGGCTTTGGTTCCATGTTTTGGAGGCTATGTGCCTAGCTGTTACTGTCATTACTATGAATTCAGCATGTCATTGTTTGTAACATTCAGAATGTTTGCAGTCCATCAGTTAAACCGTCAGTGGTGTACACAGGGACAGACAGAAAAACAGCTGTAATTTTAACCAGACTGAGACTGGGTCATTGTGGGCTTGGGTGGGATCTGGTTAAAATGGGCAAACACCCAGATGGGTTGTGTCAGCACTGCAAACAACCTCAAACTGTTAAACACGTCCTTATAGATTGTCCACTGTATGAAGACAAGAGAGAGCAGATGTTTCGTACTATCACGCCAATCTGTGGGAGTAATATCAACTTAAAAACTGTTCTGAGCCCGTCCAAGGGATAGGACTTTGCCATAAGGGCGATTTTGAACTTTCTGGCAGCCACTGATCTGCTAAGGATTTAATAGCAGCTGCGATTTCAGACTTCACCAAGAGAGGCAGCAATGTACCGTGAGGCACCTAGTCTGCCGGAAATCAGTAGAAGAAGAAGAAGAATGTTTGCAGTGAAAACACAAATTTTGCTGTGTGTGGATGTGCTGATATTAACAAGTAATTATTACCTGGTGGTAATTCTGCTGCGTTTGCTGATTTATGTAACATTTAGACGATGAATACAAGACTTATGAGTTAAACTAGTGTTGCTGGTTGTGTTTCTGGGGCATTATGTAGATTTCACTAACTGTTGAAAGTTCTTTAATGTGAACATCATTGCACATTGACAGCAGTCATAATTGATTACAAACAAACAATTGCACTGTTGAAGAAACCTACAACTTCCAAATCAAGTGAGTTAATGAGTTTAGATCTAGTAAACGAAGAGTCCATCTCTGGTGATTGATTAAACTCCTAAGCAATCATATCCAAGTATTTACTTGATATATGTAGAAATTTTGCCATGGAAAGAGTCTCTTGCTGTCTTAAAATGGCTTAGATGCAACTGTACTTCTGCTTATTTCTTAGCCTAGTATGAAAAAGTGTGTCAATAATGCAGGCCGTCTGGCATTTTTTTTGTTTGTTTTCTTTGTCTTTTTTTTGCATTTAATGTGTCAAAGCACTGCGAACAGAGAGCATTCACATTACACAAATGATGGCTGTGCTGTTGTACTCTACCCCATCCAGCTTTCTCATTTTTCCACAAACGTGTCCTGTTGCACTATAGTAGTAAAGGAATTTTCTTCTATTCTGAGGATAAATAATGTGAATCCAATCATCTATTATAGGTATTTCTCCCTTTAGCCACTGTCTAGTAATGGCTTTTCCTGCCTGCTAGCTGCACTTAAAATCTATAGTATTTAATTCATGCTAGTGGTAGCCTTATCAGATGGCATGTCAATGAAGTATGAGGTCTGTAGGTAAATGAAATGTCCGAACTAAATACTTTTTTGCAAAACCGTATAAACCGTCTGCCAGAAAGAAATCATGATAAAGCTGAATAAGAATAATACAGAAAGCCCCATTCTGCAAGTTCCTTCAGTTTGTTTCACATTAAATGTGGGCTGCCTAAATCCAAGTTTCTTGATACTGTCATTGTTGAACTGGAATTTTAAGGTAGACATAATCAGCCATGGTGCTGGCTGCTTTTTTTTTTTTTTTTTTTTTTTAATTTACCTCAGAAAACTTGATTTACACAAGGAAGGCTCTTTAAGTCCACTCCATGTAAAGTTTGCGGCTGCTTTGCATTGGATATTTTGTGTTTCTGACCAACAACATGTGAAGCTGGAGTCAAATGCAGTTTTTCGTGGCAATTTATTACTGACACTGTCTCTACTCACATTTCACAAGCTTCCACCCAGAACTTGTGTAGCATTTTGCTATTCCCAGTAGAGCTTTATTACTTTCTCATCTTTTTATACTAATATCCATGTTAAACAAATATGTTTGGTGTCTTAGATGTTCTTTAAATCTTAATGGCTTTAAAAATAGAGTCTGACAAAAAGTCTGTTAGGCTTCTTTAACCACTTGATGCATGAATTTATTTTCAATCAAATCTAAAAAAAAACCTTTTCTGTGTTTTTGCTTTCCCGCTGATGCCAAAGTGGAGATTACACATAGAACAGATATATAATAATAATAGTAACAGATATATAATAATTAGGTCCCACTCCGACCGGTCCTACCAGAATCCAGTGCTTGCAAAAGGTTCCAATGTGCGTATTGATGTGCACAAGCCGACGTTAGGGTAATGGTTACTCTATCTCGGCTGCAGTCTAAAGGAAAGTGGTATGTTGCGAATTTGCAGCAATAGGCTTCAAGGGGTTAAGACTAAATTTGATGCTGTTTCTTTTAGTAATTTTGCATGCCAATATTTATCTGCAGGATTTTACTGTGTAAAAAGAAGCTTTCTAGAAGTGCTGAATCAAGATACTTTAGTTTAGAAAATCCTGCCACTCCCGGTTAGTTGCGTGGTGTGTTTACCTGAATCTAGACCCTAATTGTGGGTTATTAAGGGAAACATGATAACTGAATGGGTAGAACTCAGAAGAAAATCCAGCCTATTTATTCCTGGCGATAATGGCTGAATAATTCATCCTGTGTGATGATTAATTAAAAAAGGCCCCGGGTCCAGTGGCACGTACAGGCTGCTGAGGCACACACCGGCATCCCCATGTGATGTGCTGGATGTCTCGGCCTCCTCCTGCTTCCCTCTGCAGTCTTTAGGGAAGGTGCCCTCACACATGTTACATGCCTGTGCACCCAACGTTTTAACCTAACTCACAAATACATGAGGTGAAAGACTGGTGCCTGGTAATCACGTGTAAAAGCTCGCTGAGGGTCAAGTCACAGTTTTATGGCTTGCTTTGGCTCCATCGGTTGGGGAATAAGATCGGGCAGGTGTTCTAGATTTGAAGCGCCAATTTAGGGAGCAAACGGTGAATTACAAAAGCACACTGATGGTGGATTTAAATCATTTGGAAATGCATTTTGCCTCACTGCCATGACTTTTTAGACTCAATAAGAGAGGTTACCTGTTAACTGTATAGCAGTATAGTTGATATATTGAACATTTTAATGTTATTTTTGGCACCTTTTTTTGGAGATATATACAATTTTCAACTTTACTGTAAATTTTGTCCATTTCAGCATCTGGTTTCTTTGACCAGCATGATTAAACTTTATTGCACGTTCTTTCGTACACTACAAGTCAAAAGTTTGGACACACCTTCTTATTCAATGTTTTTTTTTAAATTATTTTCTAAATTGTAGATTAATACTGAAGCCATTAAAACTATAAAAGAATACATAATTATGAATTATGTTGTAAACAAACAAGTGTTAATGTTCTATATTAATCTGCAATGTAGAAAATAATACAAATATTTGAAAAGCACTGAATGAGAAGGTGTGTCCAAACTTTTGACTGGTGGTGTACATTGGTTTCCTTATCTTTGTTGAATGTAACATGAGCTCCTACATACCGACCTTTACTTACTTCCTTACTTACTCATGGTTACCTATGGATACATAGCTGCCTCTACCTACCTGCACATACCTTCCTACCTATGTATATGTACCTACCTATTTACCTATATCTACCTACCTACACCTACATATACCTACCTATACCTCCATACCTATCTATTTGCACCTGTCTACCGACTTACCTATACCGACCTACCTGTCTATGTATACCAACTTACATATACCTGCCTACCCATCTATACCTACCTATGCCTAATTATGCCTACTGTCTATCGTATCAGTTTGTGGAGAGACCTGGACAACTTTTTACAGGGTTCTAAGTTAATGCAGACACTTTAGCTCTTACACTGAACATTTTTTTTCATTAACAAAAATCTCCTCTTACATTAAAAAGAAAAACTAATGTCAGTAGTTGATAAATTGCTGTCTGATTGCAAAAAGGGTTGTGATGGTATTGGCAGTAGAAGCAGATAATGATAGCTCTAATAAGCAACTACATGTTGGGACCATGCAACAGAAACTGTTTATTTGTGCTTCAGGATAACGACAGATGTTTAATCACAGTCGTTAAAAGCTTGCAGTGTATGTGTTAATTTGCCATCTTGGTAACAGATTTTTTCCTCCACATTGATGCATTGAGTGAGTCGCTGTAACCAGCGGCTGGTTGCTGCCAGACTCAGGTAGGCAGCGACTGCAGCATCCTCTGACCCAGCGTGGGCAGCTGGCAGTGGGAGGACATGCCCTGTGGCAGCGCCAGGGGAAGGCCAGGAGGGCTGGGGTCCGGGCCTGCCCTCGCCTCTGCTCGGGCCCCGCTAATGGAACGGGGCTGGGCCGCCCATATGGCAACTTGTGAGAAGAACTGGGGGCTCCTGAGGTTGGCACGCAGAGTCACCAGGCAGTCTCCCGTTAGATATTAAACAGGACAGGGCCAGACCTACGCCATCACCCCACGACCACCGAGTGTTATGGATGCGCTCGCTGATGATGATGATGGAGACACACCTGCATCAGAGGCTGATGTCTGCCCTAAAAGACCATTTTATTGTTTTATTCAGTGTTAAAACACAATTTATCAATCACCTTATGGTTTTATGTTGATTCCCTAACTTCGAGGCAGTATTTCTTATTGTTACAGTATGGAAAACAACTTAAGTAGACTCCAAGTGTTTAAAAGTACATGATAGAAGCAATAAAATAATGAGAATTTGATAAGATTTTGTAGTTTTTTCCAGTATGGATTGCATATAGTGAAAACAGCATCTGGCACGTTAACAAAAAGCCCAATAATTGTGCTTTTAAAGTGACATTAAATATGCATTATTCAGTGATGTAGCATGTTATTTCTCTTGCATACTGTCTTCTTACTATGCTTCCTGCACTTTACAACAAAAAGAAAAAACTCTAAATGGTTACTTTGCCAACAGTGATTGAACAGAAGCAGAATCTTTTAAAAGCTATACGGCCAAACGTTGTTACCCCAAAAACATCGAGTGAAAGAAAGAAAATGACTGACAGTATGAAAACAATATTTTGTCATGAGACAGACGGATATAATATACGGCTAATTATCTCGTGTTGCTGCGGTGCAATGCTGAATTGTAAAGCAGTTCCTCCACAAGAGACACCCACGTCAGGACATCTGTACATCATGAGGCAGATGCATAAATCCTCAGTCATTATTGGGCTAAAACATGCTAAATACATGCTAAAAAGTGTCACATTTAAATACACCAAGCTCATCTTTATGCAGTAATGCTATGTACAATTTTCAGTCAGGTGTCCTGCTTCATTTGCAGTTACTACTCTGAGAAGGCCTCCGCTTTATTTCTGAGGAGGTGATCAACAAAACAGTTCAGGTTAACAAGCCAGCAACTTGGAGAACGTCCTCTAACTGGAGGTCAAGGAAAACTTGGGTTGCCAGGATGTACGCGGCGTTATCTCCATGTTCAGGAGCTGGCCAGGATGGGCTGTGTGCAGGCAATGAGGTGGACAGGGGGAGAGCGGTGTAGCCCACCAGCCCTCTCTGGCACCGGACCGACCTGGCTCCTCTCTGGCCTGCATGGGTCCAGAGGAAGGAGAGCCACACGGGATGGGAGGAGAAAGGAAAGTGTGCTGGGCCGGACTGCAGTGCTGCAGTGTTTCCAAATGTGTTCACATACAGCATGTACTGAGATAATGCTTACCCTCTAGAACAACTCTGCTCCTTGCTGACTGTACCACACAGGCCGATGCAAACGCAACTAAAATTACCACTTCAGGGTGACACTGGCAATTTGTACTGCAGACCTAAAAAGAGAGAAATAGCCAGGGTAATTGCAGTCAGCGGAAAAATACAGTTTGACGTTGCCCTGCCCTGGTTTTTGCTGCTAATACTCCATTAAAAAGTGAGGCCAGACTTTTTAAACGGGTCACTCTTACTAACCCTCCCTCCCATCTTCATTTTCTTTCACCTCTCTCCTCCGCCACCTCCTCCTCCACCCTGTCTTCATCCTCCTCCTTCTTCTCCTTCCACCACCCACCTCTCTGGATCTGGAACAAAAGCCACCTCCGCTGCCGCCACCTCCCCTCCCCATCTCCTGCTTTTCCATTTTATTGGTGACAGCTGCTGCGAAACAGACTCGCGGAGCGAGAGAAATGATGTGTCAGTGGAAGGTCCTTTAGCCCGCGCTGCTAATCTGTCACACGCCGTTTGTTGTTTACTGTTTCTTCCTGCTCGCCGACTGGCCGGCAGTGTGCGCCACGCAGTAATGGCGACAGATGCTGACCCGCAGAAGTGTGAATCTTGCCGATTTCTCCCTGCTGTCAACCTGTAAATTACAGCTATCGGGAGTAATTAGACCCGATAAAACCCTTCCAAGCCTCACCCCCCTTGACACACACACTCAGACACACACACAGCTCTGGCCTGTCAGTGACCTGAGTGTTTGTCATTTGGTGATAGAAGGCTGCAAACTTCATTTTTTCAGTTTTCAGTGCAGTTTTTATGTCTAAAGTGTAACTAGAGTGTTACATAGTTTGGTAATAGTGGTCAAAGTTTGACATCTTTCCCTGCAACACTTCATGACTTTGAGGACTATATGATCGGTGTTGGCAGCGGCCCCTGAAGTTGTAGAGGTGAGTCCGTCTACAGTGAACTATCTTGGTTGAATCTGCAGACGTTGCCAGTCGTCCTCTACTTATCCTCGGTGAGATTTTGCAGGGACAGCGGGGTCTTGGGCACAACCAGAATAGTCAGCGTCGGGGCCACCTCTTCTTGCCCTGGCATCCGTGTTCGGCCTGCGATCGCCACGGCGGCCACCACTGCCAAGCATGCTCTTAAAAGCAGGGCCTCTGCCCCTTTAGGTAACTCGTGCGATACGAAAGGTCACGCAGCCAGGTCTTGTCATCCTCTCCCTTACTCTCTCCTCACTCCTCCTCCGCCTCCTTCTCCAGGCCATCGCTGCCCACTTCCTGACCATCAGAGCCAATCACTTTCCACCCCTCACCTCCTTCGCCGCCAATGCCGAGCGGCAATCTGTCACCCGGGCACTAGGAGATGCCACCCTGCCGTCCGCCTTCCGTACACTGCGGTAATGGCTTCTGGCAGCCCTAGAAAGATAAGTAACCGGCAAAAAAAAGGCAGGAGAGTGGGACGAGGAGGGCGGGAGGACTGTGGGGCCAGAGAGTGGAGGACCCTTTCTCATATCCAAGCTGCCCCCATCTCGCCGCTGTTCGACCCTCCTCTCCCCCTTTTGCCTCACCCCGCTTTGGCCCGGTCGCTTTGCACGATACTTCAGTGAATAAATGAGTCGTTTTAATCCGACTGACAAGCTGGCATTGCCCAGCCCTGCCCTCCATCTGTACTGGCGGCCAGCACAGCAGCAGGCCCCAGGCAGCCCGATGTGCCAATCCAACACACAGCTTATCCTGGCTGTAGCTTCAGGGACAGAAGGGTTAG
This sequence comes from Acanthochromis polyacanthus, assembly GCF_021347895.1. NCBI lineage: Eukaryota > Metazoa > Chordata > Actinopteri > Pomacentridae > Acanthochromis > Acanthochromis polyacanthus. Next base: position 27,876,676 of record NC_067130.1, on the reverse strand, counting down.
AGCTCTATGCGGCAGCTACCCTCTCCACCAAAAGAGCTATTTATATAAGAAAGGGATTAGCCGGTGGAGGCTTTGATGAACTGAAAAAAAAATGAATTTGTTCCCATCTTGCTCTGGTGCATGTTTGAAGTCCTCATCTTTTTAAATGAAAACTGCAGTTTGCTTCTCCGAGTTATAAAATAATCCAGCGTGGGTGTTGGATTTTATTTTACACTCTCAAAGCTTTTTATTTTTTAGGGCGGCCACGAGTTTGCAGATGCATTCGTGAGATTAGTTTCCACTCTGCAGCAGAAGTGAAACTAATTTCTGTCCGGTCCCCAACACCGAGGGGTTAATTTTGCTCTGTCATCCTTGGCACAGCGAGAGGCCAAATGCACTATCACTCACGCCGTCCGCCGTCCCGACCAAAAAAAAAACTCCGGAGGGAGAGGGAGAAAAAAAAATAAAAATACTTGGCCGCAGGAGGTGCTAAACCCTCTGCTCCATTTCCTCTCTCCACAAGCTCCTCTGCACTCCCTCACTTGGCCATGTGTCACCTCCAAGTCGTTTGGGAAGGGACCTGGTAACATTTGAGTGCCCAATTAAGCGCAGGGGCTCAGTCCGTGCCCCCCTCTGGGTTCCGTTCAGGCACGTCACCGATGAACGGGCTGCCATCTTCCCCCGTGAACCACACACACACTCGCCTATATGCAGCACTCCTCCCACCCTCGCCTTCTTTTTCATGCTTACTTCCCCCGTCTGTTCTGCCTCTTTTTTCGCACAAACACACTCTCCTCTCTGGTTAAAGATCCCCCACAGATCTGATTGCAGCTTATCTTTGGAACAGGAGGTTATGACTGTTTGATCCATGGTCGCCGGACCCGTTGCCAGTTATACACCGGGGCCTGGATGCTGCTTATTAACCGGAGGGGTCCTCCCGCTGCGGCGCTGAAGATCCAAAGGCTCGGTGTTTTGCTGCTTTTGGTGAAAGATTAAGCACTGTTTTCCTAAATTAGCCTGGAAAACATGAAGCACAGAGATAAAAGAAGATATTCTTTATCCACAAGGTCAACTAGGCGCTCATTATCACCCAGATTGAATAATTACTGAACTTAAGAAGTGTTGGGGGGGGGGGAAATAAAACAACTGAAGAGTTAGCACAGTCAGGCCTTTTGAAGTGTTAAAGGACTGCTTATTCCCTTAACTGGAGTGAAAGAGCATCACTGGATAATTTAGGTTACAGGCTCGACGGTGACAGCTGGGCAGCATTGAAAGCCAACCAAATCGACATAAATCACTGACTTTTTTTTCAATAAGTAGGTTAATATCTCAGAATGGTGTTTAATGTTTTATTCAGCGGCGAGGCAGGGGCAGTGTAAAGGGACGGCAAGTGTTTTTGAATGCAGATGGGAGGTGGAGGGCTGGGCAGGGTTTGGCATCTCCCGGCGGCCGCCTCCGAGCACGGCGGCCCTGTTAAAAAAAGAGTGCAGGAACGATCCTCGCCCCTCTCGAGCCCTCTCCATATTAAACAAGTGCTTTGTAAGTGTGCCGTCATTACTATTCATTACAAATAAATACTTAAGCACTGAGAGCTTAGCACCCTGCTGCTTTACAGTTATCCATTATTTCTGTCACCTGGTTGTCCTTTTCCCGTCTCCTCCCCTCTCTGCCTCTCTTTCGCTGGATGTTCTGGTGCCCTTCAACTCAGTAGTGTGCTGGGAGGGAGCTGGTGGCTAGTGCCCATGTGCCAAGCCTCCCTGCTTGGTGTCCCATATTCTCTGCCCTCACCTGAGGCCTTACCCCGACAGGACAGCAGGGCCAGAGGCTTTATTGTGCTCCGTGCAGCTCCCAAGATGATGCCCTTTCAACAATTCCTCCTCAACACTCTTTTTTTCCTTCTCTTTTTTGTACACAAACACAACAAGCACACCTCAAGTTCAAACAAGTCCACTCCTGCCCCAGACACGGGGGCAAAAGTCCACTGCAACCCGTCCTCTACGGCGGGTTTTTGGAAGGTGATCTGATCCTTTTTCCTCTGCCACGGTGCTTGGTGGGCTGGCTGGCGCCGGTGCAACGCGGCGTGCGCTGGCGTGGAGGCTGAGGCTGGGCCAGTGTGCTCAGAAGCTGATGAATTGCAGGCGAGATGCGGAGCGGCAGCCGGCGAGGAGCTCCGGCAAGCGGCCGTCACGCACTATCACCGTCTGCTCGTGTGATGGGGGAAATCAGAGAGACAGCGCTGACAACTTAATTTAACACCAGATCTGGAGGAAGCCAGAGTGCCACTGCGCTCTGGATAATTGATAACTCTGCCACCCCACCACACCTTGCTTCACCTCGTGCCCACCACACCTCGGCTCATCATTGACCCAAATCAGTGGTGGACAGATTACTGTATAGCTTTAATAGCTTCTCAGGTTGTTGTGAGCTGTAGGCATGCTTTCACACTGCAGAGGCACGGGTGGAAACTGAGAAGCATGCAATTGCGTGCTGAATGTGATCCTTATTGGGTATCATTACAAATAATTATACTTGTACAAATACAGTGCTTTATCCAAAAGCTTAGGTTGAAGAAACCTTTTTCTACAAACCTGCTTTTTAAAAAAATCAAATAATAGTAAATCAAGCACTTGTACAAAAACTGCAAACATAAAATACAGTTACATGAAGCAAATTTTTTACTTTGAATTTATATAATTTGGTGCAGTCCTGAGAAACCCGTGAGATTCAATACCCAGCTCTATCTTTCAGGCTTTTTAGACTTTATACTGCCTTCTCCCTTAAGTAAACAGTGACTACATTTCGATAGGAAACACAATCCCTCCCTCGCCCTGCAGCGACTACAATACTGAAATTTCTCCTTGGGCTGCGGTGCCGTGGCGCTGCAGGGGGAAGTCGCTGCCTGGATCTCCTTCACAGGCTGTTGGAGGCTGCCGAGCAGGAGCCCGGTTGACTGGTAATGCCTATTAATTACTAATACAAACTGCTAATTAGCAGACCAAACACTGGCATCTGTACAGTTTGTTTTCCCCGCAGCGATGATATTGAGTTCTAACGCAAAGAGGCAGTAAACCTGAGCTGCCTGATGTGCATCGGAATCAAAAGGGACTTGCTGCTAAGAATGCTTAATGCCAGGATCAGGCACCAGAGTGGTCAAATAAAGGGCAAAGCCGGATTTCATGACAGTGAGATCGTATATGACCCTTTGTAAAATCAGCAGATGTGGGGAGTAACTGAAGTAGTACTGTTTGAATAAAATTTTGAGGTTTTTCTTCACTGTATTTCAGAGGGAAATATTTCGGCCTTTCCTCATTTACCAGACAGCTGTGATTCGGCTTTAGTTGCACATGTGATTGGCTCATGAAACTGAGCTGAGAAGCCTCTTGGATAAGAAGTGAAACAACTTCAAGAACCAAAAAGTTGCTTTTCTTTAACTCAAGATCGTAGGATTACAGTGACCTCGATGACTGAGAATCTACACATTTATTGCTTTCTTTGTCAACTTTCAGAAAAGCAGATTTGCTGTAGTTTGATCACAATGCAGTTTTGACGTTCTCTAACATTTCTCCACCTGTACAGAAGCTGTTCTTTACGTGGAGTGGCTAATCCTCGCATGCTTTTTAAATTACTTCGGCATCAGTTTGTTGCAGCTCCTTCCAGTTTGTTGAAGGATTCGCTGCAGGATTTGAGTTCTCTTCTTCCCACCGGTAAAGAATAAAACATCAATGCCTCTTTCATACTGACCGAAAATGTATTTGTAGCATCAACTATTAAAAACTGTGCAACACTGCCTGCTCGCATCCAATATGTCGGTAGATTTGTAATCCTGTTTGCTTGTTTTTTGGACAATACAAGTCAACCTTTTTCTTCTTCTTGCAGTGAATGTAATTACAGCTGGTTTTATGCAAGATTTCCAACAATACCCAGCTGCAGTGTCTCGGTAAAGGATGCTGAAGTGACTGTGGGATGCATTTGTAAATTATTACACTTGGCTAGCGGCAGTACCTTTGAGTGTCCCACCCCCCCAGGCCCCACCCAGCTCTTCCCAGCCAAGTCAAGATGCCACCCCACCCTGCCACCCCACGCCTCTCTCTCTCTCTCTCTCACACACACACACACACACGGAAAAAAAATAAATGAGTAATCGGCCACAAAGTGTCAGCCAGCCTTAATCCCCTTTTAATTTCCTTGTGGGGCCTGCGCCAGGGCTCTGGCTGCAGAGCGAAGCTGGCCGCCGATGGCAGGATGGCCGCAGTGACAGGCAGGCAGCGCAGGCCTGGGGGTCTTTACTGGGATCCAAGCAAAGAAAATACAATAACCACACACTGCCACCACTGTTTGCCTTACACTTGAGCAGGATTTAGGTTTCCCCAGCACTCTGTCAGAAGTATGTGTGTGCTCACGTGCCCACACATACACAACCGTCATGCAACCAGACTGTACTATGGACATATGCATGCTCTTTTTCTTTGCCTCATGAGGGTGCGCACACACACAAACACACACCGGCGTGCATACATTAAGCATGTGCTCGAGCACTCAAGCACACCCCTGGTAATACCGCACTAGATGAGGCTATTTATATCTTAATTTATACAGGTTGGTCTCAGCGTAGGGGTCGCTGCCACACAGCTGCCCAATCCCCAACAATCCCACAATGCCAAGAGTATTATCTCCTTTTGAACAGCAATTTATTTTCCTCCCTCTTCACTGTTATTCAAAAGTAAAGGTCCCGTCATTAAAATGTATGCTTTCTCGATGCACTCGCAACCGGAAAAGGGCAGTCAGTGAGCGGCATTCCCTCCCCGTTCACAAAATGAAAAAAGGCATAAAGGGAAGGACGAGGTGCGGGCTGACGAAGACGTCTTTGTAACGCATTTGCCTGAGAGGTGTGTTCAGCGGAACAAAATGGGGAAGGTTAACGTTATTCCGGATGGAGATGAAGGAATTTTTCATGACATTTGCGCATAGCAGGGATTGTCTCTCACGGGGAAGCAGCCTCAAAACACTCTATACGAGCAGATGCATTAGGTGTACAAAATAATAAAAGCGCCGTAACACTTTCAGTCTTGTAATGTGCCACGCGTGTTGCAGTCACGGTCCTATGTGTAGGAAAATGTTAACAGAAGTTTTTTAGATGGAGATTGTAGCAACACGGATAGCTAATGCGCTAATTTGCATTAAAGTAACTTAATAACTGTCATTACATGTCCTGTCCTCTAGGGAGCAGTGTCGACTTCATTTCGCTACTGTAAAATCGTAACATTCAGTACATGCGTTGGTCACTGAATATTGTTAAATTAGGTCATTTTTTGTCTTTATTGTAGAAACTGCTAAAGAGATGTAGCATAGGGTGTAATCGAACCCAAGCTACTGCAATAAGAACTCAACTTTAGGGCATCATGTTTAAATTAAATCACATAAATGTTGAAAAACATACTTGAATTTATGTTAATGTCATCAGAGAGGCAGCAAAGAAATATGTGCATACATGAAGACAATTTAAAACTTGTAAAATCAATTAGTAACACAGAATAAAATGCTAAAACAGCTAAACATGGTGATACTAGTGTGCCATGACAAATTGTTTCATTTGAGAATTCCTTGTCGTTTGCTTTTAAAAATAAACTTCCACATTTCTTAGGTTATTAAACTATGAAATGTATAGAAATCAATGTTTTTCTGAAAAAATGGCTGAACATTGTCAATGTTCATTCTGTAGATAATTGTAAGAAGCGGTGCAGAAACAGTTACTGGATTATTTCAGTAGTTGACAGGCAGAAGATGACAATTAACTAAGTTCTTTTTAAATATATACAGTTTGTGTAATTATATTTTGTACTTGTGTTTTCACGTATTCAAGAATAATGGATATTTTTATTTATAAATGCATAACTTTCTGTAATAAAAGGTAACATAGACTCATTTCCTTCACTGTAAACAGAGCAGTCATGAGTACTGTCGTCTTGTATAATAGTAACTGGAATATCTTTGATTATGGAGTGATTATTTGCTAAAATCAGCATTCATCAGATCTTTCCTTTTAACTCTGCTGAACATTATTCACTATTTTACGTTAATTTTGATTGAAATTCTCAGCAGTTGAATTGTTGGTTGTTAGTTTCAGCTGCGGCCTCTCAAATGTGAAGATTGGCTGCTTTTCTTTGTTTTCTATAATTTGTGCTTTGAACTGTTAGTTGGATTCAGAGAAAAGGAAAAAAAAACATTAAATTCATCACCTTGGGCTCTGGGAACTTGTGAGGGGGAAATTTTCACCATTTTCTGACGTTTTACAGATTAAATGTTTCATCTATTTTTTTCCTCCTCTAACCTCCTCTTAAATTTATATCACAGCATCTGCTGTGTTTGATTATAAATAACGGCCTGTAAGCGGAGAAAGAGAATATTCAAGCCGCCTCTGCTCTCCGTCTATAAGGGCTTTTCTAAGCGCCAGTTTTCACAGCAAAGGTCTTTATGGCAACATAAGGGGTTAGCCTAGATTTCCAGTCCAGTCTCATTTAAGGCTAATTCCTGTGTGGGTCTGGATGTTTGATCCCATTGCCCATCTGAAGTAATTAAAGGGTTATTAGTAAACAGATATTCACGCTCGCTCACTCTTGCCAACTGTTTCATGCCATCTGCTGCCGGCGCACGTGCTTTGACATTGGAAATATGCTGCTGAACCGACACGGGTGTTTCAACGCATAGGGAATGAACCGAGCTTTCATCAAGTCTAAACACAGTCAAACAGTGTCATCTTTGTGTGTGTGTGCGCGTCAGAGAGTGTGTGTGTGAATAAAATAATAGGGAGTGTAAGGAATTATAAGCCCGCTTGTGCTATTTTAAACCTGCTTGTTAATTTCAATCCCTTTAAACTGGCTCCACTTTTAACAGCAGCCGACCACTATTCTTATTTTTCATCTCTGCAGCCCCCTCTTCTTCTTCTTCCTCCTCTCCTCCGTCTTCTTCTACTACTACTATCTTTCTCTCTCCTCCGGCAGCAGCTCTGCCCTCCTGTCTGTTTTTATCCTCTTTTTATTTTCAGTAATATAGAAGGGATTAACCCTGCTGGCCCCTTGGTGGTTACTGTTTCATTTTATTCTTATTAAAATCTTAAGAACCTGCTTTATTATTCCTGTTTGATACTACCTCAATAATCCTCTGCCTGCTTCTGTGTGTATTTGTGTGTGTATTCGTGTGTGTGTGTGTGTGTGTGTGTGTGTGTGTGTGTGTGTGTGTGTGTGTGTGTGTGTGTGTGTGTGTGTGTGTGTGTGTGTGTGTGTGTGTGTGTGTGGCATGCAGCCATAGACCCATAGGTGTGCTCTGTGATGGATGTGTGTGCTTGTGTTTATGCTGGCAGGAAGTCCAGGACACATTACACAAATTTTTAGTCACGCAACGTATAGATGCACAAACAACAAACCAGCACAGGGAGTGCAATCTAAGAGTTAATCTGTTTTTTCTTTTCCACGTTTAGCACATCGAGAGACGACACGTTGTACATTTCAACTCATTGTCTCGTGTGTTTTTCTTGTAATTCTGACAGATGTATTTTTTTCCCCCCTCCTCCTGTACGTGTTGAGATGGCTATTACCGCTGATGGGTCTCTAGTGTTTGCTGTGATCTTTCTTACAGTGAGCTGCATTGATTTTGTGAAACCTCTGATAAATCTCAGACAGGAACTAGACAGGAGTGTTGTCACAGCAAAGCTTCCCCGGATCACGCAGTGATTTCTCCTGCAGCTCCACTGACCCGGGAAGGTTTATTTAGAGAAGCGGTGCAAGAGTGGCACTGTTAAGGTGTTGTCTGTTAGTGTTTCATTACATCTGCTGCTAAATATTTTAAATGCAGCCTCCATTGAAGGATACTAGCAGGAGGAGGGAATTTAAATTGACTTCTCTCATTGAATCTTCATTTTTAATTCTATAGCATGTGTTTTTTTGTCATATGTAAATGTAGTCTCTCTCTTTCTCTGCCATATATGAGCAAATGGTTGTTGCTGGTGGAGGGGAGAATAAATTAAGGTTTGATTCCATCCAGCGAAAGGAATATCTAATGTGATGTTAACCTATCATTTAGTATGCTTTTGGAGATCATCTGTCCTAGTGCAGCTGCAAGCTCCTCAACCTGTAGGCTGATCATCTCTTCATTAAAAGCGTGATACTGTTCAAGCATCTCTGCTCTGCTAAGGATTACACTGTCGACTTAGCGAAAGGTCAACATTGTTTGATTTTCTCAAAGGTTACTATTTATACCTATTTATCGACTCGTATCTGAGCACTTGCTAACGCCGCACATAATTCGTTTTCTCTCCTTTGTCCTCCTGTTTGAGAGTCCTCTGCAGAAGTACGTGCATCTAATTTCTCATTTACAATGCGTTGAAATCAGATGAGAGGAGGATTGCTGGGGACAAAGCTGATCACGCTGCGAGAGACGAATCAGGAATTGAACCAGAGTGTTTCATTAAGAGCTGCTAATGCAACACGGGGGTGTAATCCTTCGTTTCTTCTTCCACTTTCTACACTCTTCCGTGCCCTTTTTCATCACTTTCCTCCTCATCTCTTCCTCTTCTTTTCCCTCTCTCCCTCCCAGGCCTGTAAGAACACCACCTCCTCCTTGCAAACAGAGACATAACCAAATCCTCCCTCCCTCCTCCTTGCCTGTGCACCGGGGTCACGCCGTCAAAATGACTCTTTTTATTACAGTTCATAAACAGCGGCTCCCCCGGCGGCCCCAGGAAATTTCACATAAACTTTGATCAAACAGACGTTAGCCTCCCTGGTCCTCAACCACCTCTCTCCACGCGTGAAAATAGCTCCGCTCAATCACAGGCAGAGAAAACACACCGAAAACAGTGCAAATAGCAAGGCAGTCACTGATATATCAAGTCATTATTGACCAGAACACCGAGGGAATAGATCTCATATAAAAACAATAAGTTACTCTTTGCCTTTTTTTATTCTTCCCCCCCCCCCCAATTCCTCTCCTCTTTTAGCGGAGGCTAGAAATGTAAGGCGAAGGCACTGGCAGTAAACTTTGTGGCTTAAAATTAATAGCTTCGAGGGGAACTCAGGTGAGCAATCCAAAGTGATAAAAGCATCCAAAATAAAAGCCGGCAGTTGATTTAGCCGTGTGTGCGTAGACGCTGGGACCTGTACGCTGGTTCTTCCTCTTCTTCTTCTTCTTCATGGTGGTGGCTTCCTGTCTGCTGTCAATCCCTCCATTTCATTTAGCACAGCTGTCACACCAGTTTTTTCCTCAGCGTCAAGAGCTTGCACAGCTCCCCTGTTGGTAATTGTGGTCGAGACTCACTGTAAGAGAGTTGAGGAGGAAGCAAGGCGACGTATAGTTTTGTTGTTTAGTCGGGTTTATGTTAGCATAGTCAACATGGAGTACAGGTTAAAGGTCAGTTTGCAAGCTTAGATAGACTTGACGACTGTTTCTTATTGTAAAATATTAAAATCTCCTTTGACATGTGTGTATATATTATTAAAATTCAGAATGCAGTCAAAACTACATGTGCCCTGACAAAATAAAAGTATTAATGGGCAAAATTTGACTGTCTGCATCCTCAAATTTCCTCAAATATTGCACATCTGGAAGAAAAATAGTGAAAATCTTTAATTTCATTGTTGTAAAAATGTAAACATATACAGATGTCCCAGAATTAGCTAGAATTAAGTCATTAAACAAAAATTTTCCCCAAATCTGGAAGCGCCAACACTTTTTGAGTGGAATTTTTGTGAATGATGAAAGGTTTGTTGCCCTGTATTTTGAAAAAAAAAATTAGATTTCATAGATGTTGGACATCTGAAAAAATTTGTGAAAATCTTCAAAAATCAACACATATAGATAATATAACTACCAAGAATTGGCAGAAATGAAGGCATTAAACTAAAATATTCCTCAATTTTCAAAGCACCAACTTGCTTTTTGGTGGATGTTTTTGGAAGGGATGAAAAGTTATTGCTCTTTATTTTGAAAAAAGCTTGGTTGGATTGCACAGATATCAGGAAAGTATAGTGTACGTCTATAGATAATGTAACTATATATATATATATTGTACATATCCCAGAATTGACTGAAATGAAGTCAGTCCACTAAAAATTTACCGGATTTCTGGAAATATCAACCGTGTTTTTGAGTTTAATTTTTGAGTGGAATGAAAAAAGTGTAGTTGGATTGTACAGATATTGAACATCTGGGAAAGGTAGTGAAAATCTTCAAAAGTCAATAGATGTATAGATAATAAAAATGTGTATATCATAAATATACCAAAATTGGCTGGAATTAAGTCATTAAACTAAAAATTTCCACAAATTCCGAAGCACCAACTTGATTTTTGAGTGGAATTTTTTTGGAAGGGATGAAAAGTTTTTTGTCCAGTATTTTGATAAAAGTTTAGCTCGATTGTATGGATATTGGGGATCTTGAAAATATGGTGAAATCTTAGAAAATCAGACAATATACATGTATATGTGAACGATTTATCAGAATGGGCTGAAATGAAATTATTAAGCTAAAATTTTCCCCAAATTTCAAAGCACTAATCAGCTTTTTTTGGTGGAATTTTTGGAGAGCAATGAAAAATCAATTCCTCTGTATGTAGAAAAAAGTTCAGCTACACTATACATCAGGTTTTAGAGATGCAATCATTTCTAAGATGTGAAGAAAACCTGCATATATGAAAATAATCCAGCATTATTCAAGGCATCTACTTGCCTCCACAGATTAAACATGGCTTTGTCAAAAGAAGAATAAGTTGAAAGGGTACTTCTCAGTGGCTGTGAAAGATAGGGTTAGGGTTTGGGTTAGGGAAATGATTTTTCGGGGTTAGCAGGAATTTTTGCCATGCCTAATTCTTTAGTTCTGGCTGATAAATTTGGTTGGAGTTCATCCAGGACACTGCCCGTTTCTTTGAACTTTTTAACCACCTTTGCCACTGTGGAAAAGCCAAGTGGACTCCTCCTTGGAGGGCGTGCATTAACCGCTTGACGTCTCAATTTATTTACAGTTAAATTTTTTTTTTTAATTTGCATGGTTTTGCTTTGAGCTGATGCTAAAATAAGTGGAGATTGTTGATTTGTCTATTACACATGGAACAGATATATTATTATTAATAATAATAATAATAACAGATCAGGTGTGAACTAACCGTGACGTCACCCTTTGGTTTCAACGCCGAGAAAATGAAGCCCGGATTTTGCTACTTCCTGGTCGCTGTTTCTTGGAGCCAGTGACGTAGAAAGCGTCATCAAACAGGCTGGACTGGAGAGCAACTAGGGGCAGGATTAGCTGAGGACTCTCTTATCCCACCTACATTTTACTGCAGAGGCTTCTGTTGATGTCTATCAAGTATAGCCACGCCCCCTGGCTCCGCCAACTTTAACGATTTATTTAAAATTCAGTATTGATTAATTTTAAGATCGGCCACCTGATCTCTCATTTTGACCATGAAAACTAACGGGGAAAAAATCCTGAGCTGTAGAAAATCAGTCTATCAAATTTTATTTTTTCCAAAAATGAATTGGGGTCTGTGGAGAAAAAGCTTTTTGGAGCCAACCCTAGCGGACGGCGTGATATTGCAAGTTTTTGACACTTCCGGGTGGGCTTCAATTCTGGAGCCAGATGCTACGTCCATCTTTATATACAGTCTATGTAACAGATATATAATAATTAGGTCCCACTCCGACCGGTCCTACCAGAAACCAGTACTTGCAAAAGGTTCCATGGTACGTATTGAATAAGCACAAGCAGACATTGGGGGAATGGATGCGCTATCTCGGCTGCAGTCTGAATGAAAGTGGTATTATGTGAATTTGTGACAATAGATGTCAAAGGGTTAAATTCATCTGGTGTCTTTCGATATGTCCATCTTTCATGTCCACTGAGAAGTACCAGTTCAACTCTTTCTTCTTTTGTTGAAGCTATATTTAATCTTTGAAAACAAAAACATTTGAGTTAATGAGATTTCTTATATGTCCTGACTAAGGACAGCCTAGAAATCCCTGAATTGACTGAAGTCAGTCAACCAAAATATTCCCCAAATCTCAAAGTACCAACCAACCTTTGTTGTGGAATTTTTGTGAGGATTTCTGTTTTGGATCTGTGGCTACATGGCACATCAGAATTTTAGAGATGGAATTATTCTACAATGTTGAGAAAACCTGATTATATGAAAACATTTGAGCGCTATTTTAGGCATTTGTGTGGTTTTATAAGACTGTCTGATCAAACTTCTGACTTCCACTGTCAACCTTGAACGCTACTTTGCCACCAGAGAGCTTAAAAGTGCCACGTTCACTTTTTTTGTTCTATTTTTTGCCCTCTTTCTGAAACACCTCATATGTTGTAAGGAAAGTGTCACATCCAGCCTGTCCGTCTGCAGTCAGACAGTGACGCTGGTGTGCCGGTTTTCTATAGGAGCCTCAGCAGCAGAGCTATAGTTACGTCCCTGTATTGTTGCTGTATCTACCTCCACTGTACCTGCTCCGCCTGGGTCCCTCATATCAACCAGTCTATCTTCCCCAACCCCCCGCCGACTCCTCACCTTTCCCTCCGCTGCGTCTTATGACTCAACCTCCCCTTTCTTTAATACTCCGTTAGCAGCGCCAATTACTCTATCTCTCCGAGCCATCTCCCTGCTAATCCTTTCCAGCCCTAATTGAAGGGGACAGCAGCTCTGTGGGGTCACAAAAAAGCCCGGTTACCAAGTGACACGTCTCTCCGTCCCCATCCGCTCGCCGTATATAAATATATACACTTGGCCGCCGTTAGTGTCTCTTTTCCAATTCTGCCTCCTCTCCTCTTTCCCCTCCTGGGGGTCAGAATTCAACCCAGAATCAGCCTACAAATTGTCAGAGAGAAGCCCAGAAGAAGAAGAGATGGAGGCAGCCTCGGTGTGTCTCTCTAGTTCATTATGACTTGGGGATGTGCAGCAGTGTGTGTTGACATTGTCATAGTTATCACGGGAACATCTGTGTACGGCCTGTCAGGGTGTGCGAGAGGAAGGAGGGCATGTTTGTGTGGCTGCATGCATATACATCCTGCATGTGCGCTTCCTGTTTTTATGTGTCCATGTGGAGAATGATGGTTCCAGGTTTGGATGGCGGCATCTTGGCACCCTCGGGTCTGCTGAAAACCTGCCTCTGCACAGGATCAAGGGGTGAGGCAGCCGCCGCCGCCGCACCCAGCCAGCCTGACTGCACGCCAGCTGCAATCCCCAGTGCTTCTCCGCCACATCCTTGGCAGCCCGAGCCCCGGCCCCTTTTTCCTCGCGGCTCAAACTGGAAGCTTCTTACGTATTTATTTCACTCCTGCTTCCACCTCTTCACGCCTCAGGATGCTCGACATACACTGAAGCCATTAAATGATGTTTGGGCAAATGATTTGTTTTTTTTACCGTGTGTTTATGGGTAATTACACCACAAGTAATTGCATAATATATAAACGACAAGCGAGCCGGAGTTGCAGGTTATAAATTATGCTGCAGTGCTGTGCAGAAAAAAAATGTTTGATGTGATGGATTTTTATAGGCAGCCTGTTTATCTTTGTACTCGTGTCAATGTTGACAAATATGTTGGAATTATTTTGTCGGGCTCATAGTGTTTGTCCTTTACTGTGTGTAAGAGGATGTTGATATTCTTAGGAAAAAGTGTTATGAGAGCAGTCAGGAAAAGTTGATTCCCATAAACAGGCTAACTTGAGACATCTGTTGTGAGAAGCACTTGAATCACTATTTACTGTTTTGCAAATTTCCACTGCACATCACAACCTGTTTTTTTTTTTTTCATATTGTTTATTCTCAGGCAAGTGGGAGAATTTGTTGTGTTTTCTTGGGGTGTTATTGTGGTTGAGTTTGGGGACTGTCAAAGGGACGCCGTGCTGCACAGTTAAACTGGGACTCTCAGTACCCATCAGGCCGCTGTGAGTCTTTGTGAAGACGACACCACAGAAGGCGCCTTCCACAGAAAGCGTCACATCCAGTTAGCAGACACCCAGCGCGCTAAAGAGGTTAAACTGCTGCGCCTGGCACAGCCAATTGTATTGATAACCGTTTGAAGCTGGTTTTCTCTCCTACCTGGCATCACGCTTCACACGCTTTATTCGGCTTGCCACTCCAGACAAACTTCAAACCTGGGAGAGTGTGTTTTCCTCCACTCAGGTGTATATAAGTGTGGGCGTCTGTGGGTGTCTGTGTTTATGAATGTGTGTGTGTGTGTGTGTGTGTGTGCAGAGCCAGGGGCCTTTGCTGTTGTTTGTTTGTGCTGCCTCCATTCTATAAACCCGGCCTCTGATCTCACAGGCAACATGCCTCCAAATTCCTCTGCTGTTCCCCCTCCATGTAAATATATCGGTGTCAGCTCGTCTGATGATGAAATGAGCATTACGATCCGGAGCAAGGCAGGGAAACCACGCCGCTTCTTTTGCGATTAAAGCCATCCTCTCGGCAGCGTGAGATCTCCGGCTTCTGCGCGTGTCGGGGAATAAAGTTTCTCCGCGAGCAGAAAAAGTGTCTTAGCACATCTGTGTTTCCTCTTGACTTCTCGGCCTATTCCTACTCCTGCTTTACCGCTCTCTGCTGTCTTTCCCCCTCACACTCCACCGGTCTTTCGTTATCGCCTTGTTAGCCCCAGGTCTTTCACCGTGGCCTGGAGTTATGGCTCTGTCGGGCAGCTGCTTGGCCAGCCCTGGGGGTCCTCAGAGGCAAATGGCATGTCAAGGAGTGGTCACTGAGGTAGATTGCCCTCCCCACTGTCAGCCTCACCGCCACCAGTCTCACTTGTCCAATTAGGGGCTCTTTGGCCCCCCTTTAAGTCCCCAACCCGTCCACTCTTGACTGATTCTCCAACATCTCCAGCCTCAAGATGAACATACCTGACACCCTGCATGAGCACAGGTACACATAAATACTGTGTGAGAGCAGCAGACAAGTGCAAACACAGGAAAGTGCATCATGTTTGTACATGTTTGTTGGTTTTCACACACATGAATGGCTAGTTTAAGGACTGCAGATATTATGCAAACACAAATACGAATAATTAGCTTAGTCTGTTATCAAATTAACCCAACAAATTCCAAATATTTACTGGTTTCAGGTTGTAGATGTGAAGATTAAATGGCTCATTGCTTTGCAGTACCGTAGTAGGAATATCTAATTGTTCAGTGATGATTTCAGTGCAGTAGAGCTCAATATAAACACAGTGATGTATTAGCAGCTGCCTCCTCTTTGATAATGACAATAATTCTGTGGAATCTTTCACATGTAAATCAAACCGGAGCTGTGCTGCTTCTCCTGCCTGCCATCGCTGATTGAATCGATTGTCGTGCTCCCGCTTCCTCCCCTGTAGGCTACAAGCAACATCAATCATTTCCTTTCCTGCCAGAAAGCACAGTGTTGCTCCCTCGGCGTTTCTGCAACTTTCCCATAATTTATCCAGAGCTGAGACTTGAATGCTAAATGTAACTAAATTGTAAAAGAAGATAAGAAAAAAACAGAAAGAAAATCACGGGTTTGCAGGATGTTTGGATGAATGTGGTAGTTTGCCAAACATCACATGTTGACATGTTCAATTCTGCAACACAGGACTCAGACAGAGGTGTATGTTTTCATGCAATATTTTAAATATTATCTTTTTATCCTTCATTTAGAGCTGGAATGATAGTTGAGTTGTTGATTGAGTAGCATTTCAAATGTGAGGATTTGTGTTTTTTCTCTCTTTTGTCATGGATTTTGGACAAGTGTTCACAGAAATGGAGCAATTTGAACCAACCAAGTGACATTTTTTGGCATTTTATTGATTGGCTTAGCAATATATTCATGATTGTAGATGATTTACACGTTAATGGATTCATGATTCGAGCTACTCAGCTGGGTCAGTTGTTTTTATTCTTTCAGGTGGAATAAAACTTCGTTCTGTTTTTGCGAAATACATCTTTATTCTGAGCCTGATTCATCGGTGCAACATAGGTCGTGTATTTGACATGTTATGGCTGTTTGTTGGAATATACCAGCGCTGATGATAACAGTGATATTTAAGACATTAATTACTGATATCATGACAATAAATAATTAAGCATATGATTAACATACCAACATTAGATTGATTCTTTCTCTGCCTGCATACACTCATATTTTCAGTTTAATTTACTCGCAGAAATAAAGATAAAAGACACAAACTAGAATTTCTATAAATATCATGATAATATTATGGTTTGTGTGGATGTCAGAAGAAGCTACTAACATATAAATGTCTTCAATTTGGTGAAATAATCAGTCTTTAATCTGTATGACCGAAACCCTGTAAGAGCAGCCTTTCACCACTATGACCTGATTTCCTGTTAAATTGACCCTCTGAGCTTTTGATTGCTGCAGCTTCTCCCCTCAAAACCACTCTTTGTTCCGCTCAAACTCACACTGACAAACAGCAACAAAAGTGAGAACCTGTTAACAATTGACACCCACCCTCGTTCTTTTTTTTTCGTCTTCTTTGGACCCTCTAACTCCAAACCTCCTCCTGTCTGTCCTCACCCTGTCTCACAGAGAAAGGGAGGAGGTCCTAATTCAAAAAAAAAAAGAAAAGAAAAGGCCTGGTCCTTCTCTGCTCTCTGCCCTCCACCAGGAGATAGAGTGTGAGAGCGCTGCCAGACATCACACAGCAGCGCCGTTAAAAATACATGTATACCACTCCTCATCACTTATTGATGGCCTCTCCTCCCTTTATGTTTATGAGGTGGGAGGCCTCCCTGTGGCCCCTGGACGGTGACCCCGAGGATCCGCCGGGGTGTCCGAGAAACCGCCTGTTCCCTCTAATTGAGCCCGCTTTCAAATGAGACGTAGTTCCACATGTACAAGCTGTAATGCGGGGATCACTTATAAATAGTGCATTTATGCCAGGTTGAAGAAAAATTCGGCTTTTTCCAGAGTCTGAAGAACCGGCTTTATTATGAGACTGTTGACCTTGGAAGTATAATGGGATTAGCATGTATTTTTTAAAGGTCTCACCCTTTGTGTGATTAAAATTTTCCCACCTATTCAGGGCCGTACAACCTTCCAGTGTACAAATATGAAAATGGCAAATGTCACAGTGAAATTGTCATGAAGATATTGTCAGTATAAATCCCAAACTAGCAGTTAAACTTACTTTGTGTGCACAGTCCTTTTCTTGTGTTGCTCTTGCTAAATTTGTCACGTTGCATGAGCCGAGATTGGGGGAAAAAAAAAAACAATAATTTGTGCTTTTTTGGTTGATTCTAAATCCCTATTTTCTCGTATTTTTGTCCCTATAAATCACAAATTAGCAGTCAAGCTAACTTCACCTGTGCACAATGCGTTTCTCGTGTTGCTGTTGCAGAATTTATCTCAATGCATGCCGAGACTGGAAAAAAAAACATTAGTTTATGTTTTTTTTGTAATTTCTATTCCCCATTTTCGAGCAGTTTGTGTCACTCTGAATCACAAACTATCAATCAAGCTAACTTTACTTTGACACAGGCATTTTATTTGTTGGTCTTGCTGCCAAGACTGAAAAATTTCTGCTAATTTGGATTTTTTTTGTGATTTTAAGTCACTATTTTCAAGCAATTTATGTCACTATAAATGTCAAACTAGCAATCAAGCTAACATTACCTTTGCACAATCCTTTTCTCGTATCGCTCTTGCAGAATGTATGACATTGCATGTGCTGAGGCTGAAAAACTCTCCACTAATTAGTGTTTTTTTTGGGGATTTTGAGTCCAGCTTTTCTAGCATTTTGTCACCATAAATCACAAGCTAGCAATCAAGCTAACTTTACCTTTGCACAGTCAGTTTTTTTATGTGTTGCTCTTGCTGCCAAGGCTGAAAAAATACCCACGAGCTTGTGGGTTTGTTTTTTTTGTGTTTTTTTGTGGTTTTAAGTCCAGCTTTTCTAGCAGTTTATGCCACTATAAATCACAAAAACTAGCAATCAGGCTAACTTTTACTTTGTGCTGTTCTTTTCTTTTACCACTCTTGCAGAATTTATGACATTGCATGTGCCAAAAGAGGATAAAAAACTATAATTTGTGTCTTTTTTGTGATTTTTAAGTAGAGCTTTTCTCGCAGTTTTTAATCCTTGTGAATCATAAACTAGCAGTCAAGCAAAATGTACCCTTGCACACTTGTTTCTTGTGTTGGTCTTGCCAAATTCATCGCATTGCATGTGCCGATACTGAAAAGAAAACAATAATTTGTGGTTTTTGTGATTTTTAAGTCCAGCTTTTCTACAGTTTTTGTCTCAATAAATCACAAAGGAACAGTCAAGCTAACTTATCCCGTGCACAGTCATTTCTTGTGTTGCTGTTGCAGAATTTATCACGTTGCATGCGCGGAGACAGAAAAACCCCATTAATTTGTTTTTTTTTGGGTCATTTTAAAGTCAGTTCTTCTATTTCCTTAAATGTCTGGAAGTCACAGTCAGATCAGTGGGGGATTTACTCATTGCTCGAGGTTGTCATCGGGTCCCAGAGGCATTTGGTTTGTCCGGTGGGGGTCAAGGCCTCGGGCTGTTTTTTTATTTCTTTCCCACCATGTTGTCTGACCAAAGTGGCTGCTAAGAGAGTAGCAGTGTGGCAGGGAGGCAGGCGGGGAAGCCAGTCGTAACACAACAAGGTATTGATTGAATAATCTGTGTCATCTGATAGTAATGTGGCTTACACCGGCCCCCTGCTGTGAGCTACACAGCCTCCAACACTCACTGGGAAAAAAAAAACAGGAAGCGAGTCATATCTGTTTTATGTTCTTAATGAGTCATGTCTGCAATTCTGAAACTCAGGCTTGTTGCTGTAAATAGCAACATGGTTCTCTGTTTTGTCGACTATTAAAAGTGAAACATGTTGTTCGATCTTTAAGGCCTTATGAACAGCAACTGGCACCAAATGAGCCTATTAGCATATGTTAGCTTGGAATGCTAACCTTGTTCACTTCATTATCTAAGTAAAAAAAATCTGCTAATTTCTGAGTAATTTATTCAGGCAAAGTTCCTACCCAGGTGGCTCATGTTAAGGCTAAATTAAAGCTAAACATTTGAGATGTAGCTTCGCTGTTAAGACGCTTTCCTCGATGCAAAATGTGCCATGCATTATTGATGTTGGTGCTGAAATTTATTTTATGTCATTTGGTATTAAAAATTCTTAAGCGTCCTTCTACAGCGGCCATTTTTAAGTTGAGTCTTTCAAAAAATAGACCAAATTTGTGAAAAATAAGCTGTTTTTTTTTTTTAACTGCTTATCTGTCGACAATTTAGAATATGCTGATTCAGTGATGGCGGCCATGTTTGGAAAACAGTTTACATCTCGAATGTAGATATTGGAGGGATTATGTTGGACATCTGCAGCGTTTTTAGATGGTCGAAAGAGCAAAAGATAGTAAAATCTAACTAACAATATTAATCCAGTTTATTTAAAAGCAGCTACAGAGAGTAGAGGTCATGGCATCGTCCATCTTTCAATTGTACAAGCTACTACTTTCATTGTCTTCATGAAAAAACGAAGCATGTTCCTGGTTTGTTTCCATATTCAAAGACAAACCACCATTCACAACGACACTTCCTACAAGAATCTGAATGTTTTGTGCAGCGAGAACAGCCAAACAAGTGGAAAACTACAGCTCCCAGTGACCTACAAGCACCACACAACACTAATAATCCAAGGTTTTGTCCATCAGAGAGCTTCGTCCTTCCATGGAGCCACAACATTTGACATCTAGGGCTTCTGGAAAATGGTGTTTCCCAATTGTGTTTGGTCATTTTCCACAAACTGCCACTTGGTAGTAGCGAGTGATGCAACGTAGTGTTAAGAAAGACTTGAAGATGTCCGAGGTCGTCTTAATTTTGGAGCAAAATCTAGTTTCCGCTCTGTAGCTGAATCTTTTTTTTTTGATACATCAACACTACAAACTGCTATTTTAGCCTATTAATGGACTTTCTAGCTACAACTTCGGCACATTTTTAGACATTATGACTTGTATGCATCATTAGTTGGCTTGCTTTGTTGGCTCGGATAAGCAAAATAGCATGAGGCTGGACAAATCTGACGTCAATAACATGTAGCATGTTTGTTTTGACAAATTTGATTGAAAATCGCAAAAATATAGCTGCACAAATGCATACAATCTTGATATTGAGACTGTTTCGTTGTTCCTGGAAGCCACGGGAGTATTTTACCCATTTATTTCAGTGATGTAGAGGCGTGCTAAGGTCGTCTCCGAGCTCACACATGCTAATTTCGGTCAGTCTTTGGGGACTTTCACTCTCTTCTGTGAGAATCTGAGAGGTCTGAAGACAGAATGTCAATGTGAGGCGGCAAACTCCACTTCTTCTGTTCCCCACGTCTATCCTCCTTCAGCCCTCGCTCTCCTCTCCTGCCTTCCTCCCTAACCCTCCTTGTGATCCGGGAGGAAAGCTTTCATTATTTGCTGAGATTGGGATGTCAATCCCGGCGCCCCTGACCTAAGTTTGTAGTTCTCTCCCCCCTCTTCCATCATATTGGGGGAAATGATTAGTGGGGTTATCTCCCCTCCAACTCGGCGAAGGCTTTCATTCCTCCTCGCGGCCCCCTTCGTACCTCCAGGCAAAGAGCGGATCTCTAACCGGGAATGTGCTGCCGAAGCTGCTGCTCTGCTTTCCCTCCTTTAACTCCTCCTGTACTTCATCTCTTTAAACGTCTCTGTTCGATGCTGAGTCAGATTCATTCCACTAACCTCCTGCTTTTTTTCCCCCTCCCCTTTTTCTCCTCCTCATCTCCAGTTATTGAGCCATATAGGTGAATAAAGCTGTTTGGTGACTTTATAAATTTAGATTTTAATATGAAAGACAAATAAAAACTGGCTGATAATTTCTCCTGCTTACTTGGAATGCAGCATCAGTGCATCCTGCTGCAGCTTATTTACATTTCCACCATATCAACTGTCTTTATGCAACAAAATGAGAAGCATTTTAATCATTTTATTAGCAGAAAATGGTTGTGGAATGAAAAAGAATCTTTAACTTTCTTTTCTTTTTTTTAGAAAGTCAAACACTTTGTTTGGTGTCTTCCACATGAGGATCTGTGTGTAATAAAGTGCTTTTTCCACTTTGTTTTGCTACACTTGTGGGCTTCAAAGGTTATTCCTAAAATGACCTAAAAGCATGTGGGGATATGGAGGCTATATAGGCATGCGGGGATAAATTGGTGTAATTTTCTCATCCTACTCAGAGCGGATATAATGGCCACATATGAGAGGCACATTTGCGCATGAAACTGTAAAATGAGTTCCCTTCGTTTGTGGCTATTGTTGTTGGAGGGGAAAATAGGCCATGCGTTTCTTGAACATTTTAATTGATCTATTTTTCATCCTCCCCCACGGATTTTTTTTAAATGTAATTTTTTTTTGTATTATTATTATTTTCTTAAACAAAACGCTCTGGCTGCAGATGTGCCTCATTGGTCCTGTGAAAGCAGGAAATAAAAGCCTTCGCTCCATGCGCGCAATAATGCAAATTACGCTCTGATTCACTCTTAATTTCATCAAAAGGTTGAGTTTTTTTGTTTAGTTCTTTATTTTTTCTTTTGAATTATTATTATTATTATTAGGAGTCCATGGGATTAAGCAGAGTCAGTGATCCTTTGGGTTTAAGCCTTTTTTTTTTTTTTTTTTTGGTCTTTCGGGAGCTCAACGAGACTCCATCCGCACTTCATTAACCCTGAGCCGGGGACAATCCACGGTAAGAGCCGGGGGATTTACGCACCAGCCTTTTCACATGCAAAAGAAAAGAGGAAAAGAAAAAAATCTCCGAGTCATCCAACAAGACGCACGGAGGGACTCTTTTTTTTCTCCTTCTATAATCAGCTGTTCACTTTGCAAGTATTTATAAAGGGGGTCGTCGTTATTTGAATCGGTCACGGACCCTCATGATGGGACTATAATGATCTTTTGGCAAGTTGGGAGGTGATGCTGTCCTTTCTTCTTTTTTTTCTCCTCACTTTCCCAGTGATCAGGACGCACCAGCTCGGCCCGGACTGTATTTTTAATGCAATTTTACGCATCATAAAAGCGCAAGTTACCAGGCCGTCAGTCTGATATTTCACGGCCCCCAGATAACAGGTGCCATGCGTGGGTGACAGCAGGGGGAGCTGGCTATCAAACCCATTATCGACTTTCAATTAAAACCTATTAAAGTCTTTTGTCTAATCGTTAACATCCTACACGCCAAGTCTTGTCCGTCAGCCTGAACTCCTTTAACCCCTCGACGCGCACACGGCCGGGCGACTTGGGGATGCGCACAGACTCTGGAGAGGGAGGAGTGAAATTTGTATGGAGGAAAGGAGGAGGGTGGAGGTGGTGGTGGTGGTGGTGGGAGCCGCTGACCAGCTGTCCCCACGCTGATCCCCGGTCTGCAGTCAGCTCCAGCCCGGTCACCAGCTGTTGGAGCCGTTTGGCAAAGGAGCGCACATCCAGCATCCTCAAGGAAGAGGAGGGGGAAAAAAGAAAAAGAAGGATGGAAACAATCAATTTCCAAAATGGGGATCATTTAAGGCACTTAAACAATTGCGCACATGACATTAATATTTCATCTCCTGCATTGTTTATGGAAAACGAATCGGAGTTACTGCTGTTAATTTAGGAAAGTGGTGAAGGAGGGGAGGAAGGGAGGCTGACAGGAGTCATGGGGGGCTCCATTTTGGACCCTTCTGCTTTGTTGGCTCTCCTCTAAAGCTGGAATTGATCTTTGATTGCACTTTTTGACTGTCGGTGCGCCCAATTTCCAATCAAAACTGCGCGAAAACACCAAATAAATCGAAAAATTGAACCCCAATAAATCCAAATGTTATTAAATAATTAACACAAATTCACATTAACATTTATCTAGATGATTTTCTGTAGATTTTCGAAAAGGTTAAGGAAAAAAAACATGTTAAAGCACTTGATCCACTGGTTATTAACTTGTCTCTCTTCTCAACATTGAACAAATTAAATCAACGACACTAAAAACCAAACAGAGGATGGAAGAAAGTAGTTTGACAGACATGTTTAAAATCACTCAAACACGTTTTCCTCTAACGGGAAACCTGCAAATCCAGTTTATTATTTTAGTGGTGCTCCCAGGAAAGTCTGACATTTATTCAGATATCTTTATCATCAAATATCCAGCAGGCCTCTGCACATATTTACAGTTTATTTTCGATTTTGGTGCCAAAAAAATTTGTTTTTTCTAAATTTTAACACTGAATTTGATTATTTTTTTTCTGCCAATATCATGTCAAATGAAGTGTTTAATTCTTTATGTTTAGGAATCAGATTTTTAATTCCACGTAAGTGTAAATCATGACTCGAAAACGCACCTTCAAACCACATTTCCTCTTGGTTTCTATTCGATTTTTTTTCCATCTACAAAATGTTTAAAAATCTATTTTTAAGAATATCCACATGTTGATTCTACCCCTTGTGGCATTTTCTTTTTTTCACACATACTCCAGCAGCCACGTGTTTAAAATGAAAGACTTTTATTTCCACATTTATAAAAGTAATTCTCTTTTACATCAAATCCCCCCTTTTTTCTGTCCAACTTTTTTTCCCAAAAAAAAAATAAATCACAAAATGGGGTAAAAGGGCAATTTTTTGAGGGGGGGGGGGGGGGGGGGGGGGGGGGGGTAGAGGAACGAAATGAAATAAAAATAATCTTTAAAAAATGATCCAGGAAATATTACGAGAACCACTCCACAAGTTTGATATCTGCAATATACATTTTCACCAAAGGAGAGTATAACAATTAAGGGTTATCACTGCTTCATATGAAATAACATAAGTTAATGCACAACGTCTGTTCAAATACATCTAGAGCAAATCAACAGGCGCCTCCACCTGTACGTGGACCCGGAGTGTTTATGGAAAATACAAAAAAATGGACCGTCACTGAGGGGATTTCTCCTCCTCTGCAGGGATAAAACTGTTTTATATAAATTACTTGACAATTTTACTGAGCTAAAACTTCAACTAAGTACAAGAAAAAAGGACTTTATATAGATTTTCTGTAGCTCTCGTTGTGGGTCCAGGCAGGTTTGTCCTTCCCTTCTCAGACAATAACTATGTGTTTTTTTTAATTTATTTTCTCTTTTTTAAAATTAATATTATTATTCTGACTGACTCACTCGCCTGTATAAGTTTCTGATGGCTAATCTAGCCTATTATGTTAAAACTGGATCACCGTGGTCCTGAAAAAGACGCACAAACAAACAAACGAAAAAAACGAAAAACAGCTTTTTTAAAATCAGTCTCTTTAGGTTAAAATGCAAAATATTCTTATTTACAAGTTTGTGACTGTTGATCATCTTTAAAAGAAAAACAAATCACTGACAGATTTACAAAAAAGGGCCATAAAATAAAATAAACTCGTTGTTCCTTTGGGTCTTCAAATATGCTCCAAATACATGGCGCATTTACTCATAATAATAACAATAATAATAATAATAATAATAATAATAATAACAATAATAATAATAACTGCAGGTCAAAGTGCCACCAACATTTGGAGTCGGGAAGAAAAAAAACACTGAAACTTGGTTCAAATAAATACATAACTTAGATGCTTTGATTCATGTTGAAAAATAAATAAGTTATAAATACAGCTCCAAGACAAAAAAGAAAATAAAAAATCTCCCGCTCAGTCTCAGAGCTCCGTCCGCTGCAGGTTCGTCCTAAAGCGGCCACTTTTTCAAACAAAGGCCGCACAGTTTGTTATTTTTCCTTCTTCTTCCTCGTTTTTATCTTTTTCTGTCTTATTTATTCTAACGAGTCCCAAAGCTGCCAGGATCGGCGTAGAAAAAAAAAAAGAAAAACTATCTACAGGGGGTGCCGGCTCACCGCTGCTGGGCTGGCCGGGGCAGCACGCCGGACATGGGGGGCAGAGGAGGCGGAGGCGGCGGCTCGCTGCCCCCCTGGAGGCCATGCAGGAGGATCCGCGGCACCAGCGGCCTCTGCAGCGCCGGCGGGGGCGCCGAGGGGCCTCTGTACAGGTAGAGGGCCGCTCCGGGGTCCAGATTGGACACCAGGCTCTGCGGGTAGAAGTACGGGGACGGGAACATCCTCTGCAGGGCCGAGTAGTTCCCAGCCTCGGCCAGCAGCTCCAGCCCCACCGCGGTCTGCCTCTTCCACTTCGTCCTGCAAACACACCAAGGATTCAGTGTGGAACATATGGATCTATAAATTAAAAACATCTCCCTTCTGGATCCAATTACAAATCACGAATTTCAATTTTAAATCCCCCCCTAAAAAAAAATCTCCGACCTGCCACTTGCATTCACACCCATGGATGTCTGCTGGATTTAGCAGCGTGCACTCCACGCAGGTGAATAATTCATAATAAAGATAATTGAGCAGATATAGTAGTTTGTTTGAATTATTAATATGCACACATGCAACGATGCATTATTCATACTCCAAAGTGTTGTTTTTATATTTATTTATGTCATTTAGCTGCCTGAGAGTCAGATTTGTAGAGAAAACAAAGCTGAAACTGATTTTTTTTTTTAAAAACATCCACTAAGATTGTTTGTTTGCTGCGGGTAGTTTTGTTCATTTGGTTTTCCAGCTATTTGCAGGGTCATGTGACTTTAATTGGATTCGACCTCCACCAAAAAAAAAAAAAACAACAACAACAACAACAAAAAAACTAAAACAGTCAAAGTAATCTTAATGCTTGAAGGAATACAGTCAGAGCTGACAGGTGTGTTATAACAAATAGGACTACAGCAAGTGGAAGGAAAAATATGTGTGTAATTGGGATTTTTCAGTGTTTTCTCAGTAGCTAAAAACATCAAAAATAAAATGGTAAATGTCAAATAAGAAAAAAATGTAAATTATCACCAAATTAATCCTGTTAATGTACTTTATGTATGTTAAATAAATTAAAGTTGCAGCTAAAATAAACCTTAGTTTAATTTAATAATCAGTTAATTGTGAAATTAAATTAAAATGCCTCAATGTAAATAAAATTTCTTCACTTTTCTCTCAAGGTTAACTGAATTTGTTTGCAAATGCGCAACGTTTTTAACTATATTGTTGCTTTTTCATTTATTCCTGACATTATTGGGCCAACAATGAATGAATTAATCCGTAAAAATCAGACTAATCATCGATAATAATGATGCTAATGATGAGCTGCAGTGACTCAGATGTGAAGTGAACTTTTGGCACCTTTGGGTTACGCTGAAAGCAAAAACATGGCGTCCCCGGGTCATGAGCCAGCCGTGAGAAACCAGATTATCTCCCCTCCTTCCTCCCCCACCCCCTCCCCTCTTAAGAAGCGGCGGCAGCGTCCTTACCTCCGGTTCTGGTACCAGGTCTTGACCTGCGTGTCGGTCAGGTTGAGGGAGGCCGCCAGCTCCATGCGGTCCTGGACGCTCAGGTACTTCTGCCGCTCGAAGCTGCGCTCCAGCTGCGCCAGCTGGTGGTCTGTGAAGGCCGTCCGGGCCTTCCTGGGCTTCTTGAGCCGGACCTGAGGGCTGTCCCTGCTGCTGGAGATCTCCCTGTCCCCCTCCTCTTTCACTGGACGGAGAAAACGACAAAAAAAAAAGAGAAGAGAAATGAGGGTCGAAACGAGAACCGCGTCTCGTGTTTTTGTGCGTAAAGGTGGAGAAATCAGTGCTGATGGATCCAACGAGGCGATAGTAAAGAAAAAATAACGTGGCAACTGTGCTCATATTGTGGCATTTTATTCAAGTTACGCTGCTTATTTTAATGTAGAATCAAGAGAAAATGGCAAAATATGAAGTGGAATCTGTCTGGGTGAAGGAAAATAACTTGTCTATTTGGGGGGAAATGGTGTCCTGGGTGAAAACTACCTCAAATAGTAGATTTTAAATGATAAAATGGGGTGCTCTCGGCTCAAAATACGTGGTGTTAGACTGTTTTTAAATGAGATTTTATGACATTTTTGCACAATAAGAAAGATGAAAGTTATATTTGGATAATTTTAAAATCACTGCCTCCTCCTCCAAACTGTTCCAAGGCTTCAGTTTGATAGAATCAGACCCAAACACTGTCATTTTTAATGTGAAAATAATTTTAAAAATCAGCTTTTTTATTAGTAAGTTGGATTTTTCCCTACACTTGGATGTGCATTAGATTCCCCAGAATCACGGCGGTGCAGACTTTGCCTATAGGCTGCATGGAGCTGTTTGATTTGGCCTTAAATTGTTATGAAAAGCTCTTCCAATATTCACGCTTCCAATCTGATATTTTTTCCCGTCAGCAGAGCCGCAGCCTTTGTTCTTCTTATTTTTTCTTTCTGCGTGGTGTCATGTCAGGGCGAGCATTGATATATGTATATACAGTCCTTATTCTCTGAGAGAGCAGGAGAAAGAAATAAAGAAAGAGAAAAAAGAGGAGAGAGCTCTTGAATAGTTGAGTCGTCTCAAGAAGAAGCACAATAATCCGCCTAATTGAGCCACAAGGGAAGGACGAGGCTTTTCAACCGCGACCGGAGAGAGAGAGAGGGAGAGAAAAAAAACTTCACAGCAGCGTGGAAAATGAGTGGAAATCAAGAGCCTGGGCGGCCTTGCGCGGCTACAAATCTGATTAGCGCCGGGGACAAATTGCATCAAAAATCCCTGATACGTTACAGGAAGGGGAGGAAGGAAGGATTGGTGGGAAATCAAAGTCGCCGGTGCGCCGGAGCTCTGCGGGCCCTGCGGCTTCCTCAATCAATCAGCGCGTCGATGAGCATCTCCATCCGCTCCGGTGACGCACGGACACACGCGCGCACGGAGGGGTGAATTTTACGCAAGAAATGTGCCTCACAGGTAGCTAAGACTCAGAAATAAACAAATCAGAGCTTAAAAATGAATGAAAATAATGAATAAATCGCTGCGTAATGGTAGTATTAATTCGGTGCGTTTCGCCTACAGCGGTCGTCTTTCTCTCCAAGCGCTGCTTCATTAAACTGTCAATGGAGGTGACATGTCTGTTATGGCTGACATGATTGGAAACAGAGAGGCCCTTGATGGCATTTATCTGGAGGCGACCCTGTCATCTCCTGCACCGACATCAACAAATGCTTTCTGGAGATTCTGCTAATGTAAAAAAAAAAAAAAAAAAAAGCCACTGATTCATTTAATTTATTTACAATTTTTTAAAACTCCATGTGAATTTTATCCTCTTGTCCTGGGACAAAAATCCCACGCAGCAGCAGCAATAGAGGAAAAAAGAATCCACTTTTGGTTATTGATGGCATCCACTTGATTTAATTAAAGATTTTGTCCCAGATTTATTTTTGCTCATCAATTAAAAACACCACTGTGAATTAATATTTTGTAACAGCTTATTGGAAAATAATTTAACACCAAATAAAGCATGCATGTCTAAATTTCTTATTATTTTCTTATTATTATTTCTTGCTGGTTTTTTTTATTTACATCTAATAAAGTACTTCAATTATTTATTGAATAGCAGTTTAGCTTTTATTACATGTGTTCTAATTTTTTGCACATTTTACCTCCAAGTTTGTATTATAATCCTTTTCTATAAAATCTCCGTTTTATTTTATTTATTATCCAGCCAAACAGAAGATTTTAAAATTAGTTTTAAAACAACATTAAGACCAGCCAAGCAACATACAACATGAAGGTTTCAAAATATATATTTTAGAGGTGTTTTAAGTGGTATTTTTCAGGTTTTCTGTGCAGCTACAGTATAATTTCAAATAATATTTCCTGCAGAAGTCTCATATTAAAGCTCCGATCAGTTCCAGCTCCTATCTCTACCAGCTTTCTCTCTTACCTTTATATTCGCTGTCTGACGACGAGTTGCTGTGGATTTTCTCCATAAAGTCGTCCGCTATCTTCGAGGCCAGCCTGCCCGCCTCCTGGGTCGGCTGTCCGTTGCTGGAGTACGGAGCGCAGGCGGCCAGCGGCTTACAGTCCGCCAGAATGTCTCTGATGAGGAACGACGAGGTCACGGTCCTCTGCTGCGACCCCGCGGAGATCTGTGCGTGCTGGAGGTGCGGCGGCAGCCCGACGCCGTGACCTTGCCTCTGGGCCACCTCGTCCACGCACTCCCTGCGCGGCGACGGAGGCGACGAGCAGCCGCTCTCCACGTCGGATCTCGGGCTGAACTCCAGAGGCGAGCGGCACTCCCCCACCAGGCTGTCCCCCTTGGACACCGGACTTCCAGGCCTGTGGGACAGCAGCGAGTCGATGCCAAAACTGGAGCCATTGGCGGACGCCTCCATTGTTTTTTTGTTTGTTTGTTTGTTTTTTGGATGAGGCCTCCTCAAACTATCATTTGGTATTCAGGACAAGTTTTATTTTAGGGGAGGAAGAAAAATGGGGGGAGGTTGGTTTTTAGTTTCAGTTGATCCAGGAGAAATGACCCCCTTCTCCCCAGAACCTGTACAAATCAACCCTCCTCCTTCCGGCTCCTTCCGGCTCCTTCCAGCTCCCCAAATATCTCCAGGCTAAGCTGCGTTACAACGAGCGTCCATGCGTCCGATTTTCTTCTTTTCTGACAAGTCTGGGTAAAAAACAAAAAAAGGGATGCTCCTGAAATAAGTGCGATTCTTCCTGCAGGACGTTCTGTTTTCACTTCCTCTCCCGGATCCACTTCTCACCTGCAAAAGCCCCAGAAACGAGGAGGATTTCTTAAGATGCAGCTTCGCATTTGGCGAAAAACAGAACCGCGTTTCAGCACCATGGACAGGTAGCGTCAGACCTGAGGGCGCACGGGAGGAAGGATTTCAGAGCGCAGAAATAAAACAAAAACTGCTCGCATTCCAGCCAAGAAACACGAGACAGAGAGAGAGAGAGAGAGAGAGAGAGAGAGAGGGGAAGAAAAGAGTCCGACAGCTGCAGCAGGAAAATGAAAAGAAGCGGAGGGACGACGCGCAACGCAGAAAAAGCAGGAGAGCTAAACTGGGTTAAATAGTCACAACTGGCAAGTAAAAGGGACGAGATGCGATCGGGGTGGGAGGGAATCCCAAAAAATTGAACTTGAGGAAAAAGTCAGGAGCTAGGTTTTAAGAGCGCCTCGTCCACGTGAGTCCCCTGTGACAAGCCTTCATTGGCTGAGGGGAGCTGGAAGTGGACCTCCCTACACGCCCACTCTCCCTCCCTCACCTCCCTCCCATCCTGCTTCTCCGATCCTCTCCTCCCTGGCTCATCCTCACTTTGATAAAAGAGACACTGAATTCATCAGGAGACTCAGATCCAACTGTTTACAGGCAATTTTCACACTGTTTGCTTTCATTACATCATTGATGAGGCTTATAATGGGGTTATTATGTGGAGCGGCTCCGTGCTTTTTTTTCTTCTTCTCCTCCTCCTTCTTCTCGACTCCCATTTCTTTGACTGGATTTGTTTCCCACCTCCACCGCTCTAATGTTTTAAAAAGATTTTTTAGCATCGCCACAAATTTTAGTTTTGTTTAGCTTGTTTAATTTAGCAGAATATCCGGTTTAACGCTGCAGTGCTGGCTGTGCATATTTGGATTTTTGCACAAATAATTTAGAACACTGCCAAATGGTATTTACTTCAAATTATTATTATTTGTGAAATTCCTGTTGTTTTATTTAAATGTTATATTTTTCTATCATTTCTGCCCTTTTTTGTTATCCAAACATCCATTTTTATTATTCTTATTATTGTTGCTGTTTTTGTCCAAAGTTTAGCCTTTTTGTGGTAAAATCTCGATTTCAAAATCCCCCCAAACCAGTTTTTTCATCATGGACACCGCTCCAAAATATTTTGATGTCACCTTTCCAATAAAAAATTAATCCGATGATGTGAATTATAAGTTAACTTCGTGGATTGTTTGTTATTTAGTGGATTTTTTAAAAAGAGAAGTCTTGCCGTCACCGTTTTGGAGCAGAATAACTTTCTAACAGTCCTCGGTAATTACGCACAATAGTCCGAAGCAGCGAAAACTTCAAGGCGCAGGACGCGTCCTTTGTGCTCACTTTTCCAGCCTTTAACATGCGTAAAATGCCATTGTGCGCACTTTGGAGCTTTTATCCACAACAGTTTGCCCCCCTGCACGACGGCCTCGACAGCCCCTAATAATCTAACTAACCCCCTCCTTCCTCCCTCCCTCCCACCATCATCACCACCACCACCACCGTCCTCCCCCTCTCCCCTCCTCCTCCACCCCATGTGACCACCAGATTGGAGGCGCGCGTCGGTCTCAGACACCGGCAGGTTAGTGAATCCGCTCCCCGCTCCCATGGGGTCCCATCACGGCTGCAAGCTGTCACATATGAGGCGGGGACAACACAGATATAAGGCAGCACACACCCACCCTGACTTAGCTGTTTCTTTCTCCTCTGCTGGTGCATGAAAAGGAGCAGTGGTTTGATGCTTTCCTCTTTCTCTCTCTCTCTCTCTCTCTCTCTCTCTCTGTCTTTTTTTGTCTCCTTTACTGTGCATCCACAGGCTCCAGTAATGTTGTGGTGAATTAATCATAAGCTGATTAAACTGACTTCTTCCTTTTTGCGATCATCTTATGGTCTTTTAAACTTTTTCTTTTTCTTTTTGTAAATTTGGATGTATTTCTTGAATTTAAAAAAATAATAATTCTACCAGTTTTGCTGTGCTGTCCCTTAATTTTTATTTAAAAATTGGGGCAAAAAAGTGGCTCATTTTGGGATTAAATGAGCTTTATTTGCAAAGAAATCAGCTTTTAGTTTGTTGACAAAAATGTATGTATAATTAAATTTAATGCTGACTCACTAGATTTGAAAAAGTGTGAATATTTTACAATTTTTTGACCATAGCTGCAACTAAAATTATATTTAATGCTGAATAATTTGTCTATTGTTATTGTTATTATGATCATTTTTTTTACTATTATTGTTTTAGTAAAGAAAATAGGCAACAATCATTGTTAAACATTCGCAAAAAAAATATATTTTGATGACATTTTTGCCCAAATGTTTAATTTCCAACAACATGAAATAGAAAAAACGCTTCAGATCCTCATGTTTGGAAAACTACAATCAGTAAACATTCCTAATTTTTGCTTTTAAAATTATTTCAGTCTTTAGCATATTAGAAAATGAGATTAAGCAAATTATTTCCTCAATACATGAGTTTTAAAATGAATTTTTAGCATTTTTAGAATTAAATCTAACATAATAGGCTTTTTTTCGCCACTTCTAAATCCTTTAAATAAACAGGAATATGTGTTTTCTGGCAGGAGACACTGCAGCTAGACTGTAACTGGAGGTGTGTGTGTTTGTGTGTGTGTGTGTGTGTGTGTGTGTGTGTGTGTGTGTGTGTGTGTGTGTGTGTGTGTGTGTGTGTGTGTGTGTGTGTGTGTGTGTGTGTGTGTAGTCCAGTGTAGTGTAATGATTTGGCTCATGCTGCTGCTGATTTTGAACAAGTGTCCCTCTGGTCAAGCCAAGCTCCATGTTTTTTTCCTTTTCCCTCTCTGGGAAGTGGTGGTCAGAATGTGTGGGCAAGTGCAACTGTTACCCTAGTGATGAAACACACACTCCTACTCCCTCTTCCTCCCGCCTCACACACACAGGATGTTATCGATCCATGTTAAAGAGAAGAAACTGGGATGCTTCCAGGAGACGGACAGCGGCTGGTCAATCGCTGTCGGCTCCCTTCAACCCGGTTAAATAATACCTCCAGTGATTGATCCACATTAAACAGCCGCACACCTTCCACTCACATTTGTACCAAAACAAAGTTTAGCACCCCTGGGCCATTTCACTGCCTGACTGTTTTTCTTCTGCCCGGTTTGACAGCTGTACAGTTTCATTTAATTCAAAGTCCAATATTGGAATTAATATTTCATTCCGATCAAGCTGCCAGTCGTTAAATATGTGCAGAGATATCAATAATATAAAGGCTAAAACTAGATAAACCAGCACCAGGAGCAGTTTCGTCATAATAGCCCATACTGACCTGTCAGTGTTAATAATCTATCTGCAGACATGTGCTTTATTTAGTTGTGTGTTTTTTTTTCTGTTGCATTTTTGGAATCCTGTCCATAAGCTTACTTACTAATAATGCCTGCTGGGCCTCCTCCTCAGCTTTCCAGGCTTTTTGTGGGCGGGGGGATGATAACAACAACAACAACAACAAAAAAGAGAAGGAAAGACAGAGAAAACACTTTATTTACTTGCTTACATTGCGTGTTAAATATGTATCTGGATGCGGATTTGTAAAAAAAAAAGTGTGTCGCCTTTGAATAAACTTTGGCATCTCTATCGTTTTGGAACATCGAGTAAAGCGTGTCTTTGGGAAAAGGGGAAAAAAGAGAGGAGGGGGGATGTATGTAAAAAGGTGACTCCTCTCAACAAACAAACAGCATTAAATGAAAAACAAAAAAAGAAGGAAGACACACACACACACAAAAAAAAACATAGAAAAAAAGGGTGCTTGCTCTGGAGCTGCTGCTGCACCTCGGACCAGTCAGGGATGCAAATGATGCACCTTAACGCCATCAGGTACTGGAGTTGACAGAAAATAATGAGAACCCGCTGAATCTTTTATAAGGTTAACACTCACATTTCCCAGTCAGCTGTCACACAAGAAAGAAGTTAGCACATGCATGCGGGCGAAATAAACCTTCATCGTCTCATTAATGCTGACAGGGGCCCTGGACCGGCAGCTCCCAGCGCCAGCGCCGCCACCACCTTCGTTTTGTGTCGGTAATTTGCAGCGGAGACAGACCCCATTCTCCCGGAGAAGAGGAGGAGGGAGATATTACGAAGGAGAAAGAGGGGAG
Organism: Acanthochromis polyacanthus; assembly: GCF_021347895.1. Taxonomy (NCBI): domain Eukaryota; kingdom Metazoa; phylum Chordata; class Actinopteri; family Pomacentridae; genus Acanthochromis; species Acanthochromis polyacanthus. The sequence continues at coordinate 27,842,973 of NC_067130.1, read as the reverse complement.
GAAATCGTGGAGTGAGTGCAGAAGAAAAGAGGGAGGGAAGGTGGGCCTGGGGGGGAGGGCTGGAAAGATGGCTATAGCGCGCCAGGAGTCTGATTCTCCCCTAATTGGAAGCATTGGGCATTGTCAACGGAGGATTTTCAGCTGCTCACTGACAGGTAGAGCCGTCAGAATGATAGCCCACTTGTCAGCGCAAAAGACCAATAAAAACAAACCACTTTTGATTTAATTGGAGGCCTAACCATGGTGTGTGTGTGTGTGTGTGTGTGTGTGTGTGTGTGTGTGTGTGTGTGTGTGTGTGTGTGTGTGTGTGTGTGTGTGTGTGTGTGTGTGTGTGTGTGTGTGTGTGTGTGTGTGCGGTTGGAAGAAGAAGTGTGTGTGTTGCCTGCAGGGCCGAGGCCATGGGGAGGTTTTGGAGAGGAGGAGGAATGAGTGGAGGGCGTTTGTGTCTGAAGGAAATCATCGCTCCAGCCATCATCAACGCCCTGCCTCCATTTTTATTTTTTTTCCTGAGTGGTCACCGGGCGCCCGAGGTGAGAGGGTTTCAGGAGAGGCAGGTTTTGATTCCATCCCAGGAGGCTTCCAGCGAGCAGCAACATCAGAGCGGGAAACACTTTCTCCCTCTCCTTCATCCTTTCCTCCCCCATCACCACCTCCTCTTCTTTCTTTTTTTTTTACTTCATTTTCCTCCTCCATCAGGTTCAACACAGGAGGAGAGCAATGTTTGACATTTCTTGTGCTCCTCTGTCGACTGAGAGGAAAGCATCGTAAACTTTCCTCTCCCTTTTGGAAGCAAAATGTCACAGAAATCCGCCTCCCCAAAAAGCCTGAAAACACAAAACTGCAGGTTAATATTGAAGTGCGTGGTCACTAATCACAAATAATTCAGATTTTTGCTTTTATTCTGAATCTTTTGGTCTTCAGTCTAATCTGCTACTTCATTCTAAAACTGGATAAACTAACCTGACAGTGGAGAAAAGTTGGTGAAGCTCAGTAACTATTATAATATGTGAGCTAAAAATGAACTTAAGTGTTACACGATGATGAAATTTCCCCATTTATTAATGAAACTGCTGCCATTATATGGTCACATTTGGGGCCTCATGGTAGTGTTTTAAAAAACTGGATTAGTTCACTGCAAATCACCACCAATCAAGCAACTAAGTTTGACAAAATTTATGTCAGTTTCCAGCTGTTTAAGTTACTTGTGTGTTTGTTTGACCATTTTAAGGCATATTAGATACTAAAACTGCATCGTCTACTGTTTCACATGCAAGCATTGAACTAAAACTTGCAACATTTTCAATATACTATAATGAAGGCTGTCACAAAGTCAGATTTTCTACCAAAATAATTCACAACATTGATTTTATTGCAGAATTTGTGGAAGAAATTTTGAAAATTTGGTCTGTAGACGAAGAAAAAGCACCAATTTGCCAGAAAAGTGAATCAATTGTTGCAGTTACTGTCATAAAACCAGTAAAGATAAGAATCATACAAACTCTTTGGTTGCATATAACCAAGATAAAGATGTTTGTATGTTAATAGAGCCAGGCGATATGATTGAAATCTGCCCTGTAATGATAATATTGCAAGATTTTAAAAACAAAATGCTAATGCTACTACTTAAATTTATCTTTAACTTTGATGTGTGTTTTACCTCATTTTGGCAGATTAATTATACTTAAAATATGAATGGAGAATGTCCTGAATCAAAACTGTGTGATAATTTCATTAATCAGGTTCAATATCCACATTTTATTTTCTCAAGTATCATATTTGTTGTCAGTATTGTCAGAGTGCAGCACCTTTAGCTGCAATTAAAATAATTGTTGAATGTGTTTAGCATTAGCATCTTCATCTCTCGACCTTCCCCTCACCACCGCAGTTAATTAATAGTCCTAATAATTAATATTTGCTCTTATTTATTTCACAATGGCAGGTCCACACATGCATCTGAATATGCAGCCGGCCTCCAGTCCTGCTCCGTCGGCCCGCCGTGCATGCCCTCATGCAGCCAGCGTTTTATTATTCTTGACAGAGTTCAACGAACACATCTGGTCAGAGGATAAGAGGGGATGGAGGGACGGTGCCAAGAGGCAGAGAGGTGAGTGAGGAGCCAATGGAGAGGGGTGTGGGGGAGGCGGAGGACAAGCACCTACAACCATCCATCATTACTGGCCCTCATGAGGAATGCCAGCTCCTTCAATCCAGGGCCAACTTTGCCTGACCTGTGACCTGTTAGACCAGCAAGTCCATCAGGGATGAGCTGGAGGAGCCTCCGGTTTAAAAGATTGTGTGTATTTAGTGTTGTTTGTTTTTTTTTTTACCTGAAGGGCTTCACCTGATTAATATGTAATCACCAAACTGTTTGTTGCTAATAGGAGACTATCTGCCAAGGTATTCAAGTACCTTAAAGCAGGGTTATATGAACATTTTAATGATTAAAAAAAAGCTATCTTGCTTATACATTATGATGCTCATTCCATCAGCAACAGCAGAAGTATCAGGATGTTCTCATAGAGCCATTAAACATCCTTGGGAGGATGTTAGGGTTGGTGAACAGGTCGTCAAGGCACGAGTTGCAAACTTTCTTTTTGAACCAGACTACCATTGTTCCTTACATCAAGAAATGTCTCTTTTAACCAGAGTTTCATTTTCTAGCCATGACAAAGCAAAATTTTTGTTTAACCAGTGATATTTGTTGTATTTTTTTTTAACTGTAGGGCTTCAACTGATTCTTATTTTGTTTGACAATCTGTTAGTTGAAAATAGGAGACCATCCTGCCAGGTGTTCAGATTCTTAGAAACAGAGTTATGTCAACATTTTACAAACAAAAATCTTACTTGTGTAGACATTTTGATGCTCATTCCGCAAAAGCAGAAATATCAGGATGTTGTCACACGGCTATAAAACATTCTTGGCAGGAGGTGGGGGTAGATGAACAGGTCATCAAAGCATGTAAGTTGCACACTAAGACCACAATTTATTTCCCTTTCAACAGCCAGAACATCCATCCATCCATTCTCTATACACCGCTTTATTCTCACTAGGGTCGCGGGGGTGCTGGAGCCTATCCCAGCTGACTCGGGCGAAGGCAGGGGACACCCTGGACAGGTCACCAGTCTGTCGCAGGGCTACATGTACAGACAAACAATCACACTCACACCTACGGGCAATTTAGAGTAATCAATTAACCTCAGCATGTTTTTGGACTGTGGGAGGAATCCGGAGTGCCCGGAGAAAACCCACGCATGCACAGGGAGAACATGCAAACTCCATGCAGAAAGATCCCAGGCCCAAGCTGGGATTTGAACCGGGGATCTTCTTGCTGCAAGGCGAAACTGCTAACCACTACTACACTGTGTAGCCCACAGCCAGAACATGATCAATTTAATGAATTCATTTTAATGATGAATAAATGGAATATTTTGCAATCATTATGACTCATGTGCTGTCATCAAAAAAGGCAAAACTTTGAAAATGTTGTCAAACTTCCTTAGGAGGAGGTGGAGGTTGATGAACGGGTCATCAAAGCATGTGAGTTAAGCACTGTTTGTTTCCTTTTCAACAGTCAAGCCGTAATTAATTTCATGAATAAACTAATAATAAAGAAATCTCAAATATGTCACCAGCAACATTAGCGGTATCAGGATTTTGTCTAATCTTCCCTGGGAGGAGGTGGATGGACGGGCCATCACAGCATGTAAATTGCTCATCAAGACCACAGATAATTTCTTTCTCAATAGTAAAACTGCCATCATTACCTACCCCTTCTGAAGAAATATCTCTTTTAACCACTTTTAATTTTCTAACCCTAACAAATTAATCTGATGTAGTCAGTGTTGTTTGTTTTACTGTTTTAGCTATACGGCTTCAACTGATTAATATTTAATCACCAATTTGTAAGTTGTTGATAGGAGACTCTCCTACCAGGTGTTCAAATGCCTAAAACACTTTATGACCACATTTTAATCTTACTTCTGCAAGTAAGGAAATCTCATATATCATCAGGAAAGACATTATTAAGATGAGGTGGTGGATGGATGGATGGATGGGCCATCAAAGCATATCAGTTGTACACTGAGTCTACAGTTTCTTTCCTTTTCAACATTCTGACCAAGATCAATTTCATTAATGCATTTTAATGATAAAGAAATCAAACTTCTACATTCATTATGACTGTCAAAGTCCAGCAGAAAAGACAGGAGTATTATGGTGTTGTCAAAGCGTCCTTGGGAGGATGTTGGGGTTGGTGGACGGGCTGTCAAAGCACGAGTTGCAAACTGTTTCTTTTTGAACCAGACTGCCATCATTCCCTAAACATAAGAAATGTGTCCGAACAAGTGTTTCATTTTCTCACCATAACAAAGTAAAATTTTGTTTAACCAGTGTTGTTTGTTGTGTTTTCTTAACTGTAGGGCTTCAACCGACTAATATTTTCATCGCCAATCTGTCTTTGCAGATGTTTACATTCCTTAAAACAGAGGTTGTAATGATACAAACCTTACTTCTGGATTCATTGTAACTCTGATATGCACATCAGCAAATCCAGAGGTATCTAAGGAGGAGGTCGAGGTGGATGGATGGGTCATCAAAACATGAGTTCAGCACTATTTGTTTCTTTTTCAACAATCAGAAAATAATTATTTTCATGAATACGCTTTAATGATGAAGAAATCTAACTTCTACTTACATTTTGATCCTTATATGTCACCAGCAACTGCAGCGGTATCAGGATGTTGTCAAAATGTCTTTGGGAGGAGGTCGAGGTGGATGGATGGGCCATCAAAATGTGGCACACACTAAAGGCACACTTTTTCAACGGTAAAACTGCCATCATTCCTTATACATGATCAGTAAATGTCTCTTTTCACCGCCGTGTTTAATTTTCTAACCACAACAAAGTAATAATTTAGTATAATCAGCGTTAGGAGACGATCCTATCTATCAAAGACACATCTCGTGGATGCACTGGGACACATCCTCAGTGATGTATCCTGGGGTCAATGGGTGTTTCGGGTCTCGCAACATCATACACCCTCACCCAGGCGACCCAGCCAGGGTTGATCAAGTCCCGACTTGCGTCCCAGTAGCAAACCACGGATCAGCCGTCTTAAACCAAAGCCATCTTGTGGCCTTCTCTGCAGCTTCACTTGCAGATTGGATTGCTCTCTTCTTGGCCGCCCCTGTAATGCCCAACCGACTGAGGACTTTGCAAAGGGAACGCCCTGCAAAACCCCTACAGCCGACTTCTATGGGCTCAAAGAAGGCTCTCCAGCCTCTCTCCCTGCACTCCTCAACCAGTTCCTGGTACTTAGAGCGTTTCCTCTCATTGGCTTCCTCAATACGCTCTTCCCAGGGCACCGTAAGTTCCAGTATGATCATGTGTCTTGAAGCCTCGGAGGTAATGACCATGTCTGGACGGAGACTTGTTGCTACAGTGTGCTGGGGGAACCTCAGCTGCTTTCCTAGGTCGACTTGCAACTGCCAGTCATCGGCTGTGTGAAGAAGGCCTGTGGGGGGGTTTCTCTCCAGGTTTGATGAAACACACTGCCTTCTTTGGAGCATGATGGTGTTTGCATGTGTTGATGGCTGAGAGTAAGCTCTCAGCAATTGCCTTAAGCACCTGGTCATGGGGCCAACGGTAGCGACCATCCGCCAGAGCCTTTGGGCAGCAACTGAGGAGATGTTCTAACGAGCCTCTTCCAGAGCAAAGAAGGCAGGAAGGTGTCTCGCTCTTCCCCCAGGCGTGAAGATTTGCTGGACTTGGCAGGGCGTCATAGACAGCCTGCACCAAGAAGCGGACCCGATGGACATCTGCCCGCAAGATATTTGACTAGGTGATCCTGTGCTGCAGTGCACGCTCCCATCTTTTCCACGCTCCCTGCTGCCGGAGTCCCGCCGCCCTGCTCAGCTGCTCTTCCTCCACGCCTGGTTGGACCTCTTCCTGGAGTAGATGGTGTCTTCCCTTGCCACGAGCCTAACTGACCAGAGGCTTTGGGAAGTAGCCCAAGCCCGCTCTGCCTGTCGCCACCAGACCCTTTTGTCTCAGGCGTGACTCTGCCAACTCCACTGCTTTCTCAGCCTTCCATTTCCGTCCCGTCCTCACCTGAATGCCGGCTGATGACACCTTGCTGTCCCTGGAGTCCCTGTACTGTAGGGCTTCCCTGGTGCGCACCACCTTGAATTCTTCCGTGAGGCCACTGAAGGGCAGCTTCAGGGTGTTACTCGTCCCATACAGTGCAGTGCTGGTGAGACTGCATGGGAGGCCCAGCCACTTCTGAAGAAAGCCACTGATCTTCCTTTCTAGGGACTAAGCTGTTGTCATTGGGACTGCATAGACCAACAGGGCCCACAGGACTCGGGGCAGGATGGCATGCTGGTAAATCCAAGCTTTAAATATTCCAGACAATCCGGACTTGTCAACTTTGGTGAGCCAAGCTCCAAGTTCTTTGTTGGATTTCAAGATCGCAGCAGAGTCTTTCAAGCTGGAGTCAAAGAACTTCCCCAAACTCTTGAGAGGTTGTTGGGTGATGGTTGGAATGACCGTTCCTGAGATGGAAAAACGGAACTTGTCAATCACTTTGCCCCCTTTCACCACCATAGACCTTGACTTGGAAGGCTTAAAACTCATCCTTGCCCAGGTGATGAGTCTCTCACCTATAAACAGAATTATATCACCGTTTTAATGATAAAAATCTAACTTCTGCATACGTTGTGACTCATATGTGAGCAGCCAAGGCTGAGATTTTAAGATGTCATCGAGCCATTAAACTTCCTCAGGAGGAGGTGGAGGTGGATGGACGAGTCATCAAAGCATGTAAGTTTCACACTGAAACCACAGTTTGACTCCTCAACATCAGTGGTCATTCTTTACACTTGATCGAAAATTGTCTCCTTTAACTACATTGTTCAACTTTTCTGACCATAACAAAATATTAATTTATTAGTATGAATATGTTGTAGGGCTTTGCCAGTCACCAACTTGTTGGATGTTGATAGGAGACTGATTGCATTTTTCCAATAAATAGCCCAACAAAGGAACTAAAGTATGTAACGATTATGGCCTTTAGAGCTGCAACTGCTGCCATTGTTTCCATTATTCGCTAATTGATTGATGATTTTCTCAATTAATGAATAGTCGTTTGGGCTATGAAATCTCAAAAATGGTTAAAAATGTCAATCAATCTTTCCCAGAACATGAAATGATGTCCTCAAATATCTTGTTTTGTTCACAACCCAAACATATTCAGTTTACTGTCACCAAGGAAACAACCCATAAAATAGTCACATTTAATATTGTTTTTATGTTTTTTGTAAAAACTGAATCTTATCAATTAGTTGCTTATTGAAATTAGGACTTTTTCAGTTGGCAATAATTATTAACATTAATGTTTTCCACATAGGAGAAGAAATTCAGTCCATACAAAGTCAGAAATGCTTTTGTAAACTTGCCACGGTCTGCAAAAATGTCTTCAAATGTTTTGTACAAAAAGAGTGCAGATTTACATGAATATAAAACAGAAACACAGGTTGTTGTTTTTTTTCTTTTCTTTTTTTTTTACATTTGTGAAGGCAGAACCAGTGAATGATCCTTTTCAGCCAAACAAGTAATAGTCAGAGAAAGTCGTTTTCCACATGCGTTCGTGTCATAGTTCAATGTTAATCTGTCATGTCGGCTGCTCCTGACTGATGGCGTATTGTTGGATCACAGTGGGCAGAGGGTCTCCTGCAGCTGCCACAGGGAGACTCGCACAAGCTGGCCGACAGCGCTGAGACTTCCCCTCCGGTTCCCGTTAGCTTCAGGAGGGCCGGAGGGTCCAGGTTCAGCCGGTACCCTCCACCCTGCCAGGGGACACTCCACCGGGCCGGGCCCTTGGCCTCCTCCCTCCATGTGGGGAAGTGGAGGCGTCGAAGAGGCCACGCTAACGTCCATGAATCACGTCGTGAGTGTCACCACGCACACACACACACACACACACACACACAGGCAGAATATGCAAGAATAATGAAACCAATGTTGCTGCAGAAACCTGTTAAAATTGCTGTAATGGTGTCTTCACCGGGAGACTGATGGCTGCAGCTTATTTTAGTTATTTCATCATTATCAAGTAGCGTCAGACAACTGTGGAAAATCTTATCACAAGTTCCCTGAAACTGAAGCAATGTCTCGAAACTGGTCATTTTGTCCAAAAACAAAATATATTCACAGAAATTTCATCAGTTTACAATAATTTAAACAAGAGAATGCCTGCAGACTCTCGAATCTGAGAAGCTGGTACCTGAAAATGCCATTTTTGGCAAAAAGAAATCAAATACTCTGCTACTGGTGATTTTTTTTTTTTTGCCTTTGAGTAATTGATTAAACTGTTTTAGTTCAAATAATCTTCTTCAGTTGTTTGTTTTTGCACAGTTAGTAAACATTTCAATCAATATGGGAACAGATTCTTTTCAAATTAATAAATGAAAAGAGGACCAAAATGCATCGTTGAAGTATAGTTTGTTTATTTTTTTGGATTACAGTTCAGTCATGTGTGGTTTTTGCACACATCGTCCATATTAGAATGGAAAAGAGCATTGCAAAAGTATTCTTATGTAGTGATTTTAGATAATGTCTGTTGTGCTGATTGTAAATTAAAATCATTTTTTTCTGATCTACATTGAATAAATTAGAAGTTTTTTGCAGAATTCCATCTGTGTTTGCCTGGCGGACCATTTCTACACATCCAAACTCACTTTTGCTTCTCTTCACAACAAAGCAGGAGTTATGGAAGTTTACTTTGGAATATAAGCTGAGACATCATTTTTCTGATCCAGTGTGTATCTTTCAATGTGCACCATCAACGTTTTTGGCATTTAGACAGCTGAGGTTCATCAAAGCTTCTGAGTTTTTATTGTGATGATGGGTTTTTTTGTATACAGATCAAGTAGAAATAACTTTCAGTGGAATTCATTTTGGTATAATACTCAACTATAGCTGATTATTTTGGTCTTAGAGTATTGCTATTAGTCTTCATTCATCATTTCATTTTGCACAGTTAGTCAGAATTTAAATCAATGTGGGAACAGCTTCTTTTCAAATTAATGACTGAAAGCAGTTTCAAAGTTTTGTTTGTGTAAAATTTGTTTAATTTGTTGCATTTCAGCTCAGTTATATGTGGTTCTGCAGACATTGTCCCAATCTGAAAGCATAGGAATATTGTAAATTGTGTTCTTGTAGTGATATTAGATATTGTCTGTTGTGCTTTTTTCGCTCTGCATTGATAAGTGAGGAAATGCATTGCTGAATTTCATCTGTATTTACCTGTACCATCAATCCTATGCACGCAAACACTTCAATTCTTTCGCTTCTCTTCACAGCGAAGCAGAAGTTGCTACAAAACACAAATCTTGTTCTAGTTTTTTCTTTCGGTATATAAGCTATTTTTTCTAAACGTATACATAATTTTCCTGATCCAGTGTGTACCTTTCAGTGTGTACCATCAAGTTTTGGCATTTAGACAGCTGAGGTTCATCTGTACTTGTTAATTTTTAGTCGAATTCTGGTATTTTGGATACAGATCAAGTAGAGTGGCCCAGTAATCTTCTTTAATTATTTGGTTTTGCACAGTTAGTCGACATTTAAACCAATGTGGCAACAGCTTCTTTTCAAATTAATGACTGAAAGCAAAAAAAAATAAATGCCGTTTTGAAGTTACACATGTAAAATTTGTTAAATTAAAAGGATTACAGTTCAGCTATATGGGATTTTTGCACACATTAACCTTATCACAATGCAACACAATATTGCAAAACTACTCTTAAATAGTGATTATAGATAGTGTCTCTTATGGTGATTGTAAATTCAAATGGTTTTTTCTGCTTTACATTGAAGAATCCTCAGCTACAGAAGAATCCTGTAGCTGTATTTACCCGCAGGACCTGTTCTACGCATGAAAACTCACTTATTCTTGTGCTTCTCCTCGTAGCTAATCAGAAGTTACTAAAAAAACACTTGTCATATCTTGTTCTAGTTTAGTCTCACACACAGTCCCAGTATAGGTGGATGTTGGCGGGGGGCCTCCACTGCCTCCGTCCTGCCCTTACACTCGCTGCCTCCTAATTTGGCCAATATGCAGGTAATATGTGGGGTCGCAACATCTCAATTATCACACCTCCTGTCAGCGGCTCCCGGTCCTTCCCTCTCCCCTCGTCCCTCGCCCCTCCCGCAGTGACTTTTATTGCTTCATTAGTATTCTCCACATGCCGCCGCACTCCACCAGCCTTCAAACCTTAACAACTTTTGGCAGATCAGCACGCAATGAGGGGATGATGAGGGACACTTTCCACTAAAAGCCCACCTACCGGGCGCCGCGGCCCACTTTTGTCCGAGTGTGCGACCAAACCGGTGACGCAGGAAGTGAAAGAAAGCAAAGTAAATGCTGTTTTAGATGCCGAATTTGGAGGAATGCGTTGGAAATGAGCCGTTTCTGGTTTTGTTTTCTTTTTTCGATAATATTTTTTGCTTTAATACATATAGAAAAACAGAACTAAACAGATTCAATTAGTGTTTGTTTTCCTAAGTCAGACTTTCAGCCTCATTCTTTGCAACAAACAGTTATTCTTCTGTTAAATCCAGGTCATAAATCTTCCTCTAACTTCTTCGTGTGTCTTTTTTATGTTTATCTTTTGGTATATAAGTTTTTTTTTTAATTTTTTAGAGGAAGTCATCAGTGTGAAACTTTTCATCACCTTTTTGGGATTTAGGAAGCTGAAAATCAATATTGGTTCACTTTTAGTCTGATTATGTCCTTTTAGATACAGGTTAAGTAGAAATTACTTCCAATTGAAATATTTTAGATACCTTTTCCCAAGTCTTTCTCATGTTTCTTTAACCTCTGTATTTCGTGCGTAAATGTGATGTTTTTTTATTGCACTGGTTTAACTTTGCATGTGTAATTCAGTGTAATTTTCTAGCTTCTGCTCAAACAAGATGTCAGTCACTGTCAAATGACTGGATTTTTCTAACTTTAAAGCAACTTAGGAGGGAATAAAATGCTAAAAATGAGAAGTTAAAGGCTTAATTTTGCAAATTTTTTAGCAACTGCATTTCTTATGTTCAGTCATTTTGTGTATTTTTTGGCAATATTTGGCACAGAATCTGAATTTCCTTCAGGACTGATAAAGTTTTGTCTTAACAGAAAGCACAACAGGAATGCGACCAATCATCCCGGTGCCGGCTTTCAATACCTGGCTGACAGTTTCTTGATGCCCGATGCTACAGACACGATTTGATCGGTGCTCAAGAAGAAAAAAGACAACATATCGGATCCTCGCACCTGCCACAGTTCACACCTGACACGGATCACTCACCTCGCTTTCTTCTGCACCTGCTCTCCTGCAGCGAAGTCTGATTCCTGTGTAAAATACCTGTTGGGATGCATGCAAGCATGTTATATTTCCTGTCACAGCCATCCATCCTACAGCCGTGCAGGTATGTCCAAGGTGTGTTCAGAGAGTGTGTGTGTGTGCATGTGTGTGTCGGTGGAGGGGAGGGGGGGGAGGCTCAGCGTTGAGAATAAGACCCCAGAAAATGCTCATTAGAGTTGACCTTGGCACTTGGAGCGGGCGTTTGATGGATCGGGTACAGGGCCAAACAAGCCCCTGGGGAGCCATGATCTTATCTCTTATTGTACACACACTCCTATCCCCCTTCTCCACCCCCCCCCCCCCCCTGCTGACCCTCCCCCCTCCCTCCCCCTCGCCTCCCCTCCCTCACTGCTCACTCCTCTGCTCTACACGCATCACAGGCAGAATAAATCTGTGTCTGACACCACAGGAAAAAAGACAGTGGTGGTGGTGGTGATGGAGGGGTGAGGAGGAGGCCTGGGGGAGTAAAAGGGGAGCGAGAGAAGGCAGCGCTTGAAAGGGGGGAGGAGAGGAAAAAACACACAGAGGGGCCGAGGAGAAAACCAATAGCTCACTGAGGTGTCATTACCTGCATAAGTCAGATGTGCTTTTTTAGAAATAATAATAATAATAAACGTCTGCGTGAAGAAATTAGCTGAATTGGGGGGAGGAAGGGAGGAAAAAGGGGTGAGGATCAGCGGATGATGAGTGCGAGATGAAAGGCTCTGTTCGCGGTTTGTTCTGCTCCTCCTTACCTGTCCTTCTTTTCCCGAACACGTATGTGAAGACAAACACACAGTATTGCCACCGCCGCCTCCCCACCACATCCTCCTCCCCCCACCTCCTCTCTCCAACTCTCTGCTCCCAACCAGGGGGGACACACCAAACACACAAAGAGACATGAGGCAACATCCACCTCCAGGATGGCAAAGTTTCTCCCCCACCGCCACCCCAGCAATCCCCATATTCGCAGGGGTGGCATCACAGGCTTTGTGGGCTCTTTGTGTTCTCTTCTTTCTGCTGCTGCGCCACGGGGAGAAAGTGACACTCTGAAGTCTTAATTGAGGTTTACCTGGCGTGTTTTTTTTCCTCCTCTTCTTCTTCTCAGTGTTGTTGTGCGTTAAAGTGCGGTTAAACTTTATAATCAAGCCTACAGGGTTTAGCGGTGTGAAGCGGGGAAAGCGTGTGATGACATTACAAACACACTTGTTTACCGGGCTACCTGCATCATCCGGCGAAACGACAACAACAACAAAACTCTGCCACCTTCTCACTGTCAGTCAACAGAAACAAACCACCGAGTGTTCCCAGAAAAGGAATTTGAGTAGAATGCAACTATTTACTGAATCTTTGGGCATGTTTGAATGGCTCCCTCTATTTTCTCTTTGCACTCGGTCCCCCTCTCTGCCTCATTCTTGTCTGTCAGTCTGTCTTTGCAGAGATCTGGGAGGGACTGAGAGACTGATGTCTCAGCTCCTGCAAGGATCCCACCAGGAACGCCTTTTGACAGTTGCAGGAGCAGCAGGATACAGCGCAAAGATGTTGCTGTAATTGCACCTGGTTGCGTCATGAAAAAGTAATAATTTGCTGTCAAGGACGTCAAGGTGTCAGCGTTCGGCAGGAGTTGATAAGGTATTGACTGCCTCCAGAGTGCTCACTCACTCACTCTCACTCATACTTCCTTTATAAAGTTGACTCCCAGAGAAAGCTGGAGGTTGGGTGGGGGGGAGGAAAAAGAAGGAAGTGAAAGAGGAAGCGGTGGGTGGCGACGGTGGGTTAAGAGGACGAAAGCAGAGAAATGAGCTCAAAAAAAAAACAGGCTAAAGACAGTCAATCTGCGAGCTCGGAGACATTAATTGCACTCTATTTGCCACTTGGCGAACCTCGTTCATTTATAATACATGCACAGATTGCCTTAAATTATACATAAGCGATCACCAGGCTAAAGCAGCTCCCCCTGTAAGTTGAATAATACACAATTACCACCTGGTTCGCTTTGATTAGCGTCACTTGGGTCGAGAGTCGCCGCTGATTGACACTCGCAGGCTGGAAGAGAAAAGGTGGGACCATGTTGTTGCAACGTTGACCCCGACTCACCTCTGAACCTGTATCTGAGCAGTGAACACGAGAAGTTTCGACCTCCTCTACTGCAGTGTAAATGTAGGACAATGGCATTTGTCGTTTAGGGTGCTTATATTCGGAAAGAATTAGAAGTAAGACCAGGTAGCATTTCACTGATACTGAAACAACAACACAGCAAACACCTGAAACATCATGAAAAATAATCTTATAAAACACAACAGATTGTGGAGCCTATTTTTTTCAAAAATAATTAAAAACCTGACTGTACTTTGGCAGTTTCAGTGGAAGACAGTGGGATTGAATTATTGCACCAGAGTGTCTTCATACATTTTCATATCCAACCAGAACTTGGTAAACTCTACATTAAGATCAGCTCTTTACACTTTCACATGAAACACTGCTGTTTCTAAAAAGTTAAATCCATGCAGAGATAAATGGCAGCAGAGTACCTTCGTGCACATTGTAATCACCTACTTTCACTCTTTCTGCTGGAATTCAGTTCTTTGTTGGAGCTGATGTTGATCCAGAAACTCGTCAATGTTGGATTTGAAGTAGCTTTTGAGCTTTAAAGTAAAGTTAATATTATTACTATGAAGGCCTTGTTAGTATTTAAGGATGGTTTAGTTAGCTGAAAAGATATAAACAAGTTTTACAGTTAGCATTTTTCTGAAGCTTATTACCTCATCAAGCTTAAATAGTGAATAAAGTTTGCCTTCTACAATGGGAATCGCACAAACTTTGTGAAGGACTGATATTATCTTTCATGTTCGCTAACCTGTCGCTCTTGGAATTCTTTGTACAAGTCCATCACCAAACTGCTTTTGCAACTTGGTCTGCATAACTTTATAAACAATTTTACAGACTGAACTTGAGCATTTCTTTGCCATCGGATACGTAAGTTAAGTAATTTCACTTTTTGTCACTCTGCCTCATCCACAAACTGAAGACAGTCTACATCAAGTGTTCTGATTTGCAGCCATGTTTTGAGAGGAAAAGGCATTTTTCATAACCAATTAGCCTGCAAACATGCAAACTGTTCATTATCTGAAATGCTCCTGATCATTTTAGGTTTCTGTACTAATAAAATTAGCTTTTTCAGTGGCAGGGCATCCAAATATTAGTTTTAACATACTGTGTAATCCTATACCATTTGACAGATTTCGCCATGTATTCCAATATATCACATGATGTAAATTGGGGTACAAATACCAAAGGAACATATTCCTGATACCGTAATTTTAGAAATACAACTTTTTTTCCCTATGAATAGCCCATAATTGAAGAAAATAATCAGTTTTGACTCTATCAAATCAACAAATAAGCAAAAAAGGTTATAAATTTGAGCAAGAATTTGATTCTTTCTTAAACTTTTGCCAATTGTTGCTACAAAAACCTTTTTTAAGGGGCAAAAACGATGCCTAAGCCAGTGTAGGAGAGTGTGAACAAGCAGAAGATGGTACTTATTGTTCAGGGACACTTAGTCCAACCAAGTGCCAACAAATCAACCTGATGCACTACCTCTAACTTCATCCCTTTGGTCAAAGTTGCACTTTAAGCTGTCACCTACTCTTAAACAAGCTGTATCAAACTCCAAAGAACATTAGAGGAACACATTGTTTCAGTCTCTATCTGAAGACTGATCACTAAACTCTCAGAGCCCTAACTGACATCACAGCTGTAGTGCTTGAATGTAGGCTGGAAGAGAAGAAATGACAACATCCACACATCCATCCATTTTCTTCCGCTTATCCGGGGTCGGGTCGCGGAGGCAGCAGGCAAAGCAGGTCGTTCCAGACGTCCCTCCCCCCAGCAACGCTTTCCAGCTCTTCCTAGGGGATCCCAAGGCGTTCCCAGGCCAGACGAGATATATAATCCGTCCATCGAGTTCTGGGTCTACTTCGGGGTCTCCTCCCAGACGGACGTGCTCGGAAAACCTCCAAAGGAAGTCTCCCTGGAGGCATCCGAATCAGATGGCCAAACCACCTCAACTAGCTCCTTTTGATGCGAAGGAGCAGTGGCTCTACTCCAAGCTCCCTACGGATGTCTGAGCTCCTCACCTCTTGTTCTTTTGGTCACTACCCAAAGCTCATGACCATAGGTGAGGGTTGGAACGTAGATGGACTGGTAAATCGAGAGCTTCGCTTTACGGCTCTGCTCCCTCTTCACCACGACGGTTCGGTACAATGCCCGCTTTACTGCTGACCCCGCACCAATCTGCCTGTCCATTTCTTGCTCCATTTTCCCATCACTTGTGAACAAGATTCTGAGATACTTAAACTCCTTCGCTTGGGGAAGCAACTCCCACCATACCCGGTAGGAGCAATCCACTGGTTTCCGGCAGAGAACCATGGCCTCGGACTTGGAGGTGCTGATCCGCATCCCTGCCGCTTCACACTCGGCTGCAAACCGCTCCAGTGCATGCTGGAGGTCACGGTCTGAGGACGCCAACAAAACCACATCATCCGCAAAAAGCAGAGATGCAATCCTGAGGCTCCCAAACCGAAAACCCTCCACACCACGACTGCGGTTTGAAATCCTGTCCATGAAAACCACAAACAGGATTGGAGACAAGGGGCAGCCCTGGCGGAGTCCAACACCCACCGGAAACGTGTCTGACTTAGTGCCGAGTATGCGGACACAGCTCTCACTTTGGTCGTACTGGGACCGAACGGCTCGTAGCAACGAGCCCGGGACCCCATACTCCCGAAGTGCCCCCCACAAAGCCCCTCGGGGGACACGGTCATAGGCCTTCTCCAGATCCACAAAACACATGTAGACTGGCAGGTCATACTCCCATGACCCCCTCAGCAGCTCCGCAAGGGTAAAGAGCTGGTCCGCTGTTCCACGACCGGGACGGAATCCGCATTGCTCCTCCTGAATCCGAGGTTCGACTATCGGTCGGATCCTCCCTTCCAGCACCCTAGAGTAAACTTTCCCGGGGAGGCTGAGAAGTGTGATACCGCGGTAGTTGGCACACACTCTCCGGTCCCCCTTTTTGAAAATAGGGACCACCTCCCCGGTCTGCCACTCAACAGGTACTGTACCCGATGCCCACACAACATTGTATAGATGTGTCAACCAAGACAGTCCAACAATGTCCAGAGCCTTCAGCATCTCAGGGCGAATCTCGTCCACGCCTGGCGCCTTGCCACCAAGGAGCTTCTTACTACCTCGGCGACCTCTGCCACGGATATGGACGAAGATCCCCTCAAGTCTTCAGGCTCTGCCTCCTCCATAGAGGACGTGTTAACCTGGTTCAGGAGTTCCTCGAAGTACTCTTTCCACCGCTCGACAATATCCCCAGTACAGGTCAACAGTTCTCCCTCCCGACTGTACACAGCCTGAGAGAAGCCCTGCCTCCCCTTCCTGAGGCGTCGAACGGTTTGCCAGAACTTCCCCGAGGCCGACCGAAAGTCCTTCTCCATGGCCTCCCCGAACTCCTCCCACACCCGAGTTTTAGCTTCCACAACCGCCACAGCTGCCAGCCGGTACCTGTCAGCTGCTTCGGGAGACCCCCGAGCAACCAGGCTCGAAAAGTCTCCTTTTTCAGCCTGACGGCCTCCCTCACCAGCGGGTCTTTGGATTGCCGCCGCGACAGGCACCAGTGACCTTCAGACCACAGCTCCTAGCAGCTGCTTCTGCAATGGAGGCTTTGAACATGGACCACTCAGAATCCATGTCCCCAACCTCCCCCGGGATGCTGGAGAAACTCTTCCGGAGGTGGGAGTTGAAAACCCTACAGACAGGGTCCTCCGCCAGACGTTCCCAGTTCACCCGCACTACACGTTTGGGTTTACCAGGTCTGTCTGGCAGGCTTCCCCGACATTGGATCCAACTCACCACCGGGTGGTGATCAGTTGACAGCTCTGCACCTCTCTTCACCCGAGTGTCCAAAACATACGGCTGCAGATCTGACGATACGACTATAAAGTCGATCATCGACCTTTGGCCTAAGGTGCTCTGGTACCAAGTACACTTATGAGCAAACTTATGCTTGAACATGGTGTTTGTTATGGACAATCTATGACTTATTTATTTATGCAAAAATGATTCTGGAAAAATTATTATTGATGATGCTGTTGTAAAAAGAGTTAATGAAACAAAATTCTTAGGTGTTATTTTAGATGAAAAACTCAATTGGAAAGCTCATGTAGACAACATAAAAAAGAAAATTAGCCAGAGTATCGGTATTTTAAATAAAGTCAAAGACATTTTTGATTGTAACTCTCTGCAAATGCTGTACTGCTCAATGATTCTTCCATACTTCAGTTATTGTGCTGAGGTTTTTGGAAATACTTGCAATGTTACTATTGAGCCCCTAGTTCGTCTGCAAAAAAGAGCAATTCAGATAATTAATAAAAAGAGCTACAGAGAGCACACTAACAGTTTGTTCATTGCCTTGAGACAACTTAAATTTAAAAATTTAGTTGACTTAAAAATTTTACTTGTGATGTGGAAAGCAAAACAAATAATGTTGCCTGCTTCTATCTAAAATTTATTTAATTTTGTTTCTCAGGATGGATATCACAGAAGAAAATACAATTTTCGGACTGCGTCTTGGAGGACAGTACAGAAACGAATGTGTGTGTCCATTTATGGAGTTGGAGTTTGGAACTCTTTGAGAAATGAACTTAAAAGCTGTACAAGTGTCTACAAATTCAAAAAAAATGTTTAAAGATAAAATAATGTCAGAATATAGAGAAAATGATAATTTTGGAATGTGAAATTCCCAATAAGTAAGACATATAAATATATATATTTTGTTTGTGACTATGTTTGCTTAACTTGTGTTGACCTGGTGAGGAGTGGGGTTTGAAAGGTTGCTTATTGTTATTGTTATTTGTTTTTTTTAATGAAACACAGGGGACAGCGTTTACAAGATTTATCTTCCTGCCATTCCTTTTTGTTCATGGTACATCATTTTCATAATTTTTATAATGTATCTGAATGAGCATAAA
The DNA here is from genome assembly GCF_021347895.1 of Acanthochromis polyacanthus. NCBI lineage: Eukaryota > Metazoa > Chordata > Actinopteri > Pomacentridae > Acanthochromis > Acanthochromis polyacanthus. Next base: position 27,824,544 of record NC_067130.1, on the reverse strand, counting down.
TCATGAACAAACAAACAAAATAAAATAAAAAAATAAAAAATAAAATAAACTAGCACAGAAGTCCAATAACAAAACACCTCTCGGGTTCAGATCAGGCAGGCCGTTCCTCCCAATCACCCCCTTCCAGGTTTCTCCATCGTTGCCCACATGAGCATTGAAGTCTCCCAGGAGAACTATGGAATCCCCGATCGGTATCCCTTTCAGGACACCACCCAGAGACTCCAAGAAGGCCGAATACTCTGAACTGCTGTTTGGCGCATAAGCACAGACAACAGTCAGAGTTTTCCCCTCTGCAACACAAAGTCGCAGAGAGGCGACCCTCTCGTTCTCCGGGGAGAACTCCAACAAAGCGGCACTCAGCCGGGAGCTTGTGAGTATCCCCACACCCGCCCGGCGCCTCTCACTTTGGACAACTCCAGAGTAGGAGAGAGTCCAACCCCTCTCCAGGATTCTGGTTCCAGAACCCTTGCGTGGAGGTGAGCCCAACTATGTCTAGCCGGTATCGCTCCACCTCCCGCACCAGCTCAGGTTCCTTCTCTGCCAGTGAGGTGACATTCCACGTCCCCAGAGTTAGTCTATGCCACCAGGGGCCAGCATGCCCAGGCACCCGCTCCTGCCTACTGCTCAGTGGACATAGCACCCGACCCCGACTTCCTGCCCTGTAGGTGGTGGGCCTACTGGGCGGTGGCCCCGTGTTACTTTTTCGGGCTGTGCCCGACCGAGCCCCACGGGACCTCAAGGCTCGGCCACCAAACGCTCTTCTACGAGCTCCCCCCCACCCCAGGTCTGGCTCCAGGGAAAGGCCCTGGTTTGCCAAACCTGGGCGAGGTAGCGGCTTTACCATTTTATGATATCATCGAGGTCTTCTGAATCCAGAACCAGTTTGCCTTGGGAGACCCTACCAGGGGCTTATGCCCGGACAACATAGCTCCCAGGATCACAGAGACGCTCAAACCCCTCCACCGCGATAAGGTGGCGATTTGACGGGGGGGAAAAATGACAACGTATCATCTTAAAAAATAATAAATTGACCTGTGCTTAACTGTCAGTTGGATTTTATGACATTATGGTGTTTATACATATTATCTTCACAAACTACTAAAATCAAGAAGCCCATGAATATCTTTAAATCCAACATGGAGTTGTGATTGAAAATAATAACAGCTCCTCAAGTTTGCAATAAACAACTACAGCATAGCGCATCCAAATGTTTTGACTACTTTCTAGCAGATTTACACCACCTGTGTTTGTTTTTTTGTACATTTTTAGGGGCCGGACAAAGACTTTATGGAATACCAATTTTGCAGTGAACTAACTGGGAGTCCCTGAGGTATGGACCAGTCAAGATAACATGATAAAGCGGCAATGAAATGCTTAACAGGAATGCATTTAGACTGGGATTGTGCTGGTATATTGTATCAGCGTAGACGTTGAGACGTGCACATGAGCAATAGTCGCTTCACAGCAAGTCTAAGTAAAGCAAATGAGCTGAAACACATCATGCTACAACATTTTTTGTTGCTAGATATAAAAGCAAAACTTGCATCATTCTCATTTTCCAGGACTAATCGACCAGAAAAGTCTGATACTTAAATACTCTGATTAGAGCTACTTGAATTCATAGATTTTTTATATTTATTTTTTAAAATTTTGTCAACAAGACACACAGTTTGTGGACATGCAGGCTCCACATGTGCACAACAAAATGATCGAGGAACAAGAGAGAAACACCGGAAAGGAAGATCTGGTTGCAAAAAGAAACCTAACATCAGTTGTATGGAAATATTTAAGCCACACCTAGAAGACTGTTGGTGAAAAAACGAGTGCTCTGTGTTGTACTATACAGGACAACACAAGCAGAAAGCCGTGTGTGGTGAGTGCACACTAAAAAATTGACATGCTTTTTCCAACGTCACACCTTATGAGAAAGGTTCCAATCTGCTTTTTTTTTCAAATGTGATCTTTTTGCTGCAGATACACTTGCTTACAAAGTCACTCTAATTCTAAAATGATGACTTCTTTCCAAATTGAGTTATTCAAGTAATCTGATGCGAATCATTGTATTTCTTTTCATATAGCAATGTATACACTCTTTTTCCAATATCCTGCAGCTCTGTTTGTTTCATTTCAAATTGAGAATTGTCAGATTTTTAAAAACAAAGAAGTTGCAACTGGCTTTGTAAAGCTGTGCTGAGCTTTACTCACAGGAGAATCTAAACTACGACTGAGGAAATCACTGTTCGTCTGAGGGCCGTTTCACATAATGTGAAAACATCCTGAAATGAGCTGCAGAATCTAAAGACAAATATTTGCTCATCAGTAGCTACTCACTAGATGTAATAGTGTGTTTTTTTTACTTTGGCTGTAAATTCAACTATATCCTGTTTTTTCTTTTGTGTTATGTTTCACAGTTCGACCGAATTCGCTGAAAGCTCTGTGAAGTTGAAATGAAAGCAAACATTTGTGGTTTTGGTGCATTTTAGCTTCAAATATCTGTCTGCACACACGGTGCCACTAAAACCACAGCGACGGCTGACCGCAGATGCTCGGCGACACTCGACTGTTGGCTCAGCACGCCAGCGACACTTCAGTTGTTAACAGGTGTCGGCTACTTCGGGGATCAAACCTGCAGCTTCATTTACAGGACAATCTCTGTGTAACCAGGACTCCACCCAGCTGCTCTCTGATCTTTGACCTGCTGCTCTATCTTTGATCTGGGCCCTCTGAAGCTGCTCCGGCTTTAATATCGAACTTCCCTCTTGATCTCGTCCAGAGCATTTCACAGATAAAACAGCAGACCGGTGATGGCGAGTTACAGCAGCATCCACATGTGTGAGAAGAAAAACACCTGCTTCAGTCCTCCTCTTGAATGGCTTCAGCATAAGGGGGATGCCCTCGGCTTCAAAGCTGGGGTGACGTAAGCTAAAAGCCCTTTCTGGGTGTAAAGTGAAAGCCACCAATGCAGCAATGCTCTAGTTATCAGTCCTCATTGTCGCTTAATGAACCGTCAATGGAGCAGCTTGGACCAGCTTATAGACTTCTCATTGTTGCACGGGGGCTCCCAGGGTTCATGGATTCAGCGTCAGGGGTCGGGATTTGTGAGGCTTGAGGCGCAATCCTTCGGATATTTCCCAGAGATCTAAAAGCCAGTTAATCAGCTCTCCCTTCATGATCTCCCTGCCTGTTCATCTTCCCATGGAAGACTTCTATCACTCTTTTTACCACCGGCCTCCTCGTGCTTTCTGCGCCTTTTCTTCTGCCGTGTTTGTGTTTGGGATTTGCCCAAGTGGCCCCCAGATCAGCTGACCTGACCCCGGCTTGGCGCAGAATGGTTTCGGGTCTTAGCTGGAAGCCTCTCTTACATTTTAATCACGGCTCTCTCTGTCACTGCCACACACAGAAACATGCACTGAACTTTTTTTTCCTCAGTTATCGGCGCAGTAGTCGTTCTGATGGCTCTCTTTAACCTGTATCTTTAAACTGTGGTGCAGATAAACTAATCTCTCGCAGCGCCTCCTGTAATTAAGCCGCCTGTCTTTATTTCTCTTGGATCACCTTGCATTAAAAATCTCCCCCTGGATATCTGGTGCCCCCCTCTTTCCCTCTTTCAAACTGCATCCCCCCTTCCTGTGCAGTTTGTCAGCTGAAGTGATTGCCTCCCTCTCCCGCCCCCTCAGTGGCATTTAGCTATTCTCATTTGCATGTACATGCCCTCGCTGTGCGGCCCGTGGGCTGGCGAGATTGATCAACAATGCCACGCCGTGTTTTATTACACGTCAGTCGGAAAGATGGGTACGCCGCACGCCACGGGTGCACATGTGAGCGCATGTTGTGTTGGTCGCTCGGAAATAAAACACAGAGCTCGTACGTCACCTGCAGATTTTGACACTTTACAAGCAGATATATGCACACAGTGGTACACTGGAGACCTGGTTAAAAGGTATTGAAAACACACACATCATCTTGGACGCTTCACCCCACGGGACTTGGTGCAGCTGAACATGTATATTCTTGCTCGGCGAAGCCCATGTTTACGGCTGCTGTGTTTTTTAGCGAAGCCTAAGCCTTCATCTCCTCATATTACATACTGAGCTGACAGATATTAATATGCAAAATAGGAGGATGCTGAACAAAATGCTGATAATTAAGCGAAGATGTTCTGGGTAGAATCGCGCTTAAGAGTGTGCACGTGGGACCCAGCACATGGTAAGCCATATGCCTCTGCGCAGTTTGCGCTATCCTTTGGGGTGGGGGGGTTGGGGCCTGTTTCCGCACAGGCACAGTGCAAATGGAGCCTGGGAGACTTGAACTGTATCCTTATCCTGATTTTATAGAGTCATCAGAGGAGGAAGATGCTGCCGCCGCTCCCGAAGACGACGACTTTGCCTTGTGTGACACCGACCCGGAGGTCAAAGGTTGCCGAGATCTCCTAATTCTTACATCACTTTATTAAAAAATAAATGGCTGTTTTACGCTTCACAAAGGCGTCTCTCCTGTCTATCAGGTTGGCTGCCTTACCCAACCGGCTCCTCCTTCCTTTCCCTCCCCCGGCTGATCTCTCCTTCCATCCCCAGAGGGGGTGAGGGAAGTGGGGAGGATTTTCGTGCTGCCGGGGGCGACAGGCTCTCTGTGCCATCCACTTACACAAACGGCAGGATCAGCGCTCCACACAAGAATAATTAGAAGATAATGGGTAGTAATGCGGCCCGATCTGTCCCGATTATCTCCTGGCACCGACCGGCACAGCGCCATCTGGTGCCAGATCTCGGGGCAGCGGCTGCTCTGCCACATGAAAAGAAGGTGGGCTTAGGCTTAATCTCACACCCCATTCTGTTATTGACTGTCTGTGCGGTGCTGTATTCAAAAGTGAGTGTGTGCGTTTGCATGTGTGTCAGACTGTGTCTGCCCCTCAGAGATGGCTGATATTTATCACAGAGAAAAAGTGAGATTGCATTTATATTACATGTATAGGTGACAGCCGGTGTTGCTGAGTGTCTTGGTGATCGACAGTAAAGCAGAGTGTTGTTGAGAGCCGGTGTGACTTTCTGCAGAGCTGTTACATGGACAAGTGTCTGTCACGCCGGGCTTCTCTCGCTCAGCTTAACTCCCACCCTGCGTCTTCTTAACCAGCCTCTCTCCCACAGCTCTGGGCCAATTCAATATGACAGTCCATTGTATGGCCAGTGTGGCCTGAGGTTTAGTGCGTTAAGGCTCTTTGTGCTTTGTGTTTACAGACGCTTTACGTTCCCGGCAGGATTCAAAAGCCCCTCACTCACCCCACACCTTTTGCGCAAACCAAACTGCCTAATTCTCGTAATGCCCCTGCTATTATCTGTTAGACTGAGCAGAGGCGAGCCGCTTTATCAAATTATCCTGTCACGTATCTCTCAGACAGCCGGCGCCATTTAGGAGAAGTTGTGGTTTTTACACACTAGTCTCAGACTGACTCGGCCTTGAAGGGAGAAAAAACTAAAAGTTGTGCTCGACTGGGTTTTATGATGGTTAATCAACATTTGTCAGTGATTGCAATCATTTATTGGCTAATATAAAGCTATTTTCCATACATTCATTCCATTAATCCCAGCTTGTGCGGATCTACACCTCTTCTCTATTTTATGTCAGTGTAAATTAAGTTGAGTTTTTACCTCAGGCTGTAGCTGTAGTCAGCATTTTACACAATTTTGTCGCTTTTTATATTCGTAGCAGCTTCAAATACTGACCTTTAACAAGTTGTTCTCCTCAAAACTTCAGTTTGATTAAATGAAACATGACATGGACTGGAAAATAACTTTCCAATCTCATAGTTGTACCGTTTACTTTTTATGATTTTATTTATTTAATGGAGTTGAATGGATAGATGGATAAGAGCACAATAATAGACTCACAATACAAGTCAAGTGTGTAGATCTTTATATGTATTGTGTATATGTGTATGTGTGCATGTGTCTGTATGTATAGATATAGATATATGTACGTATATAAATAAAGTAATTTGATGAATAAAGATCTATATTTATGTATTATACTTTTTTTTACAGATAATATAGATTTATATACATACTAAACTATAAAGATAGATGGATAGACACACACAGTAATATGTAATTAGACTTTTTACCATACAGATGCTGCTATTACTGGGCAAAATCATATGCAAAACGTGTAAATGTGTTTCCTATTGACCACAGTCATAATGCGGTAAAGAATGATCTCATTTATGTGTAAGCATACAGTTTTTTTTTAGGTATATAAACAACCTAAATGCAAATTTTTTTGACCTGCATGATGTACATCTTTGTGTACTGTTATATTCATATATACTGTAAAATCATAGAGATTTATTCTTGACTTGTTTTAAGAGCATATTTTGCAAATAATAAGCTTAACAGACCTTTCACTGTCATCTTTCATTTCTAAATTGTGCTTCATATATATAGTACATACTGTATATTAGTTGCATGATGATAATGTTCTCTAGCATCATTCAGATTGCCGTGAGCAAGATTTGTTAGAAAGACTCTGGAATATCAGTCATTGTACCTCTCTAAGCACCACAAAATCTATTTAGTAGCTATTCTGAAACAGATTCTTGATCATATATGCTACCATAGTTGGTGCATTATTCCAGTATTAGGGTCAGTCCTTTTTCTAGGTCAGTATCTGTGACCGGCAGGTCAACTGGCCCTTAAAGAAACTATGAAGAATCTGGATGTGGGCAGAGACTTTTCTGTCACACCACTCCCTCTAAATTGCGCTGATGGAGCTCCTGCAGGTTTTATAAATACAGTTTGTTCACAGTTCAACCCCACCCCGACTCCGGCAGCACCTACTGCCAGATCCCTCCCTCTCTGCTCTCCTTTCTTTACCCTCCCACTGTCCCTCTAATTTGCTCTCCATACACAACCTTTGCTGTTTATTGAGATGCTAACTCTCTTTATGAGCACCTAATCCCGGGGCAGGGGGGATAATTTATGAAGCATTTACATGAAGAAGCCCAGCTAATTGGAAGCATGTGTCTGCGTAAGCCTTTCGCCAATGCAGGCGCACTGCAGATGAGCAGGCCGGGGGTTCCTCGGTAACATCATAATCATCATTTCAAACCTGAGATAAGAATTTCTCCGAGCTCCTGAAGCGTTCACCGTAGTGTCGCCATATGTCAGAGGCCAAGCTACGAGCGGAGAGAGCGGAAAGCTGTCTTTTGTTTGCCCGTACGGAGGCCACCGCCCCATCAGCAGAGAAATGAGCCATCGGAGAGGCTCTCAAGGCTTGACCCGCCGTCTGAAACGTCCAGGGTGGAGGTCAGAGGTCACTTGGGCAGCCAGATAAGAGCGGCAGCGGCCATTTTGACGTCCGATGACGCCTCCCGTTCTCTCTCCTGCTTCATCCGTGGCCCTATTCTCTCCAAACTCCCTCAAAAAACACCCCCATCCTCATTTACATCAGGTCGTTTGTTACGACTTTATGATTATATATGGGGCTTTGTCTGGCTGTGCATGTACCTTCACCACTCCCAGCTGGTCCCCATTAATAACAGGGCCCCGGCGTCGACAGAGCAGGAGAGACGGAGGAGCTTGTTAGCGTCATAGCCGAGCGCCGGGGCTCAGCATGTGAGAGTGGAAAAGGGCCGACAGGACAGGAGGGAGATGTACAGTACAACAACAACACACATACACAGCCACACAGTCACCTGGAGTATCTCCTTTTTTTTCTTATTCTTTTTTTTTTTTTACAACAAATTTGAAGTACATGACATGATGTCCGGCATTTGTCCTCCCGGCAATTGCACAAAAGCCATCATGACGTATTTGTGTCGGGAAGTACATGTGTAAATGTGTCAGTCTGCCGGTGTTTGTGGGCCACTGGGCATGTGTTGAGGCCGGGAGCATAATGAGGCGGACTGGACAGAGTGGGCCGCCGTGCAGACGGGCTCCATTGTGGGTCCCAGAAGCCCCTAAAAATCTGCGTCCCCTGATCTGCGCTCCAGGAGTCGGTGGGGGAATAAAGGCGTGGAAATGGGATTTATTTAGCACGCCTCATCAAAAGGGAATTAGCAGGGTTTGGGGAGGGAAGACGGGGCTCTGTTTAGAGCTAGGATGAATGGCAGGATCATCTCTGTAATCCCGGTGCCCACCACCCCCCTTCCTCACCCTCCGCATCCTCTCCTCCTGCACCCAAGAAGAGGAGAATCACCCAATGTTAGCTGTGAAGGTGCAGCGTCGCTCTGAACATCCAGAATCAGTTTGTAAGAGGTTAAAACACGACACCTGGATCCCATTTTTCTTCCCTTTTTTTTCTTTTTTAATTCTTCCCTCCCTTTTCAAAAAAAAAAGCAAAACATGGCCGCGGAGCTGTCAGATTCGATGATAGCGGGGCTGACGGTGGCAGAGCTTGGCGCGGCGACATGCAACAAACAACGAGCAAGCGTGTAAACTAAAGCAAACAAAGCCCTCCTCCACGCTCCTCCAAAGCAAGGATCCCTCCCACCTGCCACCCTGCGACGCTGATGAAACATACAGTAACAGAGAACAGCCATTAAATGGGTAAAAAAAAAGCCCGACTTGTACAATAGTGAAGGGGGGCTTGTTGTGGCACATCGCTTTCAGTCACACACCACAAGCTTGTTCATTATCATCCCTGCTCCTGTTTGTGTTTCCTGCCCCCAGACATGGCGGCTTCGCGGTTTTGTGTGGTGGATTTGTTACCTGAGAAAAGGTGACAGGCTAAAGAGTGCTTGACTGGCAAATCTCTGTCAATGAGGCAAGTTTTGCTCAAGTTCCGGACAAATCTCATCAACATTCCCCCTCAGTATTTATATAATCAGATGTGGAATGGGAGGGGGGTCTCGGTAATTGACAGGGAGCTCGATTTCTGCAAGAGTTTTGGAGAAATAAGCTCTAACTATCTCATTTTTAGCACATCACACATGAAATCCAGCCTTTTTATACTAAATGCATCATGGTCAGTGTTTTATTTCCTATTTTTTTAGAAAAATAAAAAAACTATCCAGCCAGCGAGGCTTAAATGAGGCTAACGTCCACACATTTAGACAAATGAAGTTTTAATTGTGGTAAAATATGCAACTATCTACATTTTCTGCTCCCATGGGCTCATCTCTTTCTGCTGCTCCCTCCTCCTCCACCTCCTCCTCGTCTTCGTCGTCTCAGCAGCAGGGCTGATATAATGGGTTTGGCCAGAATAAGCAATGCTCCCCGTAAATATATCTCATCGCTTGGGTAATTCCGGCTCAGTTTATGTGTTGTGGAGGCAGCGTCGGGGCCCCGGCAGACCCATAGCTCCTTTATGTAACACCCAGGAGAATCTGCCCCCTGCACAGGTACAGGCCTGGGAGAAACAAACACCATCAGTAACCTGTCTGCGACGCTCCCCTCCTCCTCCTGCGAATCTATCCGTCCCCTCTTTTCTCGTCTCCCTCCATCTCTTGCACCCCGCAACCTAATCATCGCCGGCCCCCATTCCCGTGATTTATCGCCCGGCATGCCGCTGAAAACCAATAGATCAGGCTTTTTGCGGCAGGGGGCCCGGGGAGGCAGAGAGGAGGGACAGGGGAGATTGGGGATGGTGGCAGGGGGGCCGGGGATTGAAGTGGGGAGAGGAGACCTGGAAGAAAAACCCACCTATGATGAAGTGCTCTGTGACGCAGGAGAAAAAGCAACAGCGACATCACGGCTCACGGTCGGCGTCCCGGCGTCCCTCCGAGCACATTCCTCTTTCTTCCTTTATTCCGTCTCCGAGCAGCTCCCCTTTCTCTCCGGTGTCCTCTTCGGTGTCTCATCTTTTTTCTTGTTAAAGCACATCGCTGTAACTCTGTGATAACTCAGGATCAACATTAGCAAAGGGGTAATTTCCACAATTAGCCCAGACTTATTTTAGCCCATTATAATTAGCCCATTTGCAAGACTTTCGTGCCTCTACAGTAACTTAAACTTTAATTTTTATCAACCAACTGCCCTCAAATTCTCATAAAAACTACCAAACACATGATCTCAGTGTCCTTACCAGCAGATACAGCTGTTTGACATGAAGCTGCTCAGTGGAAACGTCTGATCAGTGACCATGACACAAGCTCATCTCCCACAATAAGATGCTATCAGATCTGATCATGTGTTCATCCTTTCCCTAATCCTTTCATCCACTTGTTATCGCTCGACGTGTCATTTCATTATCATGAGCCGAGAGAGAAATTCCTCACATCTACATGATTCCTTGAATGCAGAGGTTCTGTTTGATTGTTGGAAGTTGTATTTCGAATCCTTAGTTTGAAGTGAATAAACTGATGAATGATATAATGCAATACATGATGCTCGTAGCCTTAAAAGTTCTTCTTGTTTGGGACTCTAAATCTTGAACGTGTTAATTTGCCCTTTGTGTCCAGGCATCAATTCTTTATCTTTATGAGGACCTTATCAAGATGTTCTTCATCATTCGGCACTTTAAAATCTTTTGCATTTTGCTTCAGTCAAAGGATTAATGGTTAAAAATCAGGAAATAGTGCTTGTCACAAAGTCTGGAATTGAAAATTCAAATATTTTGTTTGACCAACAGCACAAAAACCCCATCATGCTCAATTTATCGAGAAACAAAACTGAGAAAGTCAACAAATCTTCATATTTTTGTGGCCAGAACTGTTATCAAGGTTAAATAAACAATTGTAATTGCCAATTTTCTTGATTAATGACTCAACTAATTGCTGATTTTTATTGTGGTGGATGAAAGTTGGATTGAAAAAAATTAGATGAGACCTTATTTAGATCTTTCGGATCTGCAGAGAAAATAACAGAATTTCCTACTTCCGCGTAAGTTTTTATGATAGTAGCAAAGTGTCACACCTTAATCTAAATGTACACCTGTGCTTTTTGCCACTGGTATGATTATTTGCAACGTTTTGGACTGAACTTTTGTCGGTGTCCAATAGAATGTGAGATCACAATATCGAGACATCTACAAATAGCTTGAAAAAACTGAATGCCATCAGTCAAATTCATGTTTAACTTTGGTCTTTTTTTGCAATAAATTACACTTTAACTACCTGTATATGGAGGTGGCGATAGAATATGTAACCATAAACATAGTGTATGTCGCTCCAACTTTGGTTAAAACCAAATGGCGCTGGATTATTATTATTTATCATTAACGCTGGTGACTGTACATACAATACAGACAAGAAAATACCCAAATTTGTTGAAACTCAAGCATTGTTTCCCGGTAATCATTTGGAAAACAGCATTCATTAACATTGACAGACTGTTCATTTCAATACTAAGTAACTTGAAAACACATTTTGCACCTAAAGAAGAAGCTGTGATGAGTTTTGTAGAGTTTGGGACTATTTGAATTTCACTAAAAGTGTATTTAGTTTTCAGACCGAACACTGCAAGTCGTGCAGGTACGCGGAAACACTTGACCTTCTGGCCACCTGGCCTCAACGTCTACAACGAACACATGGTGTTAGTCCTCGGAGACGACACTTCATTACAAACATAGATTGGATTATGTCTTCCAAAACAGACTGACCGTGTCCAATCACTCTAGTGCAGCTTTGAATCGGGAATATTCACCTTATGTCTGGACCGGTGGGTCGGGGACGTTGGCTCGGCCTCCTGGGGACGGGAACACGGGGGCCAACGGGGCAACAGAGGGGCATAAAAAGGAGAGAAAGTGGAGGGGGGAGCGAGAAAGAAAGAGAAATGTCTTTTAAATGACATCCCCATTGTGAGCCGGAGCAGGACGATGGCACTTTGCAAAACTGCTAACAATGAGCACAGGAGAAATCCCTTATCCTACAGGGGCCCGGCAGCATGCTCGCCATTACCATAGTCATTTAAATACAGTAATCTCATTTTCTGCCTCAGCCGAGGGGGCATGCTAAATTTCCCAGTGTGAAGGGAGAAGGGAGGGGAGTGCACGGCGTTCAGGGCCGGCAGGATTAGTGACTTCGCCCAATTTGTGTGTGTCTGAGTTTGTGGTAGTACACTGCAAAAAATCCACCTTATCGAGAACATTTTGAGTCCTGCAAGACTAAATGTGGTATAATGCAAGTTTGGTCACCACTAAGTCAAAGCTGGATTTGTTACTTTTACATATAAATGAAGTATCAGGTGAATTTTCATGTATTTTAATCTGGTTTGTGTGGTGACATTCAGTAGTAATGATTGGTTTAAAAAGATATGGAGTCAACTGGAGCAACTTGGAGTCCAAAGGAAAGTTTTTGATACTCCAGATTCAACAAAAACTCAGTTTTAAGAGGAAGGTTCACAGTGTTGGTTCTGCATCCACAATGTTGCTGCAACCACTCCCTGCCAGAAGGGGAGACAAAACTCCTAGCTACAGGTTTCATCGTGAAAATCTGTGAATTCAGTCATATCACCAAAACAATGTTAAATAGCTCAAGAAGTCAGATCACACTGGTTGTAAAATGAACACTATAATAAACAACAGAACTATTCCCGGAACCACCAGATCTATTTCAGTTTACAAACAATATCTTACTTTAAATCTGACCAGTTGCTGGATTGTTATTCAGGTGTGCTTGTAATCATTTACTCTCAGTTAAAGTGGTTGAAGTGATTAAGTGTTTTCCCCCATTTGGCCTCATTTTTGTGACTTTGTTGTGTTTCTGGATCTTAGCAAAGAACTTGGTGAGGCGGATTTTTATCAGAACTGTTGGTAATTATAAGAAAACCTTGAAAAATGAGACACAAAATGGAAATATCCTTTAAAAGACGGTGATTTTGTGTCAAGAATGTTCAAAGTTTAAGCATGTCTGCAACCGATTCTCCTTATTGATTAAGATGTCAGATTGCTTCAGATTAATCGTCTGTAAAGTGTAGGAAGACAGCACAGTTTATCCACTGTTTTGTCTCAACCTTAGTCAAAACCCCCAAATTTGCTGTTTTCGCTCTTAGAAGAGCAAAGCAGCAAATTTGAAGCATTGTTTTTGATAAAAAAAAGCTGCTCCATTAACCTGGTATTGCACTTTTTCATCATTGGCCTCTGACATCTTGACTTTTATTAAGTATGGCACAAACCAACAAAAATCAGGATCCTGCAATTCCTATAATGTAACTAATGGCATCTTTTCATTAGAAAACTCAGCCTAGAAAATGTAAAGACCTTGATGGTTGTAGGTTCAGGCCCACCAGGACTCAAGAATCTCAACTTTATGCTAACTATTAGATATATTTTTACACCCTACTTAAACTTTTTAGCACTGTCTTCAATACCAACAATTTTGCACCGTATTTCTTTGACTACCATGCATGTGAATTGCATGTTCTTTTGCACATTATTTTCCTTAAATGTAGCATGCATGACCGACTGGAAACCCTGAGGGTATCTATCGATCTATCGATCTATTGTTCTATCGTTCTGTCTTGTATCGTTCTGTCTATCGTTCTATTGATCACTTGAGCTTTCATTCTATCGTTTGTATCTATTATTCTATCGTTCATTTCTATGTCTGTTTGTCTGTTGTTTTGTTGATCTATCCTTCTGTCTATCATTCTCTCATTCTGTCTATTGTTTTACCGATCACTTGATCTATCCTTCTATCGTTTGTATCTATTGATTTATATATCTGTCTATCGTTTTGTCGGTCTATCGATCACTTGATCTATTGTTGTATCGTATCTGTCTGTCTGTCTGTATCTATCTATCGATCTATCTATCGTTTGTTCTGTCTATCATTCTATCTACCTATCGTTCTATCTATCGTTCTGTCATTCATTTCAGCCTTGAAGCCAGTTTATTCTGACGAGGAGAGGGTAATAATTTATCAGACTACAAACGCTTCACAAAGTTCAGAAACTGTTTGAAATAATGTCATTTTTTGTGTTTTACTTTGAGGCTTCTGTCTTGCAAACATTGGTTTGTTTGCTCCTAATTGACCAAAATCGCTTGACGAAGGTGGACATTTTTTGCAGTGCAGGTGCAAGAGGATGCCTTTCAGGAGGGCAGGTGGAGTGTGTGTCTGTGTTTTTTGTTTTTTTGCTGCAGCAGCTTTGGGGATATCATATCAGATCGAACAACAAAAGAGGAGCGAGGGAGAAAAAGCTGTTTCCACACAAGCTGTTTTCATTCTTCTCCGCTTCCGGTCCAGTGGAACAGTTGATGAAGTTTAAATGAAGCAGAATTAGGAGATCAAGCAGACACGGGAACCGGCGTCGATGGTATCCGCGAGGAACTCCTCCCCCCCAACACCCTGGAGAATCGAACCGCGGACAGCTGACCTGGATGAAATTGAGAGAAAAGAGAACCACGGAGGAAAGGAGAAGAAAAAAAAGCGAGGCGAGGAGGAGGAGCAGGAGGGAGGAGGGAGCCGAGAGAGATAAGGGGATGAAGTATCTCCTAAATGTGATAATCTCCAATCACCTCTAACATCAATTCTGTCAAGGCCCGGGTTAATGAGCTCACAGCCGATCAAGCGTTATGCGCCGCCGCCTCCCCCGCCCTCCCCTCCAACTCTCCCCTTTTCTCTCCCTCGCAGTTGCTCTCATCATCATTGTTGTTCTTTTGATTTAATCCCTCTTACTTCAGCTGATTTGAGCAAGAGGAGAAAGAGGGGATGGAGGGAAAAGCCTATTACACAAGCTCCTCTGCTCTCAACTATCTAAATGCTAACGATGTGAGGGGGCGAGAGCAGGGGAGAGGAGGGGAGAGGCGAGGGTGAGGAAAATGATGATGGGAGGAAGACACCGAGGGGGGAAATGGAAAATGTGTTGGCAGGAGAAGGACAAGATGCAGCGGAGGGGGGCTAATCTGCTGCAGCATCGAGGTCTCCGGGAGCAGTTTGGTTATTTTGAAAGCAGGTTAGCTGAGGAGAAAAGAAGCGGCGTTCTGTGTGCTGACCTTCCATCCCCGGGGTCAAAGCACCTGCTCTTTACTTCCACTCGAGCACTTCTGACATCTTTCTTTTTTGCCTGCTTCTTTTCTATTGATTAAAAACACGAGGAAGAAGCGTGTCTCCAGAATTACACACTGCACATCTGATTCGCTTTGGCCGGTGTAGTTGGTCGGAAAAGGGTAAAAACCGCGGGTCACCTTGAACCGAGTCTCGGGACCGGAAGGAAGGCGCATTTTTTTCATTATGAGTTTTCCCTCCTGCCTTCTGAACAATTGTTTTCTTACTTAGGCTTCTTGATACAGTACCCAGAGGCCCCTAAAAACAACTGAGTAAATATTTGGCAATTGCTCGAAAATGATGATTACGAGCCGAGGTTTGGCACGTCCGTGGGATTGCAGTGTCTGTGCACAAACCTAGCGAGCTTTAATTGGTCTACAAATTCTCCACAGAAGAGCGCGCAATCCGGTGTTTCCCTCGTTTAATTTCACTTCTTGTGAACTTTGCAATTACACAGCAGTCGGTAGGTAGGTAGCAAAGAGGCACCTGCGTGTCGCACATTAATTGCCTTGGCTCGGCTAATTTACACGGCAACACGAGGAAGAAAAAAGAGGGGGAAACGTGCCACTCTTTCAACTGTAACAATGATTTTGATTTGTTTTCACCGCCTGGCACTGGAGCATCTCAATTCATCTCAGGATACACAAGAACAATGGGAGGAATTTGCTGGAAAACACACACACAGGTTGTTGGAGCGCAGTCGCTTATTCTGTGCATAACAACTCTACCCCTCAGGTTCTTCCTCTTTCTAAAAAATCCCATTTGATTTCATATTGGCCAATGAAACAGTGGAGGGTGAGAGGCAAGTGAACAATCAATCTTTGTAATGTGATCCATGGATTGAGCGCGGTGAGTAAATGTTTGCACAGGCATCCATCCAAGCCTGCAGTCAAACGAATTTCTGCAGAAAAAGGAATCTATCCAGGGCAGGCCTCTCTCTTTATCTCTCTCCTGCCCGACAGCAGCAGGGTATCAAGCACATTATATTCCAGTGCTCTGTGCATTTTTCATATAGGCTCGCCTTTTATGTTTTATGTACGCCAGCTCAGGGGAGAACAGCTGTGTGGGCGCCGCATCCTTCTGTAAGTTTAGAGGGGAGAGGGAGAACTCATTTTCGGTGGGAGAAGTGGAGCAGAATGCCAAACGCAGGGAGCGCGAGTACCTGCGAACAAACAGGAGCTGCAGACCAAGGCCTGCCTCTGCTATTACATTACCATAATACACGGCAACAACACCTCGCATGCTGTTACTGCGGTAATTTGAAAACAGATTGACGGGATTTACAAGTTCTCAGCTTATCTTTGCCGTGACCCCCGTGACCTCCATCTTCAACTTTTTTTTGGAGCAGAATCTCGTATGGGGGGTTTTTTAGGCTTATTCGCAGACTTTTCCAGGATAATCTGGTATTACGTGTAATAATATAAATTGATTTTGATGCCGTGCACCAAGAGAGATAAGAGAAAGCATATAGTGTGATTTTATAATTGACCCTACTTGCTCTTTCGTGCAGACTTGATAAATCCGGTGGGGCTCAGAGTGTAACGCGCTGCTTATATGGAAGAGATCACTGGATGAAACAAGTTGAAGTGAGCGAGTCTTGCAGAGATTTAGGCTGCTTTGTAAATTTGTCTCCATGCTGTCTGTACAAAATGTTAACATTTTTAGTTTGCTGCTAATGCCAAACCAACTGTCGGCAAACAGAACTAAAGGAAAAAAGGAATATTAAATGTGTCTTTCAGGGTTAAACATGAGAATGCACAGGCGTTTATGAGAACTAGTTATTTACACAAAATGAGTTAAACATTAATAATCCAGACGGTGCAGCAATAAAGCAACTCTGTGAGCATTTTTGTTTAATTTTGATGCATATTTCTTACCCATAAAGGAGGGAAAGTCATGCACAGTGGCTCAGATCAAGTGATTTAGTCATTTGCAGGATGTTTTACTCCTATTAAGCCTCAGCCTGGTCAAACCTCAGTGGCTCTTACAGAAGGAGATCCTCTGCTGGAGACAGAAGGTGAAATGTTTTTTTGTTCAGAGGGACACACTGCCACCCAGTGTTTCAGACTCCAAGGCAGGAAGAGTCCACTGAAGTTTGTCCACTTCAACAGCAGCCGCCTCAGTCTGGTTCTGCTTCTGCTTTAATGATCCCGTCTGATGATAATGTACAGTGATAGTCAGAGTTATCTACTTAGAGTGTCGTAAAAGGTGTCTGAAGTGAACATTACACTCCTCTGGGAAGTTCTTTTTTTCTCAGTAGGTGCATCGACTCAAGGTAAAGAGTTGAACACCTTTGCACTTGACAGACTGCAAAAAGCAAAAAAATAAAAAATGTACTCTTTCCTCCTGTACTTCCTGTAGACACCAAGGTCCTGTCATCACACCTGAGGTTGTTTTATAGCACTTATCCAGATTGTTTACTTTCTCTGGACTAGATCCCTGCTCGTGTTATATCTACTCTCAGATGCACGTCGCTTTGGATAAAAGCATCTACTAGAGGGCTGAACCTGAATATCCGGATATCCGAATATTCGGTCGTGACGGTGTTATCCGAATATTTATATATTCATTTTAAGATCCAAATATTGCACGATCGGTATACGAGTTGTCAATTCGTCTGCCCTCTAGACGTTACGATACGAACCTAACCGATCCGCATATTCTGATATTCGCCATTAATCGGGACCGAATATCCGCAGCCCAGAAATTGCTATTCGGGCAATTGTAATTCACAAATCAGAAAAGTAAGGTTTGATGTGATTACCGTCTGCCATGTCTTGTGGGGAAGTTATAACCAGGCTGTTTAATCTGATGATGTGCAACAGCTACCTAACCATTTTTTTGTCTTATTTGGGGTAAAAGTGAGGAGTTGACCCCACTCTGACAGTGGTGGAAAAAATGTGGCACAACAGCTATGGAAGCATCTGTACTTGTACATCTATACTTCCATTACTGTTTGGTTGAGGCCTGTCCTTTAGAGAGCTAACTTCTGTTTACACAGCACACTAAATTCTCAGTTTACAAGTGTCACAATGTGATGTAGAAATACATTTTAACGATCATACTCTTGTTCATGAGAGTTTCCAAGACTGAACTTTGATGACAAAAATCAAACATGTCATACAGTTAGGAATGAGTAAAACAGGAGTCCCACAGGAGTCCCACAGGAGTCCCACAGGGTTGTGTGATTGGTCCCCTTCTCTTCAGCTATATAAATAAATAGACTAGCCAAAACATTAAAAAAAAAAAATTAAAAACCTGCCTAATATTCTGTATAGCCCACTTCTGCTTCCAAAAAATCTCTAACCAGTGACCTAAACTTGAATTTGACATGTACTTTGAAGGTACCCTGTGGTATCAGGCAACAAACACCAAATCCTGTAAGTTCTGGACATTGCTAGGATAGAAGATGTTTGATCAGGTTGAGATTTGGGGCATCTGAAGGCCAAGTCTGCTCTTTTTCTTTGTACTGTTTTTCTATTTGCTGCTGTTACACCATAAATTTCCCCGCTGCAAGATCAAAGGTCTAATCTATCCATCTAAGTCAACACCTTGAAATCTTGCTTGTGTTCCTCAAACCATTCTTGAACCTTTTCTTCAGTGTGGCAGAGAGCAGCATCATGCTGAAACAGACCACTGCTATCAGAGAATAGGGCTGCCATGAAGAGGTGATTGTGGTCTGCAAATTGGACTGTTTAGGTAGATGTAATTGACATAAATGTAGGATCCAAGATATTCCGGCAGAACATTGCCCAGAGCATCACTGCCAGCACCACAGAGCATCCTGCAGCCATCTCTTCTACAGGTAAGCAATGTACCTGCACTTGACAATCCAAACATTAAACCAACCCACCTTCTTCCACTGCTCTATCGTCCAATTTTCATGCTCATGTTCCCATTACAGATGCCTTTCTTGGTGGACTGGAGTCAGCATGGAGACTACTTTTCTGTCAAAACCAGAATTAAGGTTTTCAACAATTTGTGCTACAGTCACTCTTCTGTGAGATCAAACCACAGCATTCAGCCTTTCTTCTCAGTCTACACTCACAACCAGTGTTGGTGAGTACCAACCAATACACACTAAAAACAATCCACATTTTGCTTAGATCTCTACAGTGTCCGTAACTTCAAGAGCTGCTTCCTTCCTGATATATTTCATCCCTTAGCAAGTGTCATGAGATGGATCAGTGTTGTTCACTTCACCTGTCAGTATCTTTAATGTTGTGGCTCATCAGTGTGTGATTCACCTTAATCATATCATGCAGGTTTTCAGATGTTTGGAGACAATGCTGGAACCATCTCCTCAGTTTACATCAGGTTGTTGCGTTCTATATGGAAATGGTTTGAAATATCTACTGAGACATGTTTCTGTTTTACTGATTGATATTGGAAATAAAGCTACTTCCCCATGGATTTCAAAATGGATCATAACTGGGATCATTTTAAAATTTAGTTTTGAAAGACGAGTGCTTTGTAAGTTTGTTAAAACATTGTTTTTTTTCTTTCGTTCTCTTGGATGGGCATTAGTCTGACAATGCAGATTTCTCTATTAATAATGTCTAATAAATAATTAGGAAAGTACCCTATAAAAAACATGAGTAAATGTACATGATTCAGTTAGATAGCTGGTTTGTTCTACAATATCCTTTTTAATTATTATGATAATTTGTCTCATATGTGATTAGACATAAAATATATTCTGTACGTCACACACAGTGTCTCCGTTAATGCTGATCAGATTTTGGAAAGAAATAAAGCTTGTTTCATTTCATTATATTTTCAAAATTGCATTTACTGACTGACAACAGTTGCAGTAACGCAGGATTTGCTGGATTTTTCCATGAATGAATGATCATCTCAACACCTGGATGTAATTTCACACTGATCGATCAAAGTCGCTCATTTCTGTGGATTCAAAAAATATCTGGCGAGACCGAGTTGATGTTGACAATATGTAGAATCTCACTGCTGAACTCCGAAACACTGAAGCTGGGTATATGAACAGCAGGAAACGGGCTCACGGTGAAATTATTATTCATGGGGAAATGATGAATTCACAGTTTGACTGCAAGAAACGATGCATCTAGCATCACTTGTTTATCGGTATTTTTGTAAACCACAGCAAAAACTACATAAATGTCCAAATATTAGTGGAATCACTGCAGAATGAAACCCACAAGAATTATTCTGTGCTGTATATAAAACAAACTGTTTCCTGTAGGATAGGTTGTGTTTTTTGACTCCTCAGACTCTATTATAGAAGCTATACAACTGTTTTCCTTATTATGAACATGTAAATCAAAGCAGTTTTTCTTCAGATTAGTTCAGTTTACTCTTTGCTCAGTGTGGATGTCTGCTGATAGTGACACAATAAAGCAGGGAAACTCAGTGGAACCACCTCAATGACCCCTAGTGGTCACTCATCCAATCACTTACCAAAAATCTACAGCTTGCATCCACTTTTCTTTTATTCTGTTGAAAATATAATTCTCAGTGACATAAAATTTCACATTTACAGCTATTATTAATTATGCCACTTGTTGTCTTTTTAGAGATTATCACTCTTTTATACATCTACTATTTCATAATGCCTCTATTTTAATCCACTCGATTCCTCATAAAACACTTAAAACACTCAGTTTTTACGTGTGCTACTAGCCTGAATCACCGTAATGCCTTGTAATCTACAGCACTGATTATATTACTTTGTACTGTAATACATTAAACCGCCCTGTGTCTGCCCTTATCTGAACATTTTCAAAGATCTGTGGAGGCGGCACAGGCTATTTGGCTCTTAATTGATTCTTTTGTTCACCTCAATCCCCATCAGCATGAGGCTGAAGCTCCATTATTGGCCAAGAAAAGAGGAGGACGAAGAAATGGGCAGATAGAGCATGAAGAAAGATAGCTGGGGATGAGGAAAGATAACGAGGAGGACAAAGTACCCTGTAGGATTAGCAAAAAGGGTGGATAATAGGGAGCAAGTGTGACCGCAGATACAGTCGCCTATCAAGTGAGAGTGAAAATGGGGGGAGGACTGGAAATGAGCGAGTCATATTCTGTAACTTATCCCCCCGGCTCACCAGAGACCAAAAGGCGCTTTGGTTTCAGATGCAGGGAGGCCGAACTCCAGGTAGCCGCAGGGACATGTGGATGGTATTTTTTCACACTTGAGAGGCTCCTGGCTGTACCTAACTGGCCACACTGGCCACCAGTCCTGTGCACTGGTCCCAGCTTGGTGCTTTGTCAATGTGCTGTGACTAATCCAGGAGGGGTCCCGCATTTTCTCTCACCCTAATTAAAAGAGGATTAGGTGGGATGGAGCTCTAGACCACTCCAACACGCATAGCCACAGTCTCTTCCCTTTCCCAGGATAATCACACTTAGTGGAATTGCCTGGATTTTCTGTGCACCTGAACTCGGCAAACAGCTCCGTCACTGAAATGCTTGGTGCCGAGACTAAAGGGGGCTTACAAATATGGATTCGTCCAAAAAAAGACGCACTGTAGCAGTTCCCCAACTGGTGTCATCTGCCGCAGTGTTGTATTTCATGACTGATTCTAAAATTTAATCCTTGCGGCTTTATTGTCATTTGTGCGTGTTCTGCAGGGATGTGTAGTCATTTAAATTACAGTTACTGCTTATTTCCCTTCAAAATACCCGAATCATGATGAGAGACGTTGTTTATAATAATTTATTCTGATTTAGAGCAACGCAAAAGGAGAAAAACTGGGGTTGGATGACTTTATCTGCATCTATGCCGTCAGCTTTACTGTAAATACAAATTATTCTGCATGTCACTGATAGTTAAATATCTGTTTCAGCTACACTGAAAACGTTAGTAAACATAACAAATGAAAAAAAAATGAACCAAGGTACCAATTATAGGATTAGCTAACATATGGCTGCTGTGTAGGGGGATAAAATATGCCCTGAATTTTGACTTGTAGGCAGCTTGACTGGCTTGAGCCTCCCAGGTAAAAACTACTATAACCAGTGGTCACAATAGCTGTATTTATACTCACATACTTGTTTGCTATGGTTTGGCGACTTTAAAATAACAATAAATAGGTTTAGAAAGAAGAAAGAAAACACTTTTTTGCCACATTTTTAACAATTTTGGTTTTAACCACATAGATTGCAGAGAGATAGAAAATAAGGAGAGTGGTATGCAGTAAAAGTCATTCCAGATGGAAATTGAAGTAAACTTGTACTGTTTAAAGGCATTTGCCCTGGTGTTTTATGGGCCTGAACCACTCGGGTGTCAGATCACCCCAAAAAACAAAACAAAACAAAAAAAAATGCTGACCTGCTAAAACCTAAGGTGCCCTCTAAGCCGACATTCAGATCTTAGAGGTCTAAGGCCAGAATTATTCGCCCTTTTATGAAACCAAACACAACTTTTAGGCTTTCCTTTCAAATGATCAGAATCTATGGTATAATTTCTTCCAAAACAGACTCTCCACAAAGTTTGATAAAGATATTTTACTTACATACTGGGCTAAAATGAGAAAAAACCCAAATGACAAGTTCGAAATTGATATTCTTTCAATTGATGTGTAACTTTCCAGACTCACAACTGACAGCAATGTCTCACTATAGTTCCTAACCAGAAGACACTTGTCTCTTTTGGAATCATAGCCCGCTCCTTCTTGGCGAAATGTTCCATCTAATCCAAATTTCGATAGAAGACTTTAACCTTGAGCTCCAGCCACAGATTGGACTGAGATCTACTTCATTAGAGTCACTTTAGACTTTGTTGTTCTTCAAAAACTTTTGGATGAATTTGGATATGTGCATTTGGTTTTTAACCCATGTGGACCCCAGGGGTATAAAACTTGTTGTATTTTGTTTTTTATCTGCAAGTTGGATTTTTCAGTCCCATTAGGTAGGTGTTACCCACCTAGTTGCCATCACATACACCAAAGCATATTTGATTCCAACTAGAGTTGTGGTGTACACATAAATAAAAATTATTTGGGGTACATGCAGACCCCAGCCAGACTCCAGTTGGACCGTGCATCTTTTATGTATGTTTGTTTTTTGTTGCTCTTGTGATGACTGCTTCAGTTGCATTGTGTTTTATTTCAATTCAGGAGTTCTTACGCTAACGTTGTAAGCAATACACATCAGTAATCATCAATAGTAATTTAATTGTTTCTTTGACATTTGTATCTATAGACGACTCATTTTAGGAAAATATACATTGAGAGGGTATGGACAGGTACAGAAATGTGAAACAGATGAAATGCTACTGGGGTCCAACTGGACCCCAAATGTACGGATGAAGTAGGTTTTGCCACGTGTACGGATGAGGGTTTAGGTGTTTTCCACTGCAGGAACTTGTGAGTAATTTTGAAATGGGCCAAAACTTGTGTTCCAACTGCAAGAACGTCCATTGTAGAACCACATGTAGAGCCTTTTCTGAGGTAGAAATAAGGAGGTACTCCGGGGTTGGTACCTCTAAGCGTCCCTGAAAAAAAAATACTGTGTCGAGCTTGACAGTGATTGACGTTGCTGGTTTTTCGTTGTCTTTGTTGACTAACATCATTCTCAACAACCTAAAATTTACCATATTGGCTAAAATAACAAACCCTCCATTGGTCTATTTCCTACTTATTCATAGAATTAGAGTTTCATTCATTTTGTCACATATTGTGTTGATGTTGTGGTTGATCCTACACTACAATGGGAACAGAAAGTCTTAAAGTGCAGATCATTCCTGAAATCATTCCTGATTGTGCCACCTCATGCTGGCCCTGAATTCCTACATTGGAAAGCTGCCTATTTTCCTTGTGGCATCTCAGCAGTAACTTTAAGTCATACTGGCAGCAGATTTCTTTACATTATCCTCCTAAATGTCAAAATAATCTGCACCTGAACATGGTTTCTTGTGCCTGTGGCAGCAAAACAATCTCACAGCATAATGCTTCCACCACCATGTTTAACTGTAAGAGCTGTATTTTGAAGACTGAAGGGCGACAAAAGCAAACAGAAGCAACATCCGTGAGCCAGAACACCTCTAGCTTTCTCTAATCAGAGCAGAGGACAGATTTCCAAATGTTTGTCTGGTTTTGATGTACTTCTGTGTGACCAGTGGAGTTTTCTTTGGACATGATGTCAAAGCCCATCACAATGAAGACTCCTCACAACACAATGTTCCTTTAAACTTCAAGTCCAGAAGAGGACAATTCCTCAAATGTCATTGTAGCAGAGATATAGAAGTTCTTGCAGACATTTCTTATAATTTTTGTCTCCAAAGTCTCATATATCTCATACTTGTGACCACATGTCTCTTTATACTTTGTTACAGGGACGTGGAAATGGCTCTGTAACCGTCCCACTTGAGATGTTCCTCTACAAGCTTCTCTCTAAGGTCCAGACTTATTTGCTTTATAGCATAATGAAATTACTTACACAGATTATAAGAGTGTTGCAGCTCAATTTACCCTTAAAGAGCCACAAGTTTGGTTTATTGGAGTTAATTTAGAGCAGCTTAATGCTGATTTATTCAGACTTTCAAGCCAGATGGGATTCGAAAGCTAATAGTTTAACTTTGCTACGTTTTCTTGAAGATGTATTTGCTATACAACAATGTAGAAGCTTAAAAACAAACCAACATAGGGGTCTTTTATTATCTTTATTTTATTTATTTTTATTATCTTTATTTATTTTTTTAGAATTAGCAGCTTTAGTGTCATAATATAGTGCAAGAGAGCAATACAATGAAATATGGAAGGCATTGAAGCCATAAAATGTGTGTAAAACAAAAAGTCAATAAAAACCTTGCAAAAAGTACAGCAAATTTACAAAAAAAGACGTTCCAGAAAGTCTATAAAGAGACCACTCTCTACAAAAGTCTACAAAAGGCACTTTCAAAAAGTTACCAATAAGACATTTCAAGCTTAACGATAGATATTAAAAGTTTATTGCTGAAGTGCAAATTGTAGCAGCACAGAAGGAAGGCTGACATTTTACAAATGATGTTAATATTAGACATAATTTTAGGAAATTATCTGTTAAATGTCTGCATGGATGGCTCATAATTTAAACCATAAGTGTATGTTGTTAAAGATCTCACAAATAAAACTGAACTCGCTGTAGAGTATAAATTTAATTATAATTTAATTATAAATAAATCCTAAAGTTTTGCATTAATAATTACAGCAGCACTCATCTGTGATATTTTCTGCCTTTATCTCGAAGGAATATCATGCAGTTGTGTTTATGATGATGCTTCAGATCAGTTTTTTTTTCACTTTTAATATCCACTGTCATGAAATCCGTACTGTCCAGTACACGTTGATGAAAATCTGCCATATTGTAGGTTATTAATGGAAGCTGCTTTCAGCTGTTAACTAATCCTGCACTGTGGCCCAGCTATAAATAGCCAGCTGTGATTAGTTCGTTTAAAGTGCTGGCTAATTTAGGTGCCAGCTGCCACACTGAGAGGACTGCTTGACTCCCGCTGCACCGCTGGTATGTAGGGGAGCCATTAAAACTGCACCTCGGCGGCCCTGACCTCCACACAGAGCATCACGGGGGGGTTCAGGCTACTGTACGTCCTCGAGTTGGGTTGCAGCTTGAACTGTCAGTCGCTGTTTACATCCAGATATGAGCACAAACCAGGTATGTGAGAACAGCTCACCAGCTTCCATAAAACTCCAACCGCTGAGCTCAGTCATCAGCACTTTAACAAAGCTGTCAACTCAGCTCCGTCTTAAAAAAGCAGTACATGATGTTGTTGTCATCGCCAATATAAAGGCTTCTTACAGATTTCAGTCTCTTCTGTCTATTTGACAGTATAATGCACAAGTCATGCACAGAATTCAACAGTATTTCAAACTGTTAGTCTACTTTCATGATGATACTCATTTTCTGCTTTAAAATGTCTTCAATGTAACCCTTTGCTTCCAAAAAACTGCAAATCTATGAAGTCCCTACCTCTTTCAACCTACCCCTCCAGTGCTTGCTGCAGCTCGCGCATACCAGCTCCCCAACTCTGCCAAACCCTGTAAAATGACTCCAAGCTGCACAACGGCAGGTTGTAGTGTCATAGTAATGCTGCTGTAGATGTACAGTTTCCAGTTTGTACATGAACTTACTGAAACACATCGGTTTGTCAGAATGTTCTCTGATGCATCCATGAGTTTGTGTACAAACTCCAATAATTTAATTATGACAGGGCAGCCTTTAGAATGCTACATAGTTTAATTATGACAGGATTGCCATTAATCAGGCTATACAGGCGATCTGTGATGTTTGTAAATGGTTCAACAAATTATTTTTTCAGGTATCAAATCAGTTTGCCACTGTACATAAATCAGCTGATCAAAACTGTTGCCCACAAAGTATAGAAATAAATGGAAAATGCTGATAAATAGTCAAATGATGGAGAATTAACTGTCATACTACTACAGCACTGTCAGGGTTGATGTGTGTGTGTGTGTGTATATATATATATATATATATATATACACCCCCTGTCAAAAGTTTTAGGACACTTTCTCATTCAAATAACAAATAAAGTAGAACCTGTACTACAACTTTTGACAGGGGGTGTATCAACCAAATTTGGTACACATATGCAGCACATCAAGCTGAACAAAAAAGTCAGTGACAGCCACATTCCAAACCCAACAGGAAGTGAGCTATTTTGCGTTGAATGTCAGATTTTGCCCATTTTTCATTTTTTTCTAGAGCGAACTCCTCCTTGGGGGAAACTCCAATTCACCTCAAATTCGGCCAGTATATACAGGAGGCCTTAATGATCCAAAGTTATTAAAATCTTTTTCCAAAGTCAAAGGGCGTGTCCGTGGCGGCCTCTGAAATTTTGATCCTTCGCCGTGAAATTTCAAATGCTGTGTAAATGTCCTGAACGTGCTCCACTCTGCCTGAAACTTTACATGTATGATCAGAGTCCTGCCCTGATCACATCCATATGATGAAATACACCCCCTGTCAAAAGTTGTAGGACAGGTTCTACTTTATTTGAATGAGACAGTGTCCTAAAACTTTTGACAAGGGGGTGTATATATATATATATGTATGTGTGTGTGTGTGTGTGGGGGGGGGGGGGGGGGGGTCAGGTGCTGGCTGTACTTGTGGGGACCAAATGTCCCCACAACTGTAGAAAAACCAAAAACAATGTCACTTGTGGGGACCTCATTTCGGTCCCCACAAGTTTCAACAGTGTTTTCTTGGCCATGTTGTTGTTACTGATAAAAGTAAAAGTGCAAAAACGTTTCTTTAGGGTTAGGCATTGTTTTGGTCTGGGTTAAGGTTAAGGTTAGGGTAAGGGTTAGGGGTTAGGTATGAATGGGAGTCAATGGTAGATCCCCACAATGATAGAAAAGCACAGTATGTGTGTGTGTGTGTGTGTGTGTGTGTGTGTGTGTGTGTGTGTGTGTGTGTGTGTATGGAGAGAGAGAGAGAGAAGATTAGATTTGCAATATTTATGGAAAGTTAATTTGATGAAAAATCAGCTTGATGTCAATATGCAATAGGCTAGAACTACATATCCTATGCAGTTTATGGTTTTTGATCTGATTATATTCAGCCTCTCCGACTGAAACATTAAACATATATGTAGAATAAACCTTTAAAATTATTCAGTCATTATCTGGACACCTCTTTATCCTCATTAGGGTCACGGTGGCCGGAGTCTATCCCAGCTGACTTAAGATGAAAGCAGGGCAAATCCTGGACAGGTCACCAGTCTATCACAGGGCTACATATTGAGACAAACAATCACACTCACATTCACACACTGTGAGAGGAAGCCGGAGAACCTGGATAAAACCCACATATGCACAGGGAGAACATATAACCTCCATGCAGAAAGATCCCAGGCCCAAGCTGGGATTTGAACCGGGGATCTTCTTGCTGCAAGGCAAAAGTGCTAACCACTACTCCACTGTGTAGCCCACAGCCAGAACATGATCAATTTAATGAATTCATTTTAATGATGAATAAATGGAATATTTTGCAATCATTATGATTCATGTGCTGTCATCAAAAAAGGCAAAACTTTGAAAATGTTGTCAAACTTCCTTAGGAGGAGGTGGAGGTTGATGAAGGCCCGGATGCGAAACAGAGATCTTCTAGTTGCAAGAAGAAAGTGCTAACCACCAAGCCACTGTGTAGCCCCCTTCAAAATCAGACAAATAGAATTAAAATCTCTGTACATCAACTAAAATGAAGAGTTTCGTCAAACTTCATATTATTGAGCTAAAAAGGAAACCAGTCAGCTGCGAGAGGTTTCCATCATGCCTTGAGGCCATGCAGTTACTGGAAGTGCAGCATTCTTCATGTTATAGTTGCACTGTATTTTCATTTGCGTCAGAGTAAGTCAAGATCAGGTCTGACAGAAATCTAACTGGAACAGACTGTGCAGCGATGGCAGGTGATTGTATATCTGCAGGTCCAGCTCCTGTTGATTGAGCTTGTTGATGCAGAAAGCTCCGCCATGCTAATTGACAGGATCTATTCTTTTGATTTGTTACATATGAAACCCCAGAAGTTTGAATCCATGTTTTTGAGACTGTTAGTGGTACACTCACTGCAGTTTAAAGGTAGAAATGCTTGGTTGTGGTCACACAAACACAGCTCTGTAAATACAACAGTCGTGCTGCGTCGGTCTGCTATGTGCTCGGTTGCTTTTCCCTTCATATCCTATACAGAAAAACACACAAAGTTACAACAACTGCTCAGAGAAAATGCTGTCACGCCCTCAAGGTGACTATTTGTGTAGTATACTAAGCACAGTGGACGGATATAGCACAGGATATCTGGAGAAGTTACAACTTCCCACTGTGTCTGCGCTTCGTTACTGGAAAACATGTTTAAATGAAGTCCTGCAGCTACTACTTCAGTTACAACTCTGTCAATAATGAATTATAAAAGCGTGGCTGACTAAGAATTATTTTTACACTCTCTCCTCATACCAAACATTTGTTTAAAGCACCACTTGTTTTCCTGACACATGGGCAGTTGGCATACTTGTAGTGTGTTCAGAGTGAATATTCCTGAAGTACACTGGGCACAGTGGGCAGATATAGCACAGGATATCTGGAGAATTTAGAACTTCCCACTATGTGCTCTGTTACTGTGAAACATGTTTCAGCTAAGTTCTGCAGCTACTAATTCAGTTACAACTCGGTAATGAATTGTAAAGGTGTGGATGGCTGAGAATCACTTCATACAGTCTTTATTTATACCAAATCTATGTTTTAAGCACCACTCGTTTTTCTGGGAAACTTGTAGCGCGGACAGTCCAACTGGTCACAACTAATACTTACAGACTGGACTGTAGCAACTTGTCAGTAAATATTCCTGAGGTATGTTGAGCAAAGTGGGCAGATATAGCACAGGATATTTGGAGAATTTAGAATTTCTCACCAGGCAACATATTAAAATCAAACCAACTCCAAAGTCTTTCAGCAAGTACTTCAATTCCAACTCTGTTAAAGGTGTGGATAGTTGAGAATCAACTTGTATAGTCTCGTACCATAACAAAAATAACTGATTTGTTTTCATTGCACATGGGCAGTTGGCACACTTTTAGTGTAATCGATCAACAAATATAGCACAGGATATCTGGTGAATTTAGAACTTTCGACAATGGACAATCCATGTGGTTATAACTAGTGCAGTTTGGGCTGTAGCAACCTGTCAGTGAATATTCCTGAGGTATGCTGAGCACAGTGGGCGGATATAGGATAGGACATCTGGAGAATTTAGAACTTCCCACTGTGTCTGTACTCCATCGATGGAAAATTGTTTGAAGCACCACTTGTTTTCGCAGACTGTAGTGTAATGAGAAACACGTGGTCACAAACTTTGTGCTGCACACAGAAAGTTTGAAGGTTCAGATTGGGTGGATGACAAAATTTAAGACACAGGAAGCACAAATTGGCCTTTAGGTCTATTACATTTGAAACCCCAGAATTTTGAAGGCATGTTTTTGAGACTGTCATTGTTAATCTGGAGATTTAAGTTGGAAATGCTCAGCCATGGTGTTACAGTTAACTATTTTGCATGCACAAAGCACTATATGTGCATGTTAACAAGGTAAAAACCTGATTTCCACCAGAGTTGGTCTTAAAGAGATGATTTTGGTACCCCACAAGGTGTGATATTTAGGACATGTGCAATCAGTATTTGAAGAAAAAACATATGCATGAGTCAGGCTGTTTCTGAAATTTATTTTGCACATCTTAACTGTTTTTGCAGCACTTTTAACATCTGTTTTTCTGCCAGGCTGAGCCGCGCCCACTTCCACTGTTTTTTTGTTTGTTTGTTTTTTTTGCCCACTTCCACTTGCCTGGAAAGAAAAACGAGCAGCTGCGTCACAACACCTACCAGTCAGAGTTGAGGGTGAACAAACCCTGCATGCAGCAGCCTCAGTCTCGGGACAAAACTGTTACCATAAACACAGCACCGCCGCCTACAATCATCGTTAGACGGTTTATTTCACCGGAAGGATGCGCAACGACAACGAAGATGTCGCAATGAAGGAGTCCAGGAGACGAGAACGTCAAGCAGGTAACGGTTAGCTCACTGTTTCAGTTAGCTTTAGCCACAAAGGGCATCATGTAGCTCACCAACGCTCGAGAAAACCCCAAATTAAGCTAATGCTAAGTCCGATTGGCATCACATAGCTAAGGGTTGTATGTTTACAAAGTGGGGAAACGTTAATTTAAAGTAAGCAGCATACGTTAGCTCCTGAGCTAGCGTCCAACCCAAAGCTAACGGTACTATTACCATTAGCAAGCTGCTCAGAGCGCTAGCGGTTTTATATAAACAAGAAAGTTGACGAAACTATTGCTTAGAGCACAACAGTAACAACAGCAGGTACTATCTGTGTCCAGTTAGCTTTTTTGGACTAGCTCAATTATAAACAGACGTCTTCTGTGGAGTAATCAGAGGAACGCAGCACCCGAAGTGGGTGGGAAACTTATTTTTACAAGCTCAGATAACAGAAGGTTCCAATTTTGCAGCTTAAATTCCAAGTTTTACAGCTTAAAGCAACTGGGTTTCCCTTTTTTATCACGATGGGAGTGTGCTTCTGGAGCCCTTTTTGTCAGCATTGATTATGTGAGCTGGAATCTAGTGCCCAAATCCAGCCCAGTTATTGACAAACTGTAAGTGATTCAATTAGTGGAGTATTTAAAGCATGTGTCCCTTCAGTTAATACCCAACTACTGTAACTTAACTGCTAAATGGCCATTTGACTTCTAACTTTATCTGTAGGACGAGACACATGTGATGTACCTAATTTTGAAGGTATGGATCACAGCCATTTAATTGTTGCATGTTAAATCTTGGACTAATTTAAAGTGTGCAGGCCAGAACAGTTGGCATGACTGCCCCTGTTTAGCTGAATAAATGCCAAAACAGCACAAGTATGGACAAGAGGGTGGCAGTGTAGCATTAAAACTGGCTAACAAAACATTCTTAAAGAAAGTCAGTGTTAACAAATGGAATGGAAGCTGCTGTGATGCATGATTGGGTTAGAGATGTACTGTTTTGATGAGAAAATATCTTTCAACTTGAGAGAACTTGCTTTTTCAACACATTTGTGCTAATGTACTAAATGCAGTATGTATTATTGCACTCCTATTTGGGTTGCATGATACTACAAATAATCCATGTAACTTATTTGCTGTGACTAATCTACAAGAGAAGTCTGTCTGTCTGATTTAGGATGACTTGCATCAGTGGAAATTTTATTTCGACCTTATTTACTGGAGTTTTTTGACACCCAGACCGCACATGTGCACATTAAAATGAGCAAGATGCAGTGGTGAATCACCAAAAACGAAGATTTGGTTGCAAAAAAGAAACCCAACATTAGTCGTAAGGCTGCACAAATAATGGATAACTAATCATGGTCAAGACCTTGGTGATAATGATGGTTATTGCCCATGAAAATAACTCCAATCTTGAAAAAAATAGACGTGTAGATGAACTTGTACTGAATTTTACAACAAATTTTGGTCACACACCTGTCTGAAGTTGTTGCTCTGCAGTAACGAAGTGATAACTAGAAGCCTCTCTGTGCACAGCTAACTAGCTAGCATGTACCGTTGACGGTATGTGAGGCGTTTAGAAACATCAGTCAGTTGGAGTGTTTATTGACGAGCAAATGTTCAGAAGATGAAACATTTTGCTTCTTGGAGGTGCACTGAATTCAAGTGAAGAAGTAACTTAATCTAAGTTGTTTTTTAATGCATGGTCATGCACATTTGCACATTCAAATTTGAAAGAGCAATAAAAAATATTTAGTCTCATACTATATACACACGTGGACAAAATTGTTGGTACCCCTCAGTTAAAGAAGGAAAAACCCACAATTCTCACTGAAATCACTTGAAACTCACAAAAGTAACAATAAATAAAAATGTATTGAAAATTAAATAATCAAAAACAGCCATTACTTTTGAATTGTTGATTAACATAATTATTTAAAAAACAAACTAATGAAACAGGCCTGGACAAAAATGATGGTACCTCTATAAAAGATTGAAAACTATTTGACCAGAGTGACATGATTAACTCAGGTGTGTCATTTAATTGACATCACAGGTGTTTCCAAACTCATAATCAGTCAGTCTGCCTATTTAAAGGGAGACAAGTAGTCACCCTGCTGTTTGGTGAAAAGGTGTGTACCACACTGAACATGGACAACAGAAAGCGAAGGAGAGAATTGTCCCAGGACATCCGAAAAAAAATGATAGACAAACATCTTAAAGGTAAAGGCTATAAGACCATCTCTAAACAGCTTGAAGTTCCTGTGACAACAGTGGCTCATATTATTCAGAAGTTCAAGACCCACGGGACAGTAGCCAACCTCCCTGGACGTGGCCGCAAGAGGAAAATTGATGACAAATTGAAGAGACGGATCGTTGGAATTGTATCCAAAGAGCCCAGAGCAACCTCCAAAGAAATTAAAGGTGAACTCCAAGGCCAAGGTACATCAGTGTCAGATCGCACCATTCGTCGTTGTTTGAGCCAAAGTGGACTTCATGGGAGACGACCAAGGAGGACACCACTGCTGAAAAAAACTCATAAAAAGCGAGACTAGAATTTGCAAAAATGCATGTTGACAAGCCACAAAGCTTCTGGGAGAATGTCCTTTGGACAGATGAGACCAAACTGGAGCTTTTTGGTAAGGCACATCAACTCTATGTTCATAGACTCAAAAACCAAGCATACGAAGAAAAGAACACTGTCCCTACGGTGAAACATGGAGGAGGCTCAGTAATGTTTTGGGGCTGCTTTGCTGCATCTGGCACAGGGTGTCTTGAAAGTGTGCAAGGTACGATGAAATCTGAAGACTATCAAGGCATTCTGGAGAGAAATGTGCTGCCTAGTGTCAGAAAGCTTGGTCTCAGTCGCAGGTCATGGGTCTTCCAACAGGACAACCATCCAAAACACACAGCCAAAAACACCCAAGAATGGCTGAGAGAAAAGCGTTGGACTATTCTAAAGTGGCCTTCTATGAGCCCAGATCTGAATCCCATTGAACATATGTGGAAGGAGCTGAAACATGCCATTTGGAGAAGACACCCATCAAACCTGAGACAACTGGAGCTGTTTGCTCATGAGGAGTGGGCCAAAATACCTGTTGACAGCTGCAGAACGCTCATTGACAAATACAGAAATCGTTTAATTGCAGTGATTGCCTCAAAAGGTTGTGCAACAAAATATTAAGTTATGGGTACCATCATTTTTGTCCAGCCCTATTTCATTAGTTTGTTTTTTTAAATAATTATGTTAATCAACAATTCAAAAGTGATGGCTGATTTTGATTATTTAATTTTCAATAAATTTTTATTTATTGTTACTTTTGTGAGTTTCAAGTGATTTCAGTGAGAATTGTGGGTTTTTCCTTCTTTAACTGAGGGGTACCAACAATTTTGTCCACGTGTGTACATACATATATAACAGTAGTAATTCAAGTATTGATAAGAATCATTGAGATTATAATGTTGACCATGGTGCAGCCCTAGTCAGTTGAAATATTATATTATATAAGGAGGGCATTGACCAATAACAAATGTTATTGAGCACTATACGAGGCGACACAACTAATTTGTTTGACCATTCAAATCGATGACACAAAGCTCTGTATGATGAGTGCAAAGACAGGTCTGTTTTCTATCTAAAGTCACAGTAAAACACATTAAAAAGTCATTTTTAAAAATATATTTTCTTGTTGTCTATGCCGACGTGCTTCGCTACAAAATTCTGAAAGGGTTGATCCTTTCCTCATAATTATTCTTGTCATTGGATTAAAAATGTATCTGTCTCAGAAAAACACAATATCACGGTGTTACTTTTCCCCCTCTGTTGTGCAGCTATAATTCCCTTGGATAAACTGAACCAGTTGAATTTATTTCAGTACATGTGTCTGTCTTCTTTCCCACAGCTTTGGAGAATCCAGAGACGGACATTGGCTTGTGTGGCTGGGTGCTGGTTGGCGCCTCTCTTCTTCTGATGCTGTTGACTCTGCCCCTCTCCATATGGATGTGCATTAAGGTCAGCTGCTGGTCAAATCCAGTATTTGTTTTCCACTTCACAAGCAAAGCTGCCTGCTGAAGTAGAAATAATTAAACAAATAGAGCTCATTCAGTTCAATCAGTGTTTTGGAAATTCTAGTGTGTGTTCCATCTCAACTCATTCCCCATGTTGTGTGTATTTATTTATTTTAAAACAATCTTTCAAAGCTGTTGAACCATCATCTTGCGTTTGCACAGTTTTATTTAGCAGAAGAACGTCCATGCATTCATAAGCACGTCTCTTTGTCCAGTTACACGTGTAAAATGTCAAATAAAACAAAGAAGAGACTCATAGGCGTGACAGTAGTCTGTTTTTCTCTGTATACAGATTGTGAAGGAGTATGAGCGAGCCATTATTTTCCGCCTGGGGCGCATTTTGCGAGGAGGAGCCAAAGGACCAGGTCAGAAATCATGTGTTGGCAGCAGATGTCTTTTATTTCCTCAACCTACATCTTCATTTCTTTCACTATACTGTGCCTCAAATATGTTTCCCGTAAGCAAATCAAGAGTTTTTTAACTCACATGTCAAATATTTCTGGCACTAAAAATGGTCCTACGTGTCCCCTTTCAGATATCTTAGTATAAGTTTATACACTTGAGTAGTTTTTTCAGTAGCAGAGACCTAAAAAGCCAAACAAACTGTGTGTTTGTTTAACCCTTTAAGCTTCAGTCAATTCCAGCCGTTTTCAGTACAAAAAATCTCTAATATTCTATTTTTAAATAAAAAAAATTACGA
This sequence comes from Acanthochromis polyacanthus, assembly GCF_021347895.1. Classification (NCBI taxonomy): domain Eukaryota; kingdom Metazoa; phylum Chordata; class Actinopteri; family Pomacentridae; genus Acanthochromis; species Acanthochromis polyacanthus. The sequence continues at coordinate 27,789,326 of NC_067130.1, read as the reverse complement.
AAAATACAGAGAATATTGGACGCACATCGCGAGGTGCATTTCCTTGAAAACGACCGATTCGTGGATTTTTATACCGACTTCAGGACATGTTTTGGACAAAATAGTTTACTGGCTTGTGTTGTCTGGATGTAAAAGGTTGGATTATGGTCGTTTTTTGTGGAATCTTTTTTTCTGTGTGTAATAATGAACCCGGAAATGTGAGTCGCGCTGTGTACGTTGAAGCCGTGTGTAGAGAACGGATGGATGAATATTTGTTTTTGTCGGATAAATGTGTTTTTCTCACCCGCTGTGGTAATCACATCTGAAAGTGGTTTATACCGGCGGATTCATGAGAATCTAAGCTTTCCATCGGCGTATAGTGTTTGTATAATCGTGTTTGCAGCCGTCGGACATTCTTGAAATTCCTATGCAAATTAGTAGGTGTACCGCCGGCGGTACACCTACGACGCACTGAAGCGTAAAGGGTTAAGAGCCTTGCAGAAAGCTTAAATATAGTAGCAGGACTTAACTTGATAGCACACGCTAACATCTGCTCCACAGAGGAACCTAAACAAATCTCTGGTGCCAAAATTATCTCTGGGACCAGTTGTTTCGCAAGTTTATCAACAATTTCCATCATTTTTTTGGTAAATATAAAATACATTGTCTTTTTCCCGGCCACTTCTGAATTTGAGGGTTCTACTCTCATCTTGTACTGTAAATATATTTTGTGTGAGGAGATCGTCTGGAGACAGACTGAAATCTAAACCAGTGACACACAGACAGTGTGATTTACAGAAACAAGATAAGTGACATGCATTTAGTATGAGGCGAAACATACATGCTGAGCACAGAACTGAAGAGACAGTTAATCAGTTAGCCTCTAAATGCAAACGCAGTGCTTCAGTCAGACATTTTTGGGCTATATATTGATGGCAAGATATTGTGTCACCAATAACTGGTTCTTTACATTGAATATATCAGCATCAGTGGGTGGATTCGTCGGTACTAAGCTGCCTCTGGTTGTGGGTGTGGTGCCTCTGCAGTGAACGGTAGTCAGAGGTCACATGACCAGCTGGTCCTTCAGCTTTGACGCAGTCAATCTACTTAGACTTGATGACTTGTTTTCCCAGCAAGCCTAATGGCATTGGTCACTATGACAGTTCTGAGGCTCAATGAGCAGGACAGAAATATAGCATGCACAGCGTCCTTAAGTATTTGAACAGTGGGAGAAATGGTTTGTTGTTTTGCCGCTGCTTTCCAGTCGACTTTGTTTGAAATGAAACTGGCTACTCAGCTTTAAATTAGCAGTGTTTACTCCCACTGCAGATGAACAGTCTGAGCCGCTAGCACACACAGCACTCTCATTTCAGGGGACCGCGTTTATTGGACGGGTTAACACAAACATCAAGCCAGTAGGTTTCATACTTGTAGTATGAAATGTTTAATGTTTAGCAGCTGTTTTACCTTCAACCTGGTCTTCATCAGTTAGATTGGTTTCATGTCACAGATGAGGAAAGTCCAAAACTTTCCACTCAGTGTCAACACACGCACACGCGCGCACACACACACACACACACAGCTAAACACTCCTAAAGCTCGAAGTGGAAATTTTAACCTCATAATTATTGTTTATTTTCAGATCTCTTGTGCTGGAGTACAAAACCAAACAAGAGCAAACTGTCCAAATACTGTACTGTACTTTGCAGAGAGAAGCCAATACAGTTAGATTTTTGTTGCTCCTCATGAAGAGAATATTCACTTTAACTCAGTGGTTACTGGATTTTTAAGGTCAATACGAACAACAATAATTAATACATATTCTGATTTTGTTATTTAACTTAAAAACTCAAAAGTCTCAGTTACACATTTACAGAATCTTAGTATTTGGTAGTCTTTCACTACTTCCAGACTCAACAGTGCTGCCTGAAATAATATCAAACATGTTTGATATTTATCATGATGGTTATGATTAGCACGGCTCTGTTACTTTACCCTTCTGACCCTTGAGGCTAACATTATCTACAGATATTAAAACTGTTAAATCCTTCATTTCTCTCTGGAGAATAAACAATCCATGCTGATCACTGCTCCTCGACTGTTTTTCCATTTGTTAAGGCTTTATATCTCATCTCCCTGCAAAGTATTATTTAATGTTACCGCAAGTTGTTGCACCACAGTCTCCATTTTGTCTACATTTGCTTCCCCGTGTGATCATGTGAAGTGGTGCTCTGCTTCCTGACTGCTCCCTCTGGCACCATAATCTGAATAATATCCTGCAGTGTGTGTGAAGTGCCATTATTATTTTCAAATCTTGTAGTGTGTGCTTGACTGAGATTAGAGATATCCTTCAAGAACTGCCTCCTCCTGTGCTCTGAGCTTGGCCTTAAATGCCCTGTTGCGTTTTGAACATACATTGGGTCTGCGTGGTTTCTGTCAGGCGTTGTTATTTTTGGAGAGGACTGGACTTGGCAGCATGTAGTCGCTGCCTGGAAATGCTAATTGAGGTAAACTGCTCTGTACAATGAAGCTCTTTCAAACTTAGGTCTGTGGAGATCCATCATATCACAGATGTAGAGTCCAGTTTTCCATTTCTGCTCCACTTTATTCCATCAGGAGCCAGCATCATCTCCACAATTTGTGAATCTGCACTATATAATGAATGCATTCTTGAAGGAGCATATTTTTGTTTTTGGTGTGCAAATTTCATCTTAAATGTTATTAGTAAGGACTTTAAAATCTTCCATTTTAGATTACATTCAACTTTATTGTCATTGCAGAGTACAAAGACAATGAAATTTTTTACTTGTTTATCCCCGGAGACACTCTGTATATGAGTCTGTGTTTGCACCAAACCTCTAAAATGTTATTTATTGTAAACACGAGGCCTGTCCAATATGGTGCCTCAGATGCTAACATTTACTATTTAGCACTAAACACTTTGACCGACAGTCAGTAGAGCCGAGCTACTAATATGGAGCAGAACGCAAAAAACCATGGGAAGAATCACAAAGGGGTGGATGGGGAGTGGGTGTACTTTCCCACCCATCCTCTTCCTGCTGCTGGACAGAATGACAGAAAGGAAATATAGTAGATTCTAAAAATGAAATATTTTGTTGGCCTAATTCAACAAAAACAAGATTTACTCGTGCAGAGTTCAGCTAAGTGACATAGATGCACACAAACGTAGTGGCTGAGTTTTTGTGCCATATGTCTGTCAGTGCTGCTGCATATGTGTCTGCTCGACGTCTGGATGCCTAATTCATCGTTTTCTCAGGGACGTGACTGCTGTTTTGAAAGGCAGTGTATTTATTAGTAAAAGAGAGGTAAAAAAAAAAAAACGGACTCCCGTGAGGTATAATTTGCATACATCTCGTAACTCACTGTCTCTTTATCTTTGATTTCTTGTTTTACTAGATCTGAAAACCTGGCACTGTCCTCTAAAAATCCTGAAATGTGACTCCACAGAGAGCCGGGGGACCTTATTTATGACAGCAGGGGGTTAATAATAGCTCTCTGCCTGCAAACCTCACATTCTTGAGGAGATAGAGGAGCCAATGCCAAAGTTAAATTCACATTTGGTTTCCCATTGTGCCCCCGTACACTTATAACCTGGCTCTATCTACATCTACAACAGCTGGTATACAAAAGAGGCTTTCAGCACATCTCTGTTATGACTATGTTTTTAAAGCTGTTTTTGTTTTATTTTTGACAGGGCGTGTGCTCATGTGGTATGCGCCCTATGGCCATGAGGTTGCGCTACAATGATACAGTGCCTATAAAGAGTATTCACTTCCTTTACAAGTTTTCCCCCTTTATTGTTTTGTAGCATTGAGTCATGGTTGATATAATTTTGCTTTCTGACCAGAATTTGCAAAATTGTATCCTGTTTACGTTGCAATACTGCTTAAGCTCTGTCAGGTTGCACAGGGATCATAATTTAACAGCCTTTTTTAAGTCAAGCCACAAATTTTAAATTGGATGAAGGTCAGCTACTCTACAGCATTCACCATGTTGTTTTAAAACCATTCTGTGTAGCTCTGGCCGGTATGCTTCAGGTGAATGTCTTGCTTGCAAACAAATCTTCTTCTAGTGTGTAGTTCTCTTTCAGACTGCATCAGGTTGTCCTCTAGGATTTTCCTTTACTTCCTTTATGAACCTTCCAGCACCTGCTGCTGAAAAAGATTCCCAAATCATGATGCTGCCACCACCGTGCCTCATAGTGGGGATGGTGTGTTTGTGATGATGTGAAATGTTTGTTGTCCAACATCAAACCTAATGGTAAAAAAGCTCAATTTTGAGGACAGCAGATTTACATGTGTCTTATTCCTTCCATTTCTTAATGAGAGATTTAACTGTACTAAAAGGAATATTCAGTGACTTGGAAATGTTCTTGAATCAATCTCCTGACTGATGTTTTTCAGTCACCTATTAATGAATAATGTTTTTCCTCTTCCTGGTGTAGTTATATCAAGAAGTATGGATTCAGTAGTTCGTCCAGACACAGGTGTCTTTATACTACAATCACTGCAGACACATTGACTGCACTCAGTAGACCTCCATCTTGCTAATTGTGACTTCTACCACATATCCACTGCACAACTGTTGAATCCCTTTATAAAAGATGAATACTTGAGTAACAACTTATTTTACATGTTATATTTTTATTTAAACACGATTACTTTGTGGAAATTCTATTTCAGTTTGACATGAATGAGTATTTTTTGTGTGTGTCAAAAAAACAACTTTGATTGACCATGATTAATTGTTTAAAAGGCACAAAAGGGCAAATTTTGTGAAGGGGATGACTCATTTTTACTGGTATTGTAGTTTAAGATGAAATGAAAATAGGGTTTTGTTTCTGTGTGCAGTTACCTGCTGCTGCAAACGGATGTTTATTGATGAACATACCTATCAGTGGAATTTTCCTTTTACGTCACTATGATTTTCAGAAACTATTTTATAACAACTGAGGCCTTCTTACTTGTCTGACAAGGACTAAGAACTGTGCTGGAAACGTCAGGGTGGAAATGATATTGAAAGACTGCTGTTATCTTCATTTCCCCTGCTGAACAGATGGTTGTGATCTCACCGTTTAAATGCACAATATCCTGACAGGAAATGCAGCCAACTCCTCTCTATCTGGTGTGGCCTTAATGTTTGCTAAATGATTGCACACCTAGCACATGTCTGTTTCACTCAGGCACATGCCTCGCATTGTTTGATGCTCTAATTCAATCATGACGACTTGAAACGGGCTAATGAAAGCTGCAAATATCCACAGCTTTGCCTCTCTGTCAGCACAGCTGCAGTCTTATAAAGAGAGTTTGACTTGGCCTGCTGCCAGAATTTCATTCATCCTGGTGTTTTCAAACATTTGTGAAGAAGCCTCCTCATTATTGTGTTTACCATGGCTTTAGTCTTTGTTGAAACTATTTGCATTCTCGTGATTCCACAGGGTTGTTCTTCATCTTGCCGTGCACTGACAGCTTTATTAATGTGGACATGCGCACCATTAGCTTCGACATCCCACCGCAAGAGGTAAGACACGCACACTTCCAATTACATTAAACAGCTACTTTGGCAGTTAAACAGAACTTTTAATCACATGAAAGTGATTGTGCAGATTTTTCATTTAGCCCAATATCAAAGTTGTTTTTGTTCAGTAAAACGGTATTAATGAATGTTTGTCTGCTCGCAGGTTTTGACCAAAGACTCTGTGACGGTGAGCGTTGACGGTGTGGTGTACTACCGGGTCCAGAATGCTACTCTGGCTGTGGCTAACATCACTAATGCTGACGCTGCTACCCGACTGTTGGCCCAGACCACCCTGAGGAACGTCCTGGGCACCAAGAACCTGGCGGAGATCCTGTCTGACCGTGAAGAAATCGCACACAGTATGCAGGTAGAGTCCTTAAACTGAACTCCTGACTAGCTTTATGATTAAAAAAAACATGCCAATCCCCAAAAAAAGGCTTGTGTTTTAGTGGTAGTATCACACCTGCTTCCACCATCCAATCTCCTCTTGATTTAGGGCTGCACAATTAAACAAATATTAATCTCAAACACGACTTTTCCTTCCTGTAATTAAATGAACATGATTGTGATTGCGATATTGCCATTTAAAATGTGTGCTCTGCTTATGGAAAAGTCGTATCACATCAAGCGCTTCCTAAGCTAAAAGCCAGTAACAAGGGGGTGATGGAGTTGTTTCAGCTTCATGTTTAGGGAAACCGTAGAAAGCAATCTGAATGTTGCAGCTGCAGCCTAAAGTAGAATAATAATGTACAACAAAGACAAACGGGCGAAACAAAAATCAAATGTGTGGAGCCAAAGATGCAGAGCTGGTGTCTCGAAACAGAGCCAGTGATGTCAAGCTGAAACAAATGATATGCAAAAGGTGCATGACTCTTTCAACCACCTGAAAATACACCACAAACTGCACAACACTGAATGCACAAAGGCCAGAATGCAAAAATAGCATAGATAATGTTCTCTCGATGAATCTCTGTGCTTTTTTTTGGCAATAACTCAAGGTCTGTAATAATTCTGGTACAGATTTATTTGTATTTTGCCTCTTGGAGATACTCTATGGATAAGGACAAGTCTGATTTTAATGCAAAGATTTGTAAATTAGCAGGGATGTGTTTACAACATGGGGGTGAAATCAGTGCTTTGTTTAAATATACAAGTACAATAAAAATGTCCCTAAAATCAGTGAAAAACAAATCTCACTGCTAAATGTAGTAATTGCCTTTTCATTTTGGCCAGAATCGTGCAGCCTGTCTCCATACTGCTTGTGATATTCCTGTGCTACGTGCTGCAAGTGTTTTCTCCGCTCTTTGCAGCCCTTTATCATCTTTCAGTGCTCAATAATCATATATGAGACTCTGCTAACTCCGCCTGACTCATACAGAAAACTCAATGAGGAATTACAGTGCCATCTTGCTTAAAGCTGTATTTGCCAGCTGCGTAATGCATCTGTCATCTGAACTGTGTGTCAGTGTTCAACTAACAAACTGCACTTAAATGCATATTGGCTCTGAACTTTAAAAAATAAAAAGGTTCAGCTAATCCTGCGTTTTCATGTCGAGCCCAGCTTTCAGCTCAATTTCAATTATTTATTTATTCATTAAACTTTTACTTTCAGTTTATGCTGAGCTGTAAACGATTAAATATTTACTTCTAGGGGTGCAGAGTGATATCAGCACGTCGTCTGCATCGTCTGATGAAGCTTTTAAAATAATTATTCACAGAACGACGACACTGACTAGAGGCTAACACTGTGGACAGAGATGACGTTTATTTACTTGTTCTGTAGTTTGTGAAATTGCTCACATTTGCCCTGGTTTTCTGGTTTTAAAGTAATCGTCTTATTTTGCCCAGTGAGTGCGGACAGCTGAAAAATGTTTATGTTAATTCCACTACAGGAAAGATTTAGTGTCCTCTGCAATTAGGTGGACAAAATATGTGCACATATTGGCCAAAGTAAGTAGAAAAATTGCAGCATATTGGATATTGTAGAAGTCTGCTATTATACATCCCTCTTTGTATCTATTGCAGGATCCGGCAGTTTGTCAGTGATCAGGATGTCGTTTATTTAAGTGAATTTTCATGAGAGCTCTGGTATAGATCTAAAAAAACTTGACAGCTCACTGACAATAAAGTTGGCATTAGTCGTGACATTAAATTTGTTTGGAAGGTTTTGAGATAGACGAGGTCTTCATTTAAAAGCTTTTTTTATTATAATTTAATAAGTTTTTGCTTTTTAATGATTGTACTTGGCAATTTTATTAGAGACCAACTTTGCAGACTACCTGCTTTCTTTAGTGTAAAAGTGGAATAAAGATAATATTCAGTTGTTTGAGGCCACATTTACAGTAAAGGTTATATTTTAGGAGTGTATTTTATATTGTTTTTATACTTTATGTGAAAATGCTATTATCTGTATTTGATGTACATTTATCTTACATTTAAACAGTCTGTGTTTTAAGTGTAATCAGTTTAATATGTGACGGAGAAACACAGCCTGGTTTGGCTCCATCTGCTGGACAGTTTGTATAAATGCAAGATTTGTTTTTTCTGTTGCTTTTGGTTGATCTTTGTTTTTAAAGAAATTATTATTTTGTAGTTACCCTCCTCATTCATTTAATAACATTGTGTGTTATTGCTGTATTTATTTATGTCAAATGCAGATCATTTATCAGAGATTTCATAAATGTGGAGCACAGTTTTTGCAGATGGGGTTAGCTCAAACAGTGTATTCCCTCTCTGTTCCCTTCAGAGCACTCTGGATGATGCTACAGATGACTGGGGAATCAAGGTGGAACGGGTGGAGATCAAAGATGTGAAGCTGCCCCTTCAGCTCCAGAGAGCCATGGCAGCTGAGGCCGAGGCCAGCCGTGAGGCCAGAGCCAAGGTAAAGCTGTTTTACTTCCCTGTTATATGGTTTCGAGGTCAAGATCTTGTGTTTGCAGACTGCTCGTACAGGCTTACCTATCAGGACTGATAATAACGACTAAAGACAAAACTAAAGACAGCTTTTTTTTTCCTTGGAAAATGTCAGATTCTTCAAGGAATAGCTTAATGCTAGTTACCTTTTGTGTTTCCATTGCCTCCTGTTTTGTTTAGTTTTTTTGTAAACTCAGGTATAAAAGTAAAGCTGACTAATGATCTGTTTTGGCTGCAAGAGTGAACACAGCAGTCTGGATGAACTCTCAGCATCTGAGGAACTGAATACACAGTGGATTATTTTTATTTTTGGTAAACAATAGGCCATTGGTCAGAGATCTGTGGAAGAGGTCGTGAAAACTTCAAGACTGACTTGGAACTGGAAAACTGAAAACACAAAGACTGGACATTTTTTATGTGTCCTTTTGTGCTTCGGTGTAACCTTGAGTCATCTGGTGTTTATATTAGCTTTTCCTGACAGTATGCATGTTAAAAACTAAGGGGTCATTTAAACACCATTGTATGTAAGGAAGCACAGAGTCTCTACCTTGCTTATCCTATAAATTACTTGGTATTTGTGTTGTTTCTGGTTCAGACGTGTATGGTTAAACTCCTGTGTTTTTACTAGCAGTCAGCTATTAGTAAAATAAACTTTTGTTGCAGTATTTTGAGTTGAAACATGAAAAAAAACCTTTGTGGGGACATTTGAGACTTGAGCTCCATTCGCACAAGACTAACACTACCTGAGAGCCTCGTGTGAGTTAGAAATTATTCTCCTTATCTGTGTTTCCTGTGGTGCATTTGCATGGGATAAGTTAAGTCTGTGGTTTAGTTGAATTTGCTGATATATTTAGACGGCTACATGTCATCCATGTCATCAACTTTCAAGATTTCACTCTTTCTGTGAATTAGTCTCATGCTGTGGACCAACATTAGCCTCCTGAATTTCCTCCCAATATGCTCCAAACTTTAATTTCTAGTTGCCAACGCAACCTCATAGTATTGTATGGGACCTTTATCGTACAGTAGGATTTTAGAATATTCTTTAAGCTTTAAGATTGACGTTGGAAGGACTCAGATTCCTGCTTTTGTTTATGGATTGCTTTAGATTGCTTCAGGAGCAAAATCTCCATTATCAGATGCATATCATGCGTAAGTTATCACATTGACTTCTACTGGACTGTATTAGATCTTAGATTATTTCTAGTGTGAAAATGATTTGATCAAAGCTTGAAAACAGAAGTTCTGCAAAGATTCTGAGGGACCGATATAATTCTTGATTTATTTATTTAGCATTTATTCAGCCAGGTTCGTCCTATTGATCTCCTTTGTAAGGGAGACCTGGCCATTAGGGCAGCAGTGTAGTCACATTAAAAACAATAATCAGCAGATAAAGTTGACAACATTCCAACTGATAATACACATAATACTGTATGCATATAAGACTTGCACACAGACAGGGTAGACTTTAATGATTTCAACAGAGCTTTAAACTCAGTCAGTGTAACAAGGATTTGAAGTTGAAGTTTAGATTGTGATGTGTTCCAACCATTAGGTACAGAAAACCTCAATACTTTGTTGTCCAGTTGAGATTGTACTTTAGGGACGATAAATTTCAGAGTATCCGTCGATCAGAGATTGTGACTTCCATGTTGTTAAAAGACAAGACCAATAGGAAGGAGCAATGCCCCGGATAGTTCTGTAAATAAACTCCAATGACTGAGACGTCAGGCACCTAAAGATGTCCTGTTAACTTTAGAGTACACAATGGTGAGTAAGGGGACCACATTTGATAGTGAAACTCAGTGCCCCATGGTACACACTATCCAACATGCTAAGACAATTAGCAGAAGCCTTCATATACAGCACATTTCCATAGTCAGTAACAGGCAAAAAGACTGTTTCCACCTATTTCTGTTTCACACAGAAATAAATGCAAGATTTTTGTAATAAAGTCCTAATAAGAGTTTCAGGTTTTTTTTACCATATACTGAATGTGCTCCTTAAAAGTCAAATGGTCAATTAAATATCCTAGATATTTATTGTCATATATTACCTTATTTTGATGCACACGCTATGAGGTCATTCATTCTTTGACCACCTGTTGGTCCCGTTTCCTTCTCCAGGTGATCGCAGCAGAAGGTGAGATGAACGCATCCCGAGCACTGAAGGAGGCCTCTCTGGTGATCGCAGAGTCTCCATCGGCTCTGCAGCTGCGTTACCTCCAGACCCTCAACACCATCGCTGCAGAGAAGAACTCCACCATCATCTTCCCGCTGCCGCTGGAGATGATGCAGAGCTTCATAAAACACTGAGTCCCAAAACACTTTGCACACATAACACACACCACATCACTCACATACAGCACATTTAACACATTTTAGCGAGCTGTGCTAAACATGACATTCAAAGAGTTAGTAGAGATCAACTGCAGCTGCTTTTGTTTTTATTTTGTGGTCATTGTTACATGTGAACACTGCTTGCCAATATTGGCCAGCAGGTAACGCACATACACATATGTTATGAAACACAAAGTAGGCCATCATTTTCTTGCCGATATGCCTTGGGTTACCTCTTTCAAAATTGCTGCTTTACTCCAAACATTCTTTAAATTGAGCCAAGTCTGCAGGCTTCTAATTGTTGCGATATGGCATCAGTTACATTTGCTTTGCTTTCCTGGGATGAGTTTCTGGTCTGAACTGAGCGCTCCTCATCGATTCATTGTGTTCAGTCAGCTGAAAGATTTTCAAAACCAGAAAAATCTACAGTTGCCGTTTTGGTGCATCTGCCAGTAAGTGACCACTGGCTTTATTCACTGTCAATGCCAAGTTCCAATACAACACTATTTTTCTAGAAAGTACACTCTTAAATAACATTAAAGTTACATTAAAAGCAATCTAAAATATATGCTTGACAACTTAATAGCTCTGCAGTGTATTAAGAAAAACATTTTTTACTTCAGAGCTGTCGCTTACTGTTATAGTTGTATAGTTTTAGTAGAGGACTGTCTGAAATGTAGTGTGGAGAGGGTCTGGTGTATCGTGGCTCTAAAAGTGTCAAAAGACAGGAAAAAAACAACTGTTTCACCACCAGGTTTAGTATTTACTACTTTAGCAACCAGTGGTCACTCTGACCTGGCAAACAGAGAGCATTGTGGGAGTTTAGCTAGGAATGGACACCATGACAGAGACCTGTGTGGTGCTTCATGACCTCCAGCCAGAGCTAGTGCACTTTTTGGGTGAACTTGGAGCTTTAATTACTGCCAATACTAATCACCTAGCATGATGTTATATCGACTTAATACATCCCTGCCTAATTATTTTAGTATTGTGAACCAGGCTTAGTCATAGTGCAGCACAGGCCTGTACTACGAAGCAGGATTTAAGGGTTGGAGAGGCAACTTTTTTACCAGGGAACTTCTGCTGAACATCTAACCTTTATTGAGCTGGTTACGTTCAAGATAACCAGTCGACACATGCTAAAATGCCTTCTGACCAGTCAGCTCTCTTGAAATGAGCTACAGTTACTAGAGGTACTCAGTTTGCAGATTTCAAAGTCATTCTATTGTTGTGTATACCTTTTTGTTTTGTGGAGCGATTTCAACCCAAAACAAACTGATTTAAACACTACAGCCTCATTTACTGTATAGATTTACACTAAGCCTACATATCAACTGGCATTTGTTCTACACTTGCTTGTTTAACTTCATCATGCAGCTGAAAGATTTTAAGTGCTCCTTAAGTATGATACCCACCAATCATTGACTGAGTCTGCATATAACCTTGCCAGCAAGTTGATTTCTCGCGATATTTGTGAGTTCACAAATCTCTCAAGAAACCATCTTGCTCCGCTCCCGCCTTCACTTTTCGTACAGCACCAAGTTGGTTCGGGCCAATCACGCAGCAGTATTCATGTGTGGGGCGGGATATCCGGGTGTGAAGACGACACCAAGCGCCAGTAGATCAAAACAAACACGGCAACGGAGGACAACGATCGTGTAGATGCTGCTATTAAGTCAGTTTTAGCTGAATCTCCTATCGCTTCTTTGAAGGAAGAACAACGAGAGGCGCTTTGCGCATTTCTGGATGGTAAAGATGTTTGTGCTTTTTTACCTACGGGTTTCAGTAAGAGTTTAATCTACCAATTGGCTCCGCTCGTTGTGAAGATCCCGCGATTGGCTAAAAACAAACCTGTCAGAGGCAGGACATACTGTTGCATTGTCCAATCCGTGCCTCTTTCCTCTGAACGGATTTACATGGAGCGGTTCCAGATTGATATTGTGGAGTACTATCAAGTACTACACAATTATTAATCTGACTATTGCCAGGTTAGCCTGCATACTCACTGCACAGGTCCTTACGTTCAGCAGCAGTCGCTGTGGGGCTGTCTTGGTCCCCACGCTTATTTTCTGGGGGTCTACACCTTGTACACCAGTGGGCTTGTACCACTGTCTACTGGGAAGATTGCTGCACCAGTACATCTTGGATCCAATCCAACTCCCCAGAGTAAGGAAGCTTTGCATCTCCAACATGGACCCGTCTCCTAGCCCCGTCGGTGCCTGTTTTGGTAAGCCATACTTGGCCGGTATGATTTCAGTATTGAATTGCCGTAGTGTTTGAGATCTAGTTCCGAGCACCAGTTGATCAGGCTGGTGTCTGGGTGGGAGTCCGGTGGCAGAGGTGGTTAAAAAGTTTAAAGAAGCGGCCAATGTCAGGGACAAACTCAGTTCTGGATGACCAAATGTATCAGCCGAAGCTAAAGAACTGGTCATGGCTAAAATTCATCTTAGCCTCAAAAAAAATCACTTCCCTACCCCTAAGCTTTCGTTCACATCCACCGAGAAGTAGTTCAACTCTTTCTTCTTTCTACAAAGCCATATTTAATCTGTGGAGGCCAAAAAATTCTAGTTAATGAGATTTCCTATTTTTTCTATACCTGGTCATGTTTGTAATTGGTAATCTGGTGCTAACTTCATGTCTTTAGCGTGGCAAAGACTGCTTATCCTGACTGCAGTTGTTGGGTTAGGTGAAGCCAGATAACAAAACAACAGCATAGATATACTGAACTTGCTTCGTAGTACAGGCTTTTATCTTGCAGTTGTATTTTTTGTCCGTAGAAATCAGCCAAGGCTCTGTGACTGTCAAAGTGCCACACAACCTCGAACCGTCTCATCATCTGTTATACAAACATTTTGAAGTGCCTGCTGGATATGTGGCCTCCAAACACACACACACTAACACACACATCTTTATCCTTGTGTATCTAGTATCTCCTGATACTGTAGCACTACTGCAACCACTGCCAGCATCTTAATGCTGTGTTCATTTAGTATCTAAAGTGTTTTAATCAAATCAATATTCTGACTGTGATAGCTTTGTCGCCAAACCTTAAAACGACTGGTTTGAAATGTGCCAATTTCACTATATTTTACTGTAAAAGTCATTGAAATCTCTGTACTAACTTCAGCATCGTAGTCTTGAAGGTTTAAAGAGGTGCAGTGCATGTGGCACTGTATTAATTTGCTTCATTATTTGGCTTTCATGTGGAGACTGAAAGAACAACTGACATGCTGGTGTAAAATTGCTCAATTTGGCCTTTTACCGCGTTGGATGTTGTACATACAGTAAGTGTAGTTGCATAAATGTATAATATGATGATTATATTTGTTTTATTGTGTACTAACCAGCAGTATGAGACTGTCAGTGATATAAAAATACTAACACAGAAACACATTTAGACGTAGATGTACTACTGCTATTAATCACATTACAAGCTGAAATGTCATTTGCTTTCTGTTAACACACAAGAGGGTGGACAAAATAATGGAAACGGAGAAAAAGTCGACATTTTCAGCAACCTCAGCGTAGTCGCCTGCTCCTTTTATTTTGTCCACCCCCTCTCTGACTTCGTTCCTGCTAAGAAGAAGCAGAAACTGCAACTCTTTCACCCAAAAAGCCTTAACGTACTGCCATCTATTCATTTTAGCGTCATTCTATGCACTTCTAAATGAACTACTTTATTTTACTATCTACACACGCTCTTTTTGGGTGTAACACAAGCCAAATCTTTGTATTCGTTTGTCTGGAAACTGACATGTGCTCTAGTTGTGTAGTTGAGTTTATTGCAGCATTTATCCTTCGTCTGACCCCGTAGTGTTTTTATATGTATATAGCGGTGTGGACTTTATTATCGCTTTTGCTGTGGCGGTTCAGATCCGTTACTTTCACCTGAACCAGGATGTAATGCACCTTTTTTGTTATGAAATATTTAGGCTGTTACATTATACTACAGTAACTCCTGTATTTTTAGCCGTAGCTGCAACAAAAGAAGAGTTATTTTGCTGCAGAGTCAATTCAAATGACTCGCCAGGTGCTTGTGGTTGTTTTTTGTTCCAGACCCAGGCAGAGTCTGGGTTTGGGAAGATTTTTCATTTGGGATTAAACATTTATGGGCTTGTTTTTGCAGCTAGCACTGTTGTTTTGTACATTTTACGAGTGATTTGATATGATGTTATCCTGATATATATGAAAACTTCAAATAAATATGCTATCTTAAAAGCAGTTTTCTGTTTGAGTTTCATTTCTTTCAGGTCAGGGGGTGAAATAGGTAAAAGCAGAGGCAGGAAACAGTTCACATGTTTTATTTAGTTTAATTGAAATGGTAACAAGGTTTAAGGATACCTTAAAAGCAGCTAAGCGTCGGTTTCCCGCTAAAAGTTGCAAGCTTCCTGGGTGCGAATCTGTGGCTTTTCTTACAAAATAAATACAAGTGACATTTAAAACAAAGGTACAAACAATATATCTAGAAAGTCATCCTGGAACTGGAGCAGTACCTTTTATTTAGAAAAAAAAAAGTAGGCTTACTGTAAACTAAAGGAACTGATATTAAGGCATCGGTTGTATTGCTTTTTATGAGCCGTGTTTTCGTGGCAGTGAGTTTTCTAATATTGCAGCTCGCTAAACTTTAAACTGTGTGTTTGTTACGTTTCACTAGTTTTATTGTCAAAATACAAAATAAGAATCCTACTATATTTATTGCAAAACCCAGCAGAGAGAGTGTTTATCCGTTAAAGCCTTCTTCCTACCGGCTGTTGGTTTCATTACAGGTGTGAAGGCACCGCTGTAGACAACGTGACACAAATAAAAACACTTGCATTGGCAGCTAAAAGAGTCTTGCTAAGAGGAGCTCAGTGCTTGTAGCGGCACAGCGAGGGGTCAGAGGGGTCTGGGTTACAAGGAAAGCTCAGCCATGGCTCGCTCCAGCGGGTCGGAGGTCCAGTACTCGTGGTCCCATCCCAGGAACCAGCCGGTGAACGTGGGCGGCTCGAAGCCCTGCTTGATTTTGACGATGGGCGTCCTGGGGTCCCGGTTGGCCGGATCTGTCTCAATGTAGCGCACCGCTGTGGAGGGAAAGTCTGAGTTAGAGCCGGACGCAGAGGAAACTCAAACGCGATCATCTCAAATCATCAGGTTCCTTTTGCTCAACCATCTCTGACTTGAAATGTAATTTTTTACCATAAACTGAGGACATTGAACATGGTATCTGTGAAGTTTTAGCTTGATTCTTCAAATACTTTGAGATTTTATGTAAAAACTTCTCGTTGACCCAAGCTGTTATGAAAAGTCGCATCTTTTAGCACAAATTAACTAGTGATATTTTCTGTACCAAATGTAGCTGCATTCCACAATAACACAAAACTAAACGTATAGAATCCTTTGTCAATATAAAATACTTCAATCCAGAAATCAAAAATTGTTGTTTTTCTTGAACTGTCTTAACTAAATGAGCAGATATGACAAGTTGTACCTCAGAAAAAGATAATTTCTAGATAATTTCATAGAATTCACACAGAATTTTGCAGTTTAAAATGATAAATCCAAGTATAGCACATAACGTATTCAGAAAATACCAATAAAATAAACTTCTGCATTATCTTTTTTGTAAATGTGCTTTAAAATGGGACTTTTTATGACTGCTTCAATTTTTTCTTCATATTTCAACAAAATCACAAATTATTTATTGTACTTGTCCAATATTGTACATTCTGAATTATCGACATGATGAGAAATAAGTGAGAATCTCAAGATTTTGTTTTTAATAGTTTCTGAGATACTGTTGCTCAAATATAACCTCAAATTTAAATATGCGAGACAAAGTGGGGTGACTGGCAATTTATGTAAACGTGCATCTTGAAAGGTATTTTATATATCAAGCTAAAACTTCACAAATATCTTTATGAATATCCTTATTTTATGCATTAAAAAGATGGTCGAGCAGACATTGTCCTAAAAATAACTCCTGTACGTTTGTTTTTCTCACTTGAAATGTATTTCTTCCCCACTTCATTTGTATTTTTCTCATGTTTATATGCTCCTGTGATTATTTTAAGTCTTTATTTTTGCCTTTAGTTCAAATTCGACTATGCTGACATCCATTTAAGGTCTTTTCTTATACAAAACCTTTGAAATTGTGCTTTTTGCAGATGAGTGTGATTATTTCCAGTCCTAGTATTGTTTACCTTTTTCACTCCTCTTATTAATCATATGCTGATAACTTGATATTGAGGGTTTTTTTCTATGTTTTCTTACCAGATGCCATCGCTTCAGTCTTCTCCTCCTCCTGGGCCTCATTTCCGATCCAGACAAACACCTAAAAAAAGAAAAAAGATTATTTATTTAGTAGGTTTTTTATGGAAGAGGATTTTCTCCTCTTCCATTATTACAGTGCAGCGAAAAAAATAAGTTTCTTTACCTGCTCCCAGGTGTCCAGGATCATTACGTCATCAGTGGCCAGGTCGTCTTGGGTCATCTCACCTGGAACCTCCTCGATCTGAGACGAGGATAAAAGCGTTCAGTGGATGTAATGAGTCAACAAAAGGCTTTGGAAATTAAGGAAATAGTTGTAAGTCTGCACAAATAAAATACAGGGGGTCTTCATCTTATGTGTGAGTTCCGGGCGTACGGATCGACGCAAGACAATTTTCACCCTAAGTTGGAACTCTAGTGAAAATGTAAACAAAGCCGTTACGTGCATCACGATATCAATCAGTTCTTTGGAAAAGTCATGTTCCGAGCATTTTATAATATGTAATTTCAGTTCCGTGGAGATGGTTTTCCTTTTCTTCGAAGCACTGCCATCAGAACAGCCTGACTTCCACTTGGGAGCCACAATGAAGGGCAAAAAGTTAGCGAATGTAGCACAATTTAAGGTGACGACCTTTGTCTGTGCTCTGACCTTCGTACGCTCCGCTCGCCAACTAGTTCCATGTAACCAGTTCTGTCGTAACAACGAAACACCGTACGCGGTAAACCAAGAACCCGCCTGTAACCATTTCCGACGTAATGACGAAACTCCGAAGGTTGAGGATATCATAAACCGAGGACCCTCTACTTCATGTGCAAGACCATTTGGCAAAGGTGGAAAGTTAGAAAAACTGTATGAAATTCAGATTTAAAACAAATCTAGCAGGAGAATCTAGAAACTAAAGACTCACGATAAAGTTTCCGGTCTTGTTGGAGCAGGCGAAGAGTCGTGGTGGATGAGCGTCCATCTTGTCCTTCAGTCTGGTCGACGTACGATATTCTGCCTTTCCACCGAGAGCCTCCCAGAACTGATCTGGAACCACAACACAAACACTTCGTGCTCAAACAGAATGCAAAGGACTTAACTGTAGTGAGACATTTCAGAAAACATAGTTATTCTCTTGTTTGCAGAGTTTCAAGAGAAGATCTAAAGTCTGTGTGGTGGTAAATGTGAAGCCACAGTAGCTGTTAGCTTAGCATAAAGACTGGAAGCTAATAAGGAGGCTAAATAGCTTACTGGAATTGTAAAAATAATATTTTGTGTTTTACAAGATGGCACTCTTTGTAAGTTAACATGTTGGAGAGACATGACAGTAGAGTTATGGCTCTTCTCATCTAGTTCTGAGAAAGAGGGTCAACATATTTCCCAAATTGTAAACTGTGGCTTTAAAACTACACAGTTTAGTATTTTTTTGGCCAGTGGGGGGCAACAAAAGCTAAAAACACCATGCACAAAGTATAAAATTATAAAGACGTTATACCATTTTACTCGCTTTCATTTCTTTATGGAACAACTTTTCACCTGCCTGAACCAAGCAACACAATCACATACAATACTGTTACGGCCACAGGTATCTGTGAGCTGTCTGGGTTCTGAATGGTTTTCTGCTGGGCCTTTTGTGTGGGGGGGAATGCATGTGTGGGTTCAGCTGTGGTTGTTTTCAGAGTCTCTCTGGAACACCAGCTGCCAGCTATTCCACCTAATAGCTCAGGAGTAGACGACCTGCACTGCAGTCCTGTTCTCCCGCCTCCCGACCGTCCTGATTGGGCCACCCTCCAGCTCCCCTCCACCTCTGACCAACCAGACACAGCCATCGCCACACCTACAGGCTATATACCTGTAACAATGCTGACAGTTGGGGCGGCTGGTGTCTGTGACCAGTCTGCCCTGGTGCCTCTGTGAGTGGCTTGTTTTGTGTGGATTGTGATGTATTTCGGTCTGTAGGTAGGTGTGGTTGAGTTGGTGGGTACCGCAGACAATTCGGGCTTAGTGAAGAAGCCATTTGGATTTAGAGCATTTGTGACCTGTTTGTGAGTGTGAGGCACCAGTTTTGTTTAGTTCGTTTTTGTTACTGGTGGTGGGTGTTGCTGAGGTAGTTATGTTTGGCTAGGGAGTTTAGTTACTTTGTGTTTAGATAAGTTGGAAACTCTGTTAGCCTTTGTTTTGTTATATTCTGTTCTTTGATTTAGCAACACTCACCAGTCTTGTGTTCATTGTTGTCACTTTCATATTCCATTTTCCACTAAGCAATAAATCTCTTCACCTGAACCAATAACATCTGGTTATTTTGTTACATCCAGCCACTCTCTAGAGGTTGGATCGTAACACTACTGTTAAAGTTTGGGGTCACTCACTCAATTTCATGCTTCCACACTTTTATTCATGTGCTAACATAACTGCGCAAGGGTTTTCTAATCATCAATTAGCCTTTCAACACCATTAGCTAACACAATGTAGCATTAGAACACAGGAGTGATGGTTGTTAGAAATGTTTCTCTGTGCCCCTATGGAGATATTCCATTAAAAATCAGCTTTTTCCAGCTAGAATAGTCATTTACCACATAAACAATGTCTAGACTAGCCTAGCCGCGCTAGACCCAGGTCTGAAGACAAAAGGGTCTAGGAACTCTCGACAGGGAGGGAGGCGGGCTAAAAGGTTGTCTTTCAAATCACTGCAACAATTGGGTAGGTATACAACCAATCAGCACAATGAATACACTGACGTAGTTCCTAGAGCGCCGGAAATCAGAGGCTGTGGTAGTTCGGTGAAGCCTGATTTATACAGTCAATGGGTGAAGCTCAAGTATATTACAGACATATTAACAGAAAGATTATTCAGAGTCGGTGCTAATGGAGCTCAACGACTGTTGTTGTTTTTGTTGTCGACCCTGGCAGAGAATTAAATTCGTTGCCGTGGGTTGTCTAGCACGGCGAGGCTAGTTGTTTCCGGTTGTTTCTGTCAGAATCGTTGCGCCTCTGTCGTCACTTAGTTGCGCCCGCGTTCTGACTCTACACTTCATGGTGATTCGTCGGCCAGTTTTAGGAGCATCCAACCTCAAGGCTTATGGAGGGTAACTAGACCCACCCTGGCAGAGAATTAAATTTGTTGCCGTGGGTTGTCTAGCGCGGCTAGGCTATGTCTAGACTGCATTTCTGATTAATTTAATGTTATCCTCTTTGAAAAAAAATGCTTTTATTTCAATAATAAGGACATTTCTAAGTGACCCCGAACTTTTGAACAGTTGTGTTAACTCTTGTTTTATCCACTTTATATCTGCTCCCAGCATGTTTAAATTTTTTTTTTTTAAGATTTTAGATTATTTTTCAGCCTCTTCATGGTCTCTCTTGTGGCTACATTCCCAACTTTAAAGTAACTTCTGTCTATTCTAGTGGCCCAGCTAAAAACTGTCTTTTGAAGTGTCTTAATTTCTTTCAGTATCATGTTTACCTTTTCGAACACGGTGTTGTTTTTTCTACTCCACGCTGTTTCAAATTCTACTAATGTTTTATGACGTGTCTGTTTTACTGTGCTGCCTTATGAAACACTTTGTAACTTGGACTGCAAAAAGTGCACTAGAAATAAGACTATTATTTTAATAATTATTATTATGGCTAACTCATTAGCATTGATAAAGTTTTGGTCTGATCAAAGAAAGTGCACTTGGTTCATACACACTTCTTAGAATAGTATTTAGCTCTTTAGCAGCTGAACACTCAGTTATATGTTTACTAGCCAGTAGTGGACTTCATGCAGCTTTATGAAGACGCTCAGGGCAGATGCGTGGTTTTAAAAATACACAGGAACAGACTTCTGAATTACTTACAAAGGTTCAAATTGTAAAGCTGACTAATCAGCACAGAGGTGACTATATTTATCTAACAGATGCAAAGCCTGAATGATAGCCTTAGTAGAGTTTGTGTCTGATTTTATTTTGTGTATTTTAGGTCAAATTTGTCTAATGCTGGTGGTTAACTTCATTTTTGTGCAGTTTGGTGCTGTGTTAAGTCAGGTACTATATGGTGAGTTATTGGCCTGAGGTGTTTGTGGCTGAAAACAACATTGATACGAGACTGAAGCAGACAGCATAAATGTCACGAAAGAAAAGAAGAAGCTAAATGAAAGAGGCCAAGAAGCACACAGACCTGAAGTAGTGGCTGTAATTCTCTGTAATTGCCTGCCTAAAATCATCAATAATCATTCCAGTTCCCAAAAAGACATCAGTTGACAGCCTAAAGGACTACCGACCCGTCGCTCTCACACCCATAATCACAAAATGCCTCGAGAAACTGGTTGCAGAGCACATCAAAACCAAACTGCCCCCCACACTCGACCCGCACCAGTTTTCTTACAGAGCAAACAGATCCGCTGAGGACATCATTGCCATAGCTCTTCACAAAGCACTGAGTCACCTGGAACACCAGGAGGACTATGTGTGGATACTCTTCATCAACTACAGCTCAGCCTTTAATACCATCATCCCGGACATTCTGGTCGACAAACTCTCTCTCCTTGGACTGTCCACATCCGTCTGCAGATGGATAAAAGACTTTTTAACAGACCACCCACAAACTGTCAGACTCTGCTCACACCACTCCCCCACCATAACACTCAGCACCGGCTCCCCACAAGGTTGTGTACTGAGTCCTTTACTGTACTCACTGTACACACACAACTGGACACCAACCCATCTCTCCAACTCCATCTTCAAATTCGGGGATGATACCACCGTGGTCGGGCTCATCTCAGGAGGAGATGAGTCGGCGTACAGAGATGAGGTTGAGAGACTGTCAGTGTGGTGTTCAGAGAACAATCTCACACTGAACACCACAAATGGTAAATGGTCTGTATTTATATAGCGCTTTACTATACCTGCAAGGTACCCAAAGCGCTTTACATGATACATCACATTCACCCATTCACACACACATTCACACACTGATGGCGGAAGCTGCCATGCAAGGCGCTAACCACGACCCCATCAGGAGCAATTCGGGGTTAGGTGTCTTGCTCAGGGACACCTCGAACACGACGGGGCGAGGATCGAACCGGCAACCCTTCGGTTGCAAGACGGCCACTCTACCCACTGAGCCATGCCGCCCACCACAAAAACAAAAGAACTCATCCTGGACTTCTGCAAACGCAGCATGGACCCAGGCCCACTCCTCATCAACGGGGTCTGCGTTGAAAGGGTCCACTCATTCAAACTTCTGGGTGTTCACATCTCTGATGACCTCTCCTGGACTGTTAACACCACGGCGGTGGTGAAGAAGGCCCAGCAGCGACTCTACGTCCTGAGAGTGCTCAGGAAAAACCACCTGGAGGAGAAGCTGCTGTTGACCTTCTACCAAGATCACTGGCTGCCCCCTCCCCTCCCTGGACGATATCACCAGCTCTCACTATCTCAGCAGAGCTACAAACATTATCAAGGACCCATCCCACCCCAGTCACAATCTGTTCAACCTTCTGCCCTCCGAGCACATAAAACAAAAACAAATACACTCGGGGACAGTTTCTTCCCCAGAGCCATCAGTGCTCTGAACAACAAGAAGACATGAACACAATAACATCATTGGGAACACACATTATACGTGCAATCTTGTGCAATATTCATTCACACTGAATCTCCACTCACCTCCAAGAACAATATGCAAACTTTATCAGTATCAGCATGTGCAATTCTCTTTCTCACTGTATTCTATTGTATTTTTATCATATTTTATTCTATTTTTATTTATTTCTTTATTGTAATGTATATATTTTTCCAAGCACCAAATGGAGCAGCGCTCCCAATTTCGTTGTATACCCGTGTACAATGACAATAAAGGCTTTCTGTTCTATTCTTTTCTATTTTATGTAGGTTTGTTATTATTAGCATTACTTTTCACAATAGACAGTAATCTGTTCCATTGTTTGATTACTGTAGCTTTAATGTGCAGCTCTAAAGGTAAAAAAATGAATAAACTTAAGTTTTTCATGTTAAATTGATCTAATTGTCTTATTTACAGCGGCATTCATTTTGAGCAGAAAATGTTACAAATCGTTAGCTGAAGCTCAGAGAACTAAAAAGGTGAATTTATTGTTTGTCTTTCGCAGCTCAGCTGAGTCCAGTCCTCAAAAGCAGACTGTTTATAAAATATTGACTGTTACCCTGAGGTGGTTTTATGTGTGAAACTGTTAGCAGCGAATTTCTTCACCTCGAGCTCTGAAAGCAAATCACAAGATTACTGATAACATCTGAGGGGTGACGCAATCCGGCCTGCTTTGTTTTAATATGGATGAGCATAAGAAATACTAAAAGAGGAGAGTTTAGGTTCACATTAAAGCTGTTTTAACATCCAGGCTGCACTTTGTAGCCGACACCGATACAAACTCTGAGCTTCAGTTTTATCTGAGGTAGCTGTGTTCATTTTCTTTCCTCACCACTCTCTCCTCCTTCAGACAGCTCGGAGGCCGACACTCCCAGGATGTTGCACAGCTGCTGGGCTCCCTGCTTCTCCGCGTCGCTGGCGCCGACGCCGACCCACTGGAAGGAATCGCCGGGCGTCACCAGAACAAAAACATCGTTGGAGTTCAGGTTGGATGCCGCTGCATCAACCTGCAAGAAAACAGAGGAAATGTAGGTGAACTAAATTTTTCTAATTTAGTACTAAAATTACATTTAATACACATTTTATAGAAGTTAAGTAAATGCATTTAATAAAATGATTTTTTTTAAATAAATGTATAAAAGAAATATAAATTAAAATAAAAAGCAATAAATAAAATAAAACAAATTAAATTTTGCATTTAATACTATTTATTTTAATAAAATGAATAAAATAAATAACTTGCAAAATACATAAGAATAATATAATTTAATTTAAAATGTTATAAAATGCACATAAATGCATTTAGTAATGATGTATTAAATGTGTAGAATAAAATAAATGACAAAAGTAAATGACCAAAATAAAAAAACAACAACATTTAAATATATAAAATACATTTTATATCACTGATTTTGATAAGTTTCATGAATTAAAATTGTATATCCTTTTGCGATGTTGTGTTGTAGCCCGGCTTCAATACATGTGAACGCAAAACATTAAATTTTAAATAAAATAAATTTCATAAACTTACTGTAAGTCCTTCTGCTAGTGGACTACAGTGATAAATATGAGATTTCCAAAAATATATATATTATTTTAGTATTTTTAGTTCATTGAATTTCATAAAATTTTGCCCAAAAAACCACAGTGAACTTAAAATCTCAATCTGAACAAGGCCAAGTTTATTACAGCAAACAAATGTTAAAAGTTAATGAAATTTACCAGTGTAGTGTGATTCATTTTGACAATAAAGAGCAATCTACTGAACAAACTATTTACTGTTTGAATACATTCAAATACATATCTAAATTATGCACTTGTTTGGAGGCTATTTTCCGATGCAGATTAATGCATACTTGATATATTTGTGAGTTACAGAAGCAGGATGATTGATGGAAAATCAGCTCGGAATAAGCTGCAGTGTTTGCATGTTCCTCATAATGAAGGAACGCGTCACTGAGTGAATATTCATGCAATAGTTCTTGGGTATCAGTGGAGTTATGCAGCACAAAAGAGCAAACAATCATCCTCTGACTGCACAGAAAACACTTACCTCTTCAAAGAACTTCTCAACAATAACCAACAGACAGAATATTACCGGAGTTTTCCTTAAAAATCAGCTCTTGTGACGGTAAAATTAGAATCTGACCAACATCTTTCCTTACCTCCACAGCTCTGGTGTGTCCTGCAGAGTTGGACCGAACCTGGAAGAGTCGGACGTCTGCAGGAGCCGACTGACCTCCTTCTCTGGACGTTCCTCCCTTGTACACCACCATCGGCTGCCCTCCGAACAGACTTATGAGGTGGGCCGGCTCCTTCCCCTGCACCACCCTCACCTGCAACACAAACTCCACTATTAAACCCTTCAACTAATTATCTGGTTGTCGCTGTCAGTCATAACACAAAACACCTTGTGCATTTTGAATTATCCCAATGTGGTGCAACCAAATCACAGCATTCTTGTGATAAAACATCTGCTGCAATCCCAAAATCCGACATAAGATGGCAGCAGAGAGTGGAGCTGTGGGTTTATTGTGCCACAAGGTGCTGAGAGTAAAGATCTGTGAAATTAGGAAACAAAGAGTTGACGCAAGTTGTGTCTAAAACGGTGTAATGACTTGGTTCAGTGCAGCTTTTCGACATAAATATTCATAACCGTGAGTATGTTGCGGTCGGATCGTCTCCTGATTCAGTCAACATTCAAATTCTGCTAATCCTGAGCTCACTTGAGCAAATGGAGGATTCACTGAAGAGTTTACATCACGTCACAGAGAGACGCTGTTTGGATTTAATGAAGTTTAAAAACTGGCACACTTTGTTCTCTTCTGCAGTTTGGACAAATACTTGACGTTTCATGCTGGTAGCTTGTTGCGGTTGTTGATGCAACTTCCTATTTCTGAGGGTTAGTGTGCAGTTTCTCTCTTGTATTCAGATCCTCTACTGAAGTAAAAGTACCAGAATAGCAATGCACAAGTACTCCATTACAAGTTAACGTCCTCCAAGAAAAATCCTGTTTAACCAAAAGTCCATAGCAGTAAAATATAGTCAAAGTATTAGGACTGTTTTGTCTATATTTTTATATTTATCATTATTAGATTATTCATAGTGATGCATCAGTGTGTCAGCAGCAGGTTATTATTGTAGCTGCTGCAGGTTTGGACTAATTTATATCAAGTTTTATATACAAAACAGCAAATTAGAGGGAAAAATCACTATTTTTTTAGAGCTAAATTAATCTAAAATATGGCATTAATTGCATATTATTTTTTGTAAGAAGCTATAAAAATTGAAAACTGGTTTAAACTTCAACTATGTGTTGCATTTTAAAAGTTTGTTGTGTTATTTATCGTGCAAAATCTTAATTATAAAGGCAATTAAAGCTGTTAAATAAATACAGGGGAGTAGTAAGCTGAATATTTCCTTGTGAATTGTAGTGGAGATGAAAGATAAAGTGGTGAAAAAATATAAATTATAAAGTAGAAATACCTCAAAACAGTACTTTAGAACAGTAATTGAGTAAATGTACTTAGTTACTTTCCATCGCTGCCCTTAAATGATCAAAATCTGAATGTTTGTAGCTAATTTTCTCATTTATTCATGGATTCTAATCATTATCTGCTATTTTCTATCTGTGCAACATCATTGACAACTTTTAATATTTGATATTTTCATCTGTTGTTAACCAAAAATCAGATTTTACAGAAATAAACTTGTTTCTCAGGGTATCTCTGTTACCTGCATCTAAACTCATGCATGATATCAGCACTACCATCAAATAACGTTCAGATGACACCCAACACGAACAAAGTACATTAGTTTGACAGATGTGACATTTGCAAGGCAGCTGTTCTTTAATAGGAAAATGAGTACAGAGGAAACATCTGGAAGAATAAACAGCTACAGATGTTTGAACGGATGGATTCAAAAACACACACAGACACAGTCATGCAGCAGCAAAGACTCACATGATTTCAGAGCCACTTTTACACCATCGGTTATTTCTGGACTCCATGTTCACGCTTATCTGACAAACTTTAACGCTCAGGCTGAGAAATAATAATGCCAGAGCAGAGTTTGGAAACAGAGCTGCTAATTTATATGAGCGGGCGAGTTGGCGACAGAAGAGGGAGGGAGACTCCCATTAACGTCCTCACTGGAATGTCCTGTTTGTCTGGGATGACTTCGCTGTAAACTCATTATCGTGTTCGTTAAAGAGCCAGAAACACAAAATGCACCCCTTTAAAAGTCAAGAGAAGGGATGCTTCTTTCTGTCTTTTTGTCTGGACAAATCATAGGAGTCTTTTTGGGAGGATGAGGAGGAAAAGTAAAGGGAGGGAAGGAAAATACCTGAGTGGTTATAGGAGCACCAACAACCTGAAGAGGAAACAAGCAGCAGAAGGGAAACCAGGAGGGAAAAGAGTGAGAGGATGCGAAGGTCAGACAGGATGAGCTTGGTCAGAAGCCAGAGGAAATCACAGACATGAATAAAACGGGTGATAAAATTAAAATAAGCACATGAAAACAAAATAGAGGAGTTAACAGAGTGACATGTTTTACCTGAACAGGACCACCGCCGAGCTCCTCGTCCAGCTGAGCTCCGAGGATCGCTGAGGCCCCGATTTCATCCTGACTGGAGTCCATCCCCTGCCTGGAGACAAGGTGGATTTATCTGTTTTATTATTGTATTCAAACATAATAGGAGGAACAAACTGGGACATATTATGCACTCACAATCCAACCACATTAGCTTCCTAACTCGGCCTTTTTGAGAAATACATAAACTCGTTTGTCTCTGAGCTCGGACTTCCTAACACTGTAAATCTGTCAGTTAGTATGTTTTCCAGCTTTCACCAGCATTCAACCTTTTTGCATTGATTAATTGAACTTGTTTGAGTTAGGAAACTATGAACTTTAATAGTTGGAAATCCCACATCTATGAAATCTTTGGCTCCACCTTCAACATTTTGCTGCTGTAAAAAACTTTGTTTTTCAGGCGTTCAATCCTGCACTATGGAGCTTGTGTCACCCGCTTCTAGCAGAGAAAGTAACTCATTACATCAACGCTGCTTGTGGCATATGCTTTGCTCTTTAGAGCTCTCTTGTTTCTTTAGATTGTAATCCTTAATCTAAACATCAAATTTATTTTTTATTTGGATTTTCAGAAACTTGTCTTGGATGTTTTTTCCACCATACTCCTGGTTGCTGTAGCTTCTTTGGTTCCCGTCACTATTTTTGCTCCCTTCCTCAATCTAATCACTCCTGGTTGATGTCAAACTTTGCATTGTAAATGACAGAGAATGATCCCAGCCTGAGGTGTTTTAATCCAAAAATGACCAGACAGCCGGAGGGTGAGTGGAAGGACGCACAACTTTAAGTCTTAATAGAATTTAAATGGATGAGTTATGTAACATTTCGCCCCCTGTACAGTTGTCACTGAAGGCGAAGTTAGCTCTAGAGACCAAACTCTTTACTGTACTAGGTTGTAAACATGTTTACTTTTGCTGTAAAGTTGGGCATTTTAACATGACTGACTCACTTTTGGTGCCAGCCTCTAATGGACATTTGAGGAACTGCATGTTATTGCATTAGCCTCATTTTTCAGCAAACATTTCTATCGATTCACCTATTAAATTCAGTTTTATCTATACATAGTGTAAGTTCACAAAATATATCATCTAAGGGTGAAGACCCTACAAAATGTATACCAAAAAAACAGCAAAACCAACAATTCCTTTGGAGTACATTTGAGGAAGAACTTAGCAACAGTGAGAAGGAAAAGGAACTCCCACACACCAGGAAAGGACAAAAAACCTGCATGTTGCCACAGACCTTTGATTTAAATCTCTGTTATACTGTTAGATACATAGATTTACCTGCTGCTGATAAGCCTCAACAGCACTGTGTGAAATTATCTGGTAAAGGTTTGAATGCAATGAATGTCCACTAATATATACAGTGCCTATCATAAGTTTTCACCCCCTTTGATGTTTTACCCTTTTATTGCTTTCATAAATCAATCATGGTCAATAAAATTTGGCTCTCTTAACACGAAAATTTATTGGAAAAAACTCTTTAATGTCAAAGTGAAAACAGATTTCTATAAAGTAATGTTAATGAAAGAAAATTATATAAATGAAAATAATTGTTTGCATAATTATTCACCCCCTTTTTAATTTAATGGTCTAACTCAATAGAGGTCCATCAGATTGTTGCCAATAGTCTCACAATTAGTGAAATGAAGATCACCTGAGTGGTGTGGGTGTGTTTCAAGTGATTGAGTTGTAAAACACCTGTGTCTGAAGGGTCCAGAGAGTGGTTGATCAGTATTCCTGGCTACCATTACACCATGAAGACAGAAGAACACTCTAAGCAACTCAGGGAAAGGGTTATTGAGAAGTACAATTCAGGGGATGGTTACAAAAGAATTTCCAAGGCACTGAACATCCCCCGGAGTTCAGTGAAATCAATTATCAAGAAATGGAAGGAATATGGCACTTGTGTGAATCTGCCTAGATCAGGCAGAGTTTTTTCCAATAAAATTTTTTGTTAAAAAAGCTAAATTCTATTGACCGTGATTGATTTATGAAAGCAATAAAAGGGAAAAACATCAAAGGGGGTGAATACTTATGATAGGCACTGTAAAAGCCCCACATTCACACATTAAGATAATAAATCTCGCTTAATTCATATCAAACTATTCTTGTAATCTCACCACATATAGATGATGTGTCCACTGCGTCCTCCATGCTGGTAGTTGTACAGGATGATGTAACTGTCTCCTCCGTAGAACTGTCCATGTGTGGATGGATCCACCAGGGCCTTGTCAGATCCTTCGATACGCCAGATCTATCAGGAGAGATGCAGTAGTTAAGTTAGGGTGGCAACTTAACACTTTACACAAAGGTGTGGGATAAATCGAGGTCCAAAGTGACATCCAGAAGCCTTCAAGTTATCAAAACAATATTTAAAAACATCTCTGATTCCATAAAATTGTCATGTGAATTTGACGCAAACCTTTGAAATGTGACAAAAATTTTTGGACAATAAAAATGCAAACCAGGCTTGTTTCCATTCACTGCTTTGGAGTGAATAAAGTAGACTATGTAGTGTTGTCAGAAGGTATAACGTATAAACTACGTTGCTCATGGCTGTAACAAACGGAGTAGAAGCAGCAGAAGTCGCAAATAAGACGAAGAAACGAACAAAACTAGTTTCCTTTGTTTTCTACAACAGAAAAATTGAGAAATCTTTAAGAATTTAGTTTAATTGGGCAAGTTGTAATTATTGTTGTTTTATATTAGCTGTTACTATGTGTCATCCTGTCCAAACAGAAAAACACAGAAATGGAAAATTTCTACGGATTTAGAAATCAACCTCAAGGAACTTTTTGGATAGTTAAACACTGTGGAGGAACGTTTTGAGTTGAAATCCTCAGAAAAGTTATTCAAAGAACCATCAAAGCATCAGTATGTTTTTGATTGTTTCTGAAGCAAAAAACTAACGTGTGATACTTCAAATAATAACTTCTCCACAGTGTTGTATAGCGTACATAATGACAATAAAACTAGATTTTAAAAAGTAAAACAGTTAAGGCAGTTAAATGTAAATGCAGGTGTAAGGTACCTCCAGGAACCTCTTTAGAGTTATTAGAAATCTCTTAAATGTTTGCTGCATCACTGTTTACTTGAGTCAAACACAAAAATCCCTTCAAGTGAGCATAAAAAAACTTTTGCAAATTTGAAGAAATAGTTTCAATTCTGCCGTTTCCACTCACCTTTTCTAATGCAATAATTCAAAATGCTCATGTAAATACGGTTCCAGTCCCTCTCACCTTTTTCTCTCCACTGCCGTCGTCCACCATGCCGTGCTGAGCCGCCATGGCCGCGGACTCGTGGAGGCTGGCGGCGTCGAACGGCACCTTCTGGATCTTGGCGATGCTGTTGGCAATGTAGGCGACGCCCAGACCCACCGTCTGGTCCTTGTCCCGCCAGTTCTTGAAGAACTGCTTGAAGAGCGGCGTCTCGCCCATCTCCGGCAGGATCTGCACCGACGTGTGTTTGGGGTAACCCATCTTCTTGATAAACTCGTCCGCCGCCTTCATCGCCGCCTTCCGCTCGTCCATGTTGGCGTCTTTGCCTGAAGTTCGAAGAAAATCAGAAATATTACAAGAGGAAACATGATAGAAGTTAGTGAAACTCATCTCCAGTCAGTAACGTCTTTTAAATCCATACTTAAAACATACTTTAGCCGGAGAGATTTTCCTGATTTTAATGAGTTTAAAATTTCCAGAACTGTCTTTATTTTATTTATTATATCGTTTTACCTTCTTACATTGCATTGATTTTGGAATAAGTCAGATTTTCCTGCATTTAAACTTAATGTGAAGCACTTTGTAACGTCTTTGTGCAAGAGTGATATAGTTTATTATCATTAATATTTGTGTTTTTAGCTCTAAACATCAGAAAATATATTAGAAAATATTGCAGACGTTCGAAAATAAAATAGAGCGTTTTTTGTTTTTTGTTTTTTCATTTAGGCCAATAAGGACCTGCAATAATATCATAAAATATTTCCTTCTTCTTCTAGAATTAAAGTCTAGTTACCAAAAAAGTGCAAGTTTTTGCAACTTTTAGCTGCTATGAATAAACTTCTTTGTTTGTTGCATTTGATTAAGAAAAAATATTCCAAACATATGTACACACGTGGACAAAATTGTTGGTACCCCTCAGTTAAAGAAGGAAAAACCCACAATTCTCACTGAAATCACTTGAAACTCACAAAAGTAACAATAAATAAAAATTTATTGAAAATTAAATAATCAAAAACAGCCATTACTTTTGAATTGTTGATTAACATAATTATTAAAAAAAACAAACTAATGAAACAGGCCTGGACAAAAATGATGGTACCTCTATAAAAGATTGAAAACTATTTGACCAGAGTGACATGATTAACTCAGGTGTGTCATTTAATTGACATCACAGGTGTTTCCAAACTCATAATCAGTCAGTCTGCCTATTTAAAGGGAGACAAGTAGTCACCCTGCTGTTTGGTGAAAAGGTGTGTACCACACTGAACATGGACAACAGAAAGCGAAGGAGAGAATTGTCCCAGGACATCCGAAAAAAAATTATAGACAAACATCTTAAAGGTAAAGGCTATAAGACCATCTCTAAACAGCTTGAAGTTCCTGTGACAACAGTGGCTCATATTATTCAGAAGTTCAAGACCCACGGGACAGTAGCCAACCTCCCTGGACGTGGCCGCAAGAGGAAAATTGATGACAAATTGAAGCGACGGATCGTTGGAATTGTATCCAAAGAGCCCAGAGCAACCTCCAAAGAAATTAAAGGTGAACTCCAAGGCCAAGGTACATCAGTGTCAGATCGCACCATTCGTCGTTGTTTGAGCCAAAGTGGACTTCATGGGAGACGACCAAGGAGGACACCACTGCTGAAAAAAACTCATAAAAAAGCCAGACTGGAATTTGCAAAAATGCATGTTGACAAGCCACAAAGCTTCTGGGAGAATGTCCTTTGGACAGATGAGACCAAACTGGAGCTTTTTGGTAAGGCACATCAACTCTATGTTCATAGACTCAAAAACCAAGCATACGAAGAAAAGAACACTGTCCCTACGGTGAAACATGGAGGAGGCTCAGTAATGTTTTGGGGCTGCTTTGCTGCATCTGGCACAGGGTGTCTTGAAAGTGTGCAAGGTACGATGAAATCTGAAGACTATCAAGGCATTCTGGAGAGAAATGTGCTGCCTAGTGTCAGAAAGCTTGGTCTCAGTCGCAGGTCATGGGTCTTCCAACAGGACAACGATCCAAAACACACAGCCAAAAACACCCAAGAATGGCTGAGAGAAAAGCGTTGGACTATTCTAAAGTGGCCTTCTATGAGCCCAGATCTGAATCCCATTCAACATATGTGGAAGGAGCTGAAACATGCCATTTGGAGAAGACACCCATCAAACCTGAGACAACTGGAGCTGTTTGCTCATGAGGAGTGGGCCAAAATACCTGTTGACAGCTGCAGAACGCTCATTGACAAATACAGAAATCGTTTAATTGCAGTGATTGCCTCAAAAGGTTGTGCAACAAAATATTAAGTTATGGGTACCATCATTTTTGTCCAGCCCTATTTCATTAGTTTGTTTTTTAAAATAATTATGTTAATCAACAATTCAAAAGTGATGGCTGATTTTGATTATTTAATTTTCAATAAATTTTTATTTATTGTTACTTTTGTGAGTTTCAAGTGATTTCAGTGAGAATTGTGGGTTTTTCCTTCTTTAACTGAGGGGTACCAACAATTTTGTCCACGTGTGTATGTAATCAATAAGTAGAGTTTTTTGTTTTTATTTACAATTGGAGATGGAACTACAAAGAAAGTTTTTAACATGTAAAGAAAGTTTAGCACTTGGGTTCATATAATTCTTTTAACTCAGTTAGCTTAGTTTAGCACAAAGATTGGAAAGAAATAGCTCAGCACCACACAGCTTCTGCTAAATGACTATATATTGAATCTACTGCTTTAATCCTCCTTGTACTGACCTTTCCAGACGAAGATCTTTCCGTCTGCTCCGTGGTCCAGGATGAAGCAGTCGCCGGACTCCAGGGCGCTTTGAGCGAACGGATTCTCTGCAGCCACCAGAGCGATGGTCATTCCTCCGCTGGCGTTAGACACCTGCAGGAAATGAAGACGAGGAAGGTTATGTTAACAAGGATGGCAAGGCAAGGCAAGGCAAATTTATTTATCTAGCACATTTCAACAACGAGGCGATTCAAAGTGCTTTGCAAAGACATTAAGACAGAGGATGACAATTATCAAAAGAAAAACAAAGGAAAACATTTATGAAATCATTAGAAAAAGGTCAGAACAGTAAAAAGATCAAAAACAGAAGTCAGAAAACAAGGGCAATTATTAAAAGAAAAACAGAAAAGTAAAAAGATTAAAAACAAGAGTCAGAAAACAAGGGCTGTTTAAAATACCTGTCATAAAATAAGAGTTAACTGTCATGAAGTAAGAGTTAAAATAACTGTTAAAAGTAACTGTCATAAAATAAGATTTAAAATAATTTAAAATACTTTTATCAAAAGCAGCTGAGAACAGGTACGTCTTAAGAATGGATTTAAACGTGTTAAGAGTTTCAGCTGATCTACAGTTTTCTGGGAGTTTGTTCCATATATATGGGGCATAGAAGCTGAATGCAGCTTCTCCGTGTTTGGTTTTTACTCTAGGAACTACTAGAAGACCTGATCCAGATGACCTGAGTGGTCTGGGTGGTTCATACTGAGTCAGGAGGTCTCTGATGTATTTTGGTCCTAAACCATTTAAAGCTTTGTAGACCAGCAGCAGGACTTTAAAATCTACCCTCTGAGTGACAGGAAGCCAGTCATATGTGTGCGTACATAGTTCCTTGGTTTTAGTGAGGACTCGGGCAGCAGAGTTTTGAATCTGCTGTAGTTGTTTGAGTGTTTTTTTAGGTAGACCTGTAAAGATACTGTTACAGTAATCAAGCCGACTGAAAATAAATGCATGGACTAGCTTTTCCAGGTCCTGCTGAGACATCAGTCCTTTAATTCTTGAGATATTTTTTAAGTGATAGTAAGCCGACTTTGTAACTGCTTTAATGTGTTTTCCAAAACTGAGTTCTGAGTCCATCACCACACCCAGATTTCTGGCCTGGTCTGCAGTTTTTAACTGTAGAGACTGAAGCTCTAGGCTCACCTTTAATCACCCTTCCTTGGCTCCAAAAACCATTACCTCAGTTTTGTCTTTATTTAACTGAAGAAAGTTTTGATACAGCCACTCATTTATCTGTTCAATACACTTTCCCAGCACCTGTATAGGGCCATGGTCTCCTTGGGACATTGTAATGTAGGTCTGCGTGTCATCTGCATAGCTATGGTAACTTACATTATTGTTTTCAATAATCTGAGCCAGTGGGAGCATATAGATGTTAAACAGAAGAGGCCCCAGAATGGAACCTTGGGGAACTCCACATGTAATTACTGTCTGCTCAGACGTGAAGTTACCGATAGACACAAAGTAATTCCTATTCTTGTTGGATGTTATGAAAAATCCCAATATTTTAGTTCTTCCTTAACACAAAGAAGAAATCTTGGAATACAGTGTGCTAATATGAAGATCATTGTTTTTAGAGATTTAAAAAAAAACTGCACAGATTTTCCAAAAGCAGGTTGGTTTAAACAGCTTTTCCAACTTATTCCCAGGTCAAATCTCATGTTTCCTGCTTCCCTGAAAATGATTAGATTAAAAAAAATTATTAAAATTATTTATCATTAATAGTTCCTGAGATATTGTTGTTTAAATATAGCTTCAAATGTCAATGTCAATGTCTGAAAGTAGGTAAAAGGGCAATTTTTGCATTTTTATCTCTGAAATAATTTAATATATCAAGCTAAATGTTCCCATATATCTAAATATCCATATTTAATGCGATAAAAATTTAAGGCAAATCTGAAATAGTCGAATAAAAATTGTCCTAGAAATGAGAGATGTTAGAGCACTGTGCTATTTGCTATTTTTAGGTTCATGAAATTAGTTTTTCTATTTTGTAATGCATTTTTTCTCATTTTGTTTTTAATTTTAATGGTCCTTTTGTGGTATTGTGTAATGAAAGACTTTAGTTTTGCTTTTTGTTAAAACTGAAAGCTCTTATCTTACACAAACGCAAAAATTTTTTATGAAATTGTGCTTTTTGCACAGGATTATTTTTCTCATTTTTAGGATTTAAATATGCCATAAAGTGCTTTTATTTTCTGTTTTAGCATTTTATTTAACTTGTTCACTCTTATTGTTAAAACTGTATGTCAAAAACTTGATATTGAGCTTCTTCCACTTTACCTCCTTATAAAATATAAATATATACTATATTAATCTGTGCTCTTACTTTGTAGAGTTTGGCACTCTTCCTGTTTGCAGCATCAGCTTTGATGTCATCTGAGGCTCCAGCAGGAAGGTCCGGTTTTGGTCCCAAAACCTGAAGACAGAGGCAGTGGTTTTAGTTTTAATTTAAAAAATAAATAAGCTGCTGCAGAAAAGTCGAGAAGTTTCTCACCTCCACCATCTTCTCCCTCTCCATCCCCTCATCACAGACGTAAACCCGAGCTCTGCCGCTGCGCTCATTGTCACGGATACCCTTGGCGACCTGCGTGGCCTTCAGCTTCTCAAAGCGGTTGCTCTGGGATCCACACCACTGGTAGATCTCCTGTAAACAGAGCACATTTAAAGCACTTCTCTGGTCATTTTTACTGCTTCACTTTGCTAAATGATGCACATGAGCAGAAATCAGACGACATTATGACACATATTTAGTAATAATCTCACATTTCCCAGGTCCAGGATGAAGCAGTCTCCCTGGTTAAAGCTCTCCCAGTTGACCGGCACCTCCGTCGCCCTGACAACACGCCGACCTTTGACCTGAAACACCCGCTGAACCACCACCTCGTTGGTGACGACGTGTTTGAACCCGGACGCAACGCCTCCTTTCTGAAAGATAAAGGTCATATTTAAAGAAATGCTGCAGAAAAAATGTAATTCTTTGTTTTTTCTGATATTTTGGGGAAGTTTAGAGCCTCAGAATGACAAAATAATGACGTTATAAGGTCACAAAATCAATGAAGGCCTAATAGTTGTAAAACTTTCCAACACTGAACAAAGACTTTACCAGTACTGTACCATTTTTAATTGAACTTTTTTCCCCCATTGACACACTTTTGCATGATTTTGCACACTGAAATTTGAGGCTGAGATTTTCACTGTTATTTCTCATCATGTCATTGATTCTGAATCTGTGAGATTGGACAAGTTGATCAGATAATCTCTGATTATGGAGGAGTTGAAATATGGAAAAAAAAACATTATGCCTTCAGGAAAAGTCCCGTCTTTGAACATATATTAACAACTATTCACCAAAAAAAATGTATTTTTTTATTTTTATGACCAAATATTTCATATTACAAAGCATCCTATATGTTTTGTTTTGTCTTATTGTGACAGCTACATATGGTTCAGAAAATATCACGAGTTCACTTCAGCTTTATTTTGTTACTGATCAAATATGAGTGAAGACATCTTCATTTTTTTTCTTTTTCAACTTGCCCATAATCAGAGACTATTTGCTCTTTTTGTCCAGTATTATAGGTTTCGAATCAATACCATGATGAGAAATAAGAGTGAAAATGTCAGGGTTTTATCTTTAATAGTTCCAGAGATATTGTTGTTCAAACAGCTTTAAATTCAAAATCAGAGATGACCGAGTAGCTCTGTGCTTTCAGCAGTTTTTAGGTTCCATTAATTTTTTTTTTTTTATCTGTTTGGTGCATTTTTTTCTCATTTTTCTATCTTTTTGGTGCATTTTTTTCTCATTTTATTTCTACTTTTGAGTATTTCTATCATGCCTATATGCTACTGTCTCTATTTAAAATCTTTATTCTTGCTTTTTGTTGAAATCGTACTTTACAGAAGTCTACTAATTTAAACAGATGCTGCATTAGAAAGGTGATATTCTCTTGTTCTAAATTACTGTTTCTCAGCAGTACAAATAGAAAAACTGAATCGTCCATGTTACAGTAGCTTAACGAGAAAATGTGGTTCATATTTTAAGAGATGTTGAAAGAAAACAGTATAGCAACGAGAGTCACATTTTTCATGCAATATTTCCCCAGTTTGCGTTGAAAATACACTCAAAAAGCAGAAAAATACTCATAATAATAATGTTGTTCCCGGTGCTAACTTGACGTCCTACCATGTATTTGATTCCAGACTTGAAGTATCCCAGGAAGGTTTTGGATTCGTGTCCCTGAACCTCCCGGTACTGGATCGGTTTCCCTCCCAGGAAGTCGTCCATTTGGACCGTGAAGATGGCCGCCGAGCCGCTTTCATCCTGGGTGCAGAAATCACCTGAGAAGAAGGAACCGCAGATCAGCTCCATGTCAGTCCTGGTTTTATTTCATCTCACTAAACCATCCTGTTCTGTGCTGTGATGTGGTCGATATGTGGAGAGAAGCCCGACACACTTCCACACATCCACATGATTCTATTTCTGGTGGCACACAGATGTCAGGATGACATCAGTTCCTGTTTATTGGTTTCCATGATCAATTAAACCGACTGACACCAGATGAGATCAATAAAGACTCACAGACCTGATTCTGCTTTCTAGAGATTCACCCAGTCAGACACTTTATTTACCTGCAAGCACTCATTTCCAGCATTGATTCCTCGCTTCGACTTAAAATACAAATCAATTGGAATTTTAATTCATTGATTAGATTTCATTTTACAAACACATTTTCTACTTTACATAACACCTCTATCTTGACTTGTTAGGCATCAAAATACAAATAATATTCTAACTCCGTGTTATTTTAATTTATTATGTTTATCTTTGTACTTTTATTGATGCAGTGACATAATATTGTGAAATCTGACAAGCAGTAATACGTATATAAAACGGTGTATAAAGCAGGTTAAATTTGCCTTTTATGTATAAATGTTGCTTATACGTTATTGTAAGAGGTAACTTAGTGGTGATAAAATCTGTAAAACTCTGCATAAATACTTAAACTTGTGATATTTTACTATGTTTTACTGATGGTTGATGACGGGTCCATATCTGTAGACACTACCTTTACGGTTAGCTTGGAATTTCATAATAATAGTAATAACTGTATTTATATCGCACCATTAAATAAAAAATGCCCAGGATGCCACACAACAGAAAGCCAGGCAGTAAGGTATTTAAATTTAAACAGACAAGAACAAGGTGAAATTAAGGTAAAGTAAAATAATAATAATAATAACATATATGTGTGTATGTGTGTGTGTGTGTATGTGTGTATGTGTGTGTGTGTGTGTGTGTGTGTGTGTGTGTGTGTGTGTGTGTGTGTGTGTGTGTGTGAGTGAGTGAAACACAACAAATGAGTATGAATTAATATAAATAAGATGAACAGTTTCTTTAATACGTAGAAATTTGTAATGTACTATATT
This sequence comes from Acanthochromis polyacanthus, assembly GCF_021347895.1. Lineage (NCBI taxonomy): Eukaryota > Metazoa > Chordata > Actinopteri > Pomacentridae > Acanthochromis > Acanthochromis polyacanthus. The sequence continues at coordinate 27,750,702 of NC_067130.1, read as the reverse complement.
TAATTTTATGTGTAATATTCCATTAGCATGTGTGATTTTAGTTTTTACTTGAGTACAAATGCCAGTGTTACTTTTTATTCCTCTGTTCTAGCCTTTTGTTTGTTAACATGTTTTCTTTCAGTCATGCATCGTACTTCTGTCTTTGTGGTTTTCTCTTTTTTAGACGCTGCATTTCTTATGTTGTGTAATTTTGTGTTTTTCTGAGCAATATCTGTCTAGAAAACATCCTTATCTCATCTTATTTTAAACTCAGATGTTGCACAGATTCTGCTGAATGTGAAAAGGAAGCGCAAAGAATTATTCTGTATTTAGGAAAATAGTAAGTTTATCTTCCGTGAGTGGCAAATACATTCTTGTATAGAAAAAAAGGATTAATATGGTGCCAACACTTCTTAAACGGGCATTTTAAACAACCTTGAATTCCAAATAAACAAGTAAAAACCATAAAATACAGCATTGCACCAAAGAAAGTATAAAAATCAAAAGTCATGAGCTGTTTCTTCTCATTAAAATCATTTCTCGACTCAGGATCACCTTTAAATTTAAACTTCTGCTTCAAAACAGCCAGAAGCCATTTGAAGATCTACAGCTGAGAGCTGGTTCTCTATAGGCTCAACATTTCTGCTGTGTAGCTTTAAAATATTAAAATAAATTCTAAAATGAACAGGAAGTCAGTGGAGAGAAGCCAGAACTGGAGAATGTTTTATTATTTGCTAAAACTAGTAAAAAATCCGAGCTGCTGAACTAGTTAGAAATTAGAGAATGACTTTAGATTGATGCCAGAAAGTTAACAGTTAAATACAGAACTTTAACATAAAACTGAATATTTTTTACAATATATTGCTGCTTTTACTGAACTAAACATTTCATTCAAACATTTTGAGCATGGAGCTGTACGTGCTAAAATTTGTTGTTGAACATTCTAGAAAAAACCTCCTTAAGGGGTTTTATAAGATTTAAGAAAGATGTCTTCAGAAGTGGCAAAGTTTTCCAGATTATCAAAGAATCGTCTGTTAAAACTGTTCTCCAACAAGCCGTTTGGCTTGTAGGACTGAGATTCAGCTTTACTGGCCAAGTCTGAACATGCAAACAAAGGATTTGACTCTTAGTTCTCTGTGTACAGTGATCACAAAGAGTAACTAAGCACTAAAAGAAGCTAAACGTTGAGGAGTAAAGATTTAAATTAGAACGGAGTCCTCACCTCCTGACTCACTGTCAATATCTGCAGTAAATATTGCAACGCAGTGAAACCGTCCAGTGGAATCACTCTGTAAAGACGCTCATCCACTCTGGAAAACTGACATCATCTCTGCTGCCACATGTCCACGGAAACAAAAAAATTCCAGCAAACAAATCCAGAAACGTTTACCTCTTGTTTCTTTTAAACTTATTTGAATGTAAAGTCAGATTATTACTGAGATGTTGTCAGTTTAAGCTGTTTTTAAAGTGTTTTCATACAGAAAAGAAGCGCTGCATGAATTAATTTAATTCAGTGTTTATTTTAACACAGAAGTTGATTTTATGTTTAAATAATAATCATTAGAAGTAACAATCCTGTAAATTCCCCTTCAGTCTAAAATACTTCATGGAAATAGTCATATTTCCCCTTTATCACTTCATATATTCTAATAACACTAAGCAGTGATGGAAAGTAACTACATACATTTACTCAAGTGTTATGCTTCAAAACTTGTACTTTATATTTTTATGCTGCTTTAGTACTTCCACTGATTAGTCAAGCACAGGGGTCGGCAACCTGTGGCTCCGGAGCCACATGCGGCTCTTTCAGCCCTCTGTTGTAGCTCCCTGTAACTTCGGAAAATAAATTGTTCTGCCTTTCAGGCGCGTTTTAATGCATTTTAATATAGAGTTTTATTGTGAAATTACCGCTCTTATTTTGTCATGTCACTCCACCAGATGTGCTGCTGGGGTTTTCCCATAGACTGTATATAAAGATGGACGTAGCATCTGGCTCCAGAATCGAAGCCCACCTGGAAGTGTCAAAAACTTGCAATATCACGCCGTCCGCTAGGGTTGGCTCCAAAAAGCTTTTTCTCCATAGACCCCAATTCATTTTTGGAAGAAATAAAATTTGATAGACTGATTTTCTACAGCTCATGATTTTTTTCCCGTTAGTTTTCATGGTCAAAATGAGAGATCAGGTGGCCGATCTTAAAATAAATCAATACTGAATTTTAAATAAATCGTTAAAGTTGGCGGAGCCAGGGGGCGTGGCTATACTTGATAGACAGTCCCATTGACTGGTCCTGCCCCGAGTTGCTCTCCTGTCCAGCCTGTCTGATGACGCTTTTTACGTCACTGGCTCCAAAAAATCCAAAATGGCGACCAGGAAGTAGCAAAATCCGGGCTTCATTTTTTTGGCGTTGAAGCCAACGGGTGACGTGACAGTTAGTTCACGCCTGGGTTTTCCCCTGGGACACGAGAGCGCAAAGTTGATGCAGAGAGACAACACGGAGCTTCCGATTCCCACACGTTTCATGCCTTAAAGCTCCACTCCAAGAAAGACACGTCTTGTCTTTAAGTCAAAGTACTCATGAGTACTGAGGTAAACTACGGATAATTGTCTTGCTCAGTATCTACTCTTTGATATGTCAGGGTAATACACGTTACTCGCAAGAGCACGGCTCGATGTCACTTCCAGCATCCAGGCAGCAGGTCGGAGAGTCAGAGGAGTGTCGTCTTGGAAAATAGGGCAGCGACTTACCGGAGAAAAGTTATTAGCTTAAGATAAATAGATAAATAGATTTTACAAGATAAACAGGCATTCGCAAAATATTGATTTCCAGCTAACATTATGTAACATATGAGGTCCAGGAGCAAAAATGACATTAACCAAGTAAGATAAATATTAGTGGTAGGACACAATTAAAAAAATGAATCTATCTAATTAGAGGCTTTGTAATTAATTAATCATGACTGATTAACAAGGGCATAGAGGTAAAAAAAAAAGTGATATATGCAGTGTTGTCTTCATTTTAAATGCCAAAAGGATTCTGCGGCTCCCGGTGTTTTCTTTTCTGTGGGAAACGGGTCGAAATGGCTCTTTGAGTGTTAAAGGTTGCAGACCCCTGGTCTAGCAGCTTTAGTTGCTTTTAAGAAGCCGATTTTCCACAAATAATATAACAAGCTATTAAAATGCAAAATATTAGAAAAGAATAAACACTTTTCAACATTTTTGGCTTCTTACAAATAAAAAGTAGTGTGCAGTGTGATGTCCACTAGTTATGGCTCCACCAAATAGTGATTTTTCCCATTAAACTTCTCACAAATTCAATAAATGATACAATATCTCACCAAAAATCACAAATTTTGTGTCAGATTTTTCTTCTTTCCTCCCATTAATCATCTAAGAAACTGTCAGTTTTACCTGCTGGCCCTGAATAAAAGTATATGAAACTATAAAGTACTTTAAACCTGCAGCAGCTTCAACAGGAACAAGCTGCTGACCCACTGTATTACTCTATTATTAATCTATCGTGTCCTATATAGCAATATATCAGTCAACCAGTACTTCTGTTTTATTACTTTAACTACATTTGCTGCTCATACTTATGTACTTTTGTTTGAGATTTTTAATTGTTCTTAAAAGGATACTTCAACAAAGGTTTCAGTAGCTAATCGAAAGAAACGATGCACTTGTTATACTGTCGACAAGCAATTATCAAAACATTTAATTTGAAAGGTATTTTATATATCAAGCTAAAATTTCACAGATGTCTTTACGAATGTCCACATTTTGTGCTATTAAATTTCAGGCAAATCAGAGGTTGCTGGGCAGAAACTGTCCTAAAAACAAGTTCTATTACATTTGTTTTTCTACTTTGCAATGCATTTTTCCCATTTAATTTGTACTTTTAATTTCCTTAACTTTATTTAAAGTCTTTATTATTGCATTTAGTTCAAATTATACATTGCAGATGTCCATTTAAGGTGTTGTCTTGTACAGAAGTCTGCAAAATTGTGCTTTTTGCAGGGGACTGTGACTGTTTTTCCTGTTTTATCTCATATAATTACAACAGGAAGTGCTTTTATTTTCAGCAATGTTTAACAGTATATCAGTGAAATATCTTTTTTTTTTTTACCTTTAATAGTTTCTGACATATTAATGTTCAAATCATATCAAATTTCAATATGCACAAAAAAAACATGCTGAAAATGGAGCAATTTGAGGAAAAAAATAATCTTGAAAAGTATTTGATATGTTCAGCTGAAATATCACAAATTGTTTTATAAATATGCTGTATTTATTTAAAGTCTTTAGTATTGTATTTAGTTAAAATTGTACTTTGCAGACATCTATTTAAGGTCTTCTGCTGTAGAAAGTCTATGAACTTGTGCTTTAAGAATGAATTCATGTTCTTAATTAATTGTATCTGCGTTTCTGTTTTGCTGTTTTCACAAAAGCTAAAGATCTGAATCTTCATCTTGTGGTTAAAAGCTCATCATATAGTTGGTACCATGAAGGACACTTTCATAAAACTGTCATATATATAAAATATCTTAGTCAGAGGGTCCAAACCAGAACTCTTAACCACATTTTCCTGCTCAGACTTCTCACGCCGTATTTTTAAATTGTTGTATTTGTATTTTTAAAATCCGTCCGTCTGCACTCACCCAGCCAGAAATGGAGGTCGTACTGCAGGTTCCCGGAGCGCTGCTTGATGGTGTTGAGGATGAGGTAGGCGTCTCCGGTGTAAAATCCGCCGTGGAGGTTCTCTGGAACCGGCACCAGGTCAAAGTTCTCCACTCTCCACACCTGCAGGCCCGGCTGCTGTCCGGCCCGCTCGAACTCTGGGTGCTGTGCTGTCATCCTGCCTGCTGGGAGCCACACGGAGCAGATTTACTAATTTTGCTCAGTAATAAACCTTATTAGAGCAGCACAGGGAGTCCTTCTACTCTGGAAGCCCCTCCCCCTCAGGCTCGGCTGTTGTCATGGATACAGAGATAAAGTTTGGGGATATAGTTAGACATTAATGCTGAGCGGAGTGAGTCATCGCTGCTCTGTGTTTCCTGCAGGAGGAAGCTTTGGAAGTTATGACTTTAGTCACAGTCATAACTGTCAGTGAGGTGGCAAAACAAATACTGTGTTTAACCAAATAAAGCTTTACAGATAAATTTCCCCATTTTTTTTTTATCTTAACTACATATACAAACACAGCCGGATCCACCCAGTAGTGGAGGGAGACGGAGCAAACCTCTGTCATGCACCATAAAACAGTGCATTTTCACTCCACAAAATAGGCGATGTATAGGTAAAATAAAAGTTTTGGCAAAATTTATTACCAAAGTGAACTATAGAGTGCCTGTGAAGGCAACTTAAGCTCTGCACTGTTTATGAAGATCAGAAAAATTCTAATTCTTTGGGTGCAAAAGTTTGCATTTTCTGTGTTTTATGACTTGAATTCACTTTGGAGGTTTTGTTGAATGTCTGTAAAATCTAAAAAACTTCCCCACTCTCATACGAAAATCCTATTTATCCAATATTTTTGCTGAAATCTCACATATGCAGTATGTTGTCTCCCACAAAATAATGTGTTTTTACTCAACAAAATAAGGTTTATATTGGTAAAGTAACTCAGTGGATGTGTCTGTTCTTGTAAGACTCGATACTGAACTAAATGTTAGACTCTCTGTGCAGATAACTTAAGCTCTATTTTGACCATTACGTTCAGCAAAATTCAAATTGTTAACGTGAAAACCTTTGTATTTTCTCTGCTTTCTGAGTTGAATTGGACTTGCAGGCCTTGTTTACAGCCCTGTAAAATCTAAAAAAAAAATCTTCACCACATTGATGCCAAAATCATATTAATCCAGTATTTTAACAATTAGTGGAGGTTTTTTGCTCCTTCATACTGTCGTCGAACGTTTGCTCAAATCTCACATATGAAGTTTGTTGCCACACATAAAATAGTTCATTTTCACTTGACAAAACAGGCTAAATAACTAAATGGATACATCTGTTTTTGCAAGATTCCTGACTGAGCTAAACGTCAGACTCCCAATCAAGATAAATAAAGTTCTGTCTTGACCACTGGGATCAGCAAAATTCAAATTCTGTAGGTGGAAAACTTTGTATTTTCTGCGTTTTACAATTTCACTTGGACTTGCAGATTCTGTTAAATGCCTGTAAAACCTAAATACCACCACCACTTTGATGCCAAAATCCTATTCATCCAATATTTTCCTAATAAGGGGACTTTTTTGTTACTTTCCTCTGCCAAGTTCTTGCTCAATAAGAATCCAGTCCATATGTTGTGAATTGGCGCTATGAATTAAACTGAATATTTCCCCAAAACTTTGCTGAGTTTAATCTGACCCAGAAATGTCCTCCTGCAGCCTCAGGCATTAAAAAAGTATGTCAACTATTTAGTGTTGCACTCAGAGAAACAGAAAGTCAACACATCAGCTTTCAGACAACTGTCTAGTCACACACACACATACACACACACACACACACACACACACACACACACACACACACACACACACACACACACACATATATCAAACACTTCAGCCATAACTGACAGCATGAAAACACATGGCGCTTGATCAAGAGTTTCAAGTAGGTGTCTTTGCTGGTTGGATTAGAACCAGCTGGTTGCTCTGTAGCAAGTGTGGATGATTGAGATGTTTAAAATGTGAGTCGAGTATCCTGTTAAATCTTTGTTGCGGGTGTCTGGCAGGCAACGGTTTGCAGAACAGTGACTGCTCTGATGTGTTTAACACAGTTTCTCATAGTTTCACTGACTAGATTAACTGGATGAACTATGAACACTGCACAAACTGAAAATCATAAAAAGTCTATTTGTCTTATTTTGAATAAAAATGTCTCATCTGCCTTGATTTAAGATAAATTCACTTAACAAATGACATTTCAGCAAGATGGAGGGACTTGTTTTAAGACAATCCATCTTAATATCTCGTGAAATCAAACAATCCTGAAATTATCTTGTTTTAACCCTCGTGTTGTCCTGTGGGTCAAACTGACCTGTTTTAAAGTTTAAAAATGTGGGAAAAAATATGTATATTCACTGTGAAAACTTCCACATTTTCAAAATCTTTTGGGAAATTTTTGAACATTGTTTGGTGGAAAAAAGAAATGCTAAAAAAAATGTTTCTTTAAGAACATTTAGAAAAAAATCAGCCAAAATTGGTTAATTTTTTTCTGAATGTTCTTAAAGAAAATAGAAGTTCTACTGATATATATGTAGTCACTTTAGATATTTTTAGGATTTTTTGGGGACGATTTTTATTCATTCTTTAAAAATATTTACAATTTTCTTTCTTTTTTTAAACGTTTTTATTTCTTGCCATATTTGGGCTTTTTTTAAATACAACCTTTAAGGGAAACTTTTAAGGAATTTCCTTCATGAAGATTTTCCAATTTTTTATAAATTTGAGAAGTTTTTTGCTGAATTTTTAGATTTTTTTATTTTTTAAATTTCTATTTCTTGGGCATTTAAAAAAAAACAACAACTTTTAAACGAATCTTTTAAGGAATTTCCTTCCTGAAAATTTCCAATTTTTTTTATAAAATTGAGAATTTTTTTGCTGAATTTTTAGATTTGTTTATTTTTTATTTTTTTTTAATTTCTTGCCAAATTTGGGGATTTTTGTTTTAAATACAACTTTTAAGGGAAACTTTTAAGGAATTTTCTTCCTGAAGATTTTGCACATTTTTATAAACTTGAGAAATTTTTTGCTGAATTTTTGGATTTTTTCCAAACAAGGAAACAATATTTTTTGGTGCCTGTAAATGAGGACAGCAGGAGGGTTAAGATACCTGAGCTTGACAATACTGGTAAAATACAGCTTACAATAAGTTTTCAAAGATAATTTTAAGTTCTCAATATTCTAAATATTGAGAACTTTCATTATTTCAAGAAATCTTACCAAGCCATTTTTACTTGTTCTATTTGCAGATTTGTTTTCATTTATTTCAAGCCAAAAGTTCTTTGAAATATTTTTTTTTCTTGTTTTGAGAGGGGCATTTTTTCCAGTGAAGATGTGCCGTGATAATTGATCTTTAAAGACACTTTAATTGAAGTTTCAGCAGCAGAACAACTGCAAATACACTCACTGGCCTCTGATTGAGGCACTTTAAATAAAATACTCGTTACAATGTCCTTAAGAAAGAATTCAGCATCATGCATGTTATTAATTCATTCTATCTGCATTCTGTTTTTGCTGTTTTCACTTAAGTTAAAGATCATTTTGTGGTTAAAACCTCATCAGATTACACAACTGGTGCCGTGAAGCAATAATTTCAGAGCAGAATGTGACCCAAGCTCACTCCAACTCCATATTAACTGCTAGTTTTGCACAGTAAATGCTGCAGTTAGAGTGTAAACACTGATTCTAAACTGAAAGGAGCTTCTGTCAAATACTTCAACTTATCTAAATGCTGATATAGTCCCAGGACATTTAAACTATCAATGCGCCTTTGCTGTCGGTTAATAAGCTGTTTAAAAAGCTCAAGTTTAGGTGTTGTTTAAACTGGAGGTCACGCAGTTCAGCATGAACACAGAATCCAGTTTTTCCACAGGAATGCTGCTGGGATCTGCTGCCTTTCAATTTGCATGACTAACCGTCCACACTGCATCAAGAATCGCCCATTCTTCTGAGCGACCGTCTGCCCACAAACATGGCAGGAATCTGCTGCCGACCCGGGAACAGCTCAGAATGCAATCAGCCCAACAAATATGGGGTTCCTCTTTCCATATTTGAGCTCTGCTCTTCTGTAACAGTCAGGCTCAGTACGCAGTACTTCACAGCTTTGGCATGAGTCGAAGTGGAAAATGTGGGCAATGACCATTTTACCAAGCAAATCTCTAATTTTTGTGAAATATTTTATCACATTTCTGGTAGATTTCCGACAAAAAATGAAAACATTTAAATCTCTCATGGGTCACAATATGAACATTTAAAGTTCCATTAAACTTCACATTAAAGCACACAAAGTCAAAACAACATTGTACTGGAGTCATATGAGGCTGTGCACCACCTAAAATTCCATTAATGCTGCGCCTACGTCCAGGTTTGGCTGGATGAAATACAATTTAGGCTGCAGGCTAATTCCATTACAGTCATTATAAACTAACTTTGCAGAGTTTCCATCCTGAAAAGCTTGAATACCACAAAGTCAAACAGAAGAGCTGCAACATCTGAGGCCTCACAGGATGACTTAAGTTTAGTGAAACCCTGAACACACAGAAGAGAAACATAGAAAAAGCTATGTTTAATCATCAACTAAAACAGTCTTTACTGGGCACCACCAGGTACTTCTGGGTTCTCTTCTGAATTTATGAGGAAGTTTTAGTGACTAATTTCTTACCAGGAAGTATTGAGCAGTCATGTTTTGATGCATGGACATAGTGAAATGTGGCAACCTTAAGTGCTGATGCAGTTTTTAAATGTAGTAGAGATTTTTACAGCAGTTTTATACCAACAGTGAAGAAGGAACTGTTTCTAAAGTGATTTTTTCCCCCCATCTTACAGCTAATCAAGTGTGCATTCCTGTTTATGGTCACCTCATTGCTTCTGTTTTCCTACAAGCAATCAAGGAACCATTAGGGAAAGGTTCCAGCTAATCGGACACAGTGGTCTCTACTGTCAAGATAAGAACTTCAAACAACCAGTTAAACAGTAACAGTGAAACGCTGCTCCAGAGTACTTCATGATGTTTAGTGTATACAGATAGAATGATAAGCGGTATCTTCTTCTTCTTTTCTTTTTGGCTTTTCCCTTCAGGGGTCGCCACAGCGAATCAATTGCCTCCATCTAACCCTGTCTGCTGCATCCTCTTCTCCCACACCAACTACCTTCATGTCCTCTTTAACCACATCCATAAACCTCCTCTTTGGTCTTCCTCTAGGCCTCCTGCCTGGCAGTGGGAAACTCAGCATCCTTCTACCAATATATTCACTCTCTCTCCTCTGGACATCTCCGAACCATCTCAGTCTGGCCTCTTTGACTTTATCTCCAAGGTAGTGTCTACAGATACGGACCCGTACCCATAGCCTGTGGGCTACAGATACGGCACTTTCCATTTGCCAGACAGATACGGACCCGTACGCGAGTCTCGCGAGTCAAGAAGCTGCTAACCACTGCAAACTGTTGAAAGGTAAGCAAAGGTTAAGGTTAGGGTTAGTGTTAGGGTCAGGTTTAGGGTCCGTACCTGTAGTACCAATGCTACGGTCCGTACCGCTAGCGTCTACCGGGAGTCACGTGACCAGATCTCGCGTATCTGATTGGCAAATGGCAAGCGCCGTATCCGTAGTCCACAGGCTATGGGTACGGGTCCGTACCTCTAGCAACAACCTATCTCCAAAGCCTCTAACATGTGCTGTCCCTCTGATGTACTCATTCCTGATCCTATCCATCCTGGTCACTCCCAAACAGAACCTCAGCATCTTCAGTTCTGCTGCCTCCAGCTCTGCCTCCTGTCTTTTCCTCAGGGACACTGTCTCCAGACCAAACAACATGGCTGGTCTCACCACAGTTTTGTAAACCTTTCCTTTCATTTAGCTGAAACTCTTCTATCACACATCACACCTGACACTTTTCTCCAGCCGTTCCAGCCTGCCTGTACACGCTTCTTCACCTCTTTTCCACACTCTCCATTGCTCTGGACTGTTGACCCTAAGTACTTCAAATCCTCCACCTTCTTGATCTCTTCTCCCTGTAACCTCACTCTTCCACTTGGGTCCCTCTCATTCACACACAGATACTCTGTCTTGCTGCGGCTAACCTTCATTCCTCTCCTTTCCAGGGCAAACCTCCACGCCTCTAGCTTCTCCTCCACCTGTTCCCTGCTCTCACTACAGATCACAATGTCATCTGCAAACATCATAGTCCATGGAGACTCCTGTCTAACCTCGTCTGTCATCCTGTCCATCACCATAGCAAACAAGAAGGGGCTCAGAGCTGATCCCTGATGTAGTCCCACCTCCACCTTGAACTCCTCTGTCACACCTACAGCACACCTCACCACTGTCTTACAGTCCTCATACATGTCCTGCACCACTCTAACATACTTCTCTGCCACTCCAGACTTCCTCATACAAAACCACAGTTCCTCTCTGGGCACCCTGTCATAAGCTTTCTCCAGATCTACAAAGACACAATGCAGCTCCTTCTGACCTTCTCTGTACTTCTCTTTCAACATCCTCAAAGTAAATATTGCATCTGTTGTACTCTTTCTTGGCATGAAACCATACTGCTGCTCACAGATGTTCACCTCTGCCCTTAGTCTAGCTTCAACTACTCTTTCCCATAGCTTCATCGTGTGGCTCATCGGCTTTATTCCTCTGTAGTTGCCACAACTCTGCACATCTCCCTTGTTCTTAAAGATGGGCACCAGCACACTTCTCCTCCATTCCTCGGGCATCTTCTCACTATCTAAGATCCTGTTGAACAACCCAGTCAAAAACTCTACTGCTACCTCTCCGAGACACTTCCATACCTCCACAGGTATATCATCAGGACCAAGTGCCTTTCCACTCTTCATCCTCTTCAATGCCCTCCTCACTTCATCCTTACTAATCTTTGCTACTTCCTGGTCCACAACAGTCACCTCTTCTACTCTTCATTCGCTCTCATTTTCCTCGTTCATCAACTCTTCAAAGTACTCTTTCCATCTTCCCATCACACTATTGGCACCTGTCAACACACTTCCATCCTTATCCTTTATCACCCTAACCTGCTGCATGTCCTTCCCATCTCTGTCTCTCTGCCTTGCCAACCTATACAGGTCAGTCTCTCCCTCCTTACTGTCCAACCAAGAATACAAGTCATCGTAAGCCCCTTGTTTGGCCTTTGCCACCTCTACTTTCACCTTACGCTGTATCTCCCTGTACTCCTGTCTACTCTCTTCAGTCCTCTCAGTGTCCCACTTCTTCTTAGCTAACCTCTTTCTCTGGATCCACTCCTGCACCTCCTCATTCCACCACCAAGTCTCCTTTTCTCCTTTCCTTCCAGATGACACACCAAGTACTCTCCGACCTGTCTCCCTGATCACATTTGCTGTAGTTGTCCAGTCATCTGGAAGCACCTCCTGATCATCCAAAGCCTGTCTCAACTCTTTCCTGAAAGTCATGCAACACTCTTCCTTTTTCAGCTTCCACCATTTGGTCCTCTGCTCTGCCTTTGCCCTCTTCATCTTCTTCACCACCAGAGTCATCCTACACACCACCATCCTATGCTGTTTAGCTACACTCTCATCTACCACTACTTTGCAGTCACTGATCTCCTTCAGATTGCACCGTCTACACAAGATGTAGTCTACCTGTGTGCTCCTATCTCCACTCTTACAGGTCACCCTATGTTCCTGCCTCTTCTGAAAGAAAGTATTCACTACAGCCATTTCCATCCTTTTTGCAAAGTCAACCACCATCTGTCCTTCTGCGTTCCTCTCCTGGATACCAAACCTGCCCATGACCTCCTCATCATCTCTGTTTCCTGCACCAACATGTCCATTGAAGTCTGCACCAATGACAACTCTCTCACTTCTAGGGATGCTCTGCATCACTTCATCAAGGTCCAACCAGAATTTCTGCGTCTCCTCCAGCTCACATCTTACTTGTGGAGCATACCCACTAACAACATTGAACATCACACCTTCGATTTCTAGCTTCAGGCTCATCACTCGATCTGACACTCTTTTTACCTCCAGGACATTTCTAAAAAACTCTTCCTTCAAGATAACTCCTACTCCATTTCTCTTCCTATCTACACCATGATAGAACAACTTGAACCCTGCTTCTAAGCTTCTAGCTACTTTACTTCCTTTCCACCTGGTCTCCTGGACACACAGTATGTCCACCTTCCTCCTCTGCATCATGTCAACCAGCTCTCTATCTTTTCCTGTCATAGTTCCAACATTTAAAGTCCCTACTCTCAGTCCTAGACTCTTGGTGTTCCTCTTCTCTCTCTTCCTACGAACACACCTTCCTCCCCTCCTTCTTCGACCAACAGTAGTCGATTTTCCACCGGCACCCTGTAGGTCGACAGCACCAATGGCGGTCGTTGTTAACCCGGGCCTCGACCGATCCGGTATGGAAGTCATACATTTGATTCGCATGAAAGTTTTACGTCGGATGCCCTTCCTGACACAACCCTCTGTATTTATCCGGGCTTGGGACCGGCACAAGAAGACACTGGCTTGTGTCCCCTTGCAGCTACAGTAGAATGATAAGCGGTATATTATTATATATTATACATCATATGTATATTGTGAACTGTTTCTTGGTGTCTGACATGAAAGTCAAAGAAATAACTAAATATTTTGGAAGGCTCATCCCTTTCTGACAGCTGGATGATAGAACTTTCAGCAACAAGGAAGTAATAACGCCTAACCTAGCATTAAGACTGGTTTTATTTTAAAAGATCAGTTGCTGCTAACCACCTTAAGTGTACCTGCCTGCAGACTGTTGTGGCAACCCTCACTGTCATTCAGTTGCATCAGCAGCAAGTCTTTTGTCCCATGAACAGACTCCATCTCCACTGTTTTGGACTCTAGCAGATTGTGGTAGTTGGCAGTCTCATAATGGGTGAACTTCATAGTGTCCTTGTCCTGCTTAGTAACCTTGGTAAGCTTGGAAATGTGGCACATAAACCAGTTGCATCTACTGCAAGTTCTGGTTGGAGTGGGCCTCCAGCTCACCACAGACCTCTTGGAGAACAGACTATCGGCATCACTTGCAGTCCAACACAGTGGAGTTGGAGTTCATTTGTGGGATAAGAGACTCAAGGGAGAGCTAGCTGAACGCCATCAAGGACTAACTCAACAGCAGCCTAGCAGGTCTGCACGTAGGGAAAGCATTAGATGGGACGAGGGTTGCGGCTACCAGCATAGACTGATATGAAGTTGAACAAACCCTCTTTGATGTCAGTCATAGGTTTCCTGATTATTGGTTTTGAAGCTCAGTGTGGAGGCTCCAACTATAAACACCTTGGCAGCTGCACACTCTTCATAACTCCTGGCTAATTTAGCAATAAGCAAAGAGGTGAAGTTGAGGTGGATCATGCAAGCATTTCATGGCCATGCTCACAATTATGCATAACTTCCAGTGGTAATACAATTTAAGCAGGTGAACTGTATAAAAATTCCTCCCCTATAAAGTTGTCATGAACACGAAAGTTAGCTATAATGTCCAAAACAGCTTTTTGTGTCAGGATGAAAACATGTTTTGTTCTGCTGTTGAACTGGACGGGGCTGCACAGTGGCCTAGTGGTTAGCACTTTCACCTTGCAGCAAGAAGATCCCCGGTTCAAATCCCGGGGTGGGCCTGGGATCTTTCTGCATGGAGTTTGCATGTTCTCCCTGTGCATGGGTGGGTTTTCTCCGGGTACTCCGGCTTCCTCCCACAGTCCAAAAATATGCTGAGGTTAACTGATGACTCTAAATTGTCCGTAGGTGTGAATGTGAGTGTGATTGTTTGTCTGTATATGTAGCCCTGTGACAGACTGGCGACCTGTCCAGGGTGTCCCCTGCCTTCGCCTGAGTCAGCTGGGATAGGCTCCAGCACCCCCTGCGACCCTTGTGAGGATAAAGCGGTGTATAGAGAATGGATGAATGGATGTTAAACTGGACATTTTAACATGGAAACATGGAGGTCTGTGAGGATTGACTGACTTTTGCAGGCAGCCTCAAGTGGACATTTGAGGAACTGTAGTTTTTGTCACTTCAGTGTTGGCTTCAGGTTTCAGCCCTGGCTGTTGTCTCTTGGGTAGCAGCAATTGAACTATTAAAACAAATGTTTACCTAAGGCACTTTTTTTGTCCAATTTTTTAAACAGACGCAAAAATGACTATCTTCCTGGGAGTTATGTACCCTTAGTATTTCTTGGCAAACAACAGGTCGCAATTCTTGTTGTTTTTTTCTTACTATGCAGTAGCCACTTCTTCAACAAGACTAGAAAAGGACTCAAAGAGTGCAGACCTCCGCCAAGGATAGAGAGGAAAACAGGAAACCCATGCAGTAAAGGAGCATGAGCTGGAATCAAACCTGCGTCTCTGACACAGCTCTGTTTACGAATCACCTTCTTAACCAGTTGAGCTATCTAGACGCCTTGCTCCAATTTGTTGGACGACATACTAACCTATGATGTTTTTGTCATATTTTGGACCACATAATAAAACATACTAAAAAATTCAAAGTGATCCAGAATCCAGGATCCTTTCCGGATTGCCACCAAAATTAAATCAGCTCTTCCTCTTACCATAGTCTACATCCCCTCAAAATTGCATGTGAATCTGCCCAGGCATTTTTGAGTTATCTTGATAACAGACAGACAGACAGACACACAAACGCCGGGTGTCACATAACCTCCTTGGCGGAGGTAACAAACAGAAAAAAACACACAACTAACACTCTCTCAAACCGCAACTTGTTCTTATAGCATTTTTCTTTCAGATTAACCTTTCTGTTAGAGATTAAACACCCCAGATGCAATGTGTTTTTAGTGATACTGGTGTTGCTCATTTATTAACAAAGCCTGACTAGTTGTTTTTCACTACCTCCAGGCTTTACGCTAAGCTAGGCTAATCACCTCTTGTCACCAACACTGGTAAATTTATTGACTTCAGCAACCCCAGCCAGCATCCCATAACCCCATCTGATTACAAATTATGTAAAAGAGAACAACTACTACGTAAATGTTGGAGGAACTAACGCATCTGTGGTGACAGAAAACAATAGCACTGTGTTTTCAAGCAGCTATTAATACATCATTAACTTCTGCTTAATATACTGCGTCCATTCCTTAATTTAAACTGTCACACCCAGGAATCTGAAAACAGCTTGCATGTAGCGATCACAGCAACATGATGCTCATTAATAGAGACGACTGTACAGCAAAGACTTTAATCTGAAACCACAGCGCCATGCTTTAAAATTGGTCATTACACAAACATTCAGCGATATTTTGTAGAGAAATGTAGTGCAAATCTGTGACAAAAACACCCAAGCATCTTATTTATTCCTTTCTGTAAATGCTCAAAATCAAGCTGCATGATTAGTTTCTTCAACATCCAAAAGTAAAGCTGAATTTACTCTGATTGGGTCGAGAAGACAGACTTTTCTTCCAGCGACAGCGCAACAAACATTTCGCTCATGGAAAATACCACTTTTACACATCTTATTTTGAAAATCACAGCCTCTGTGGCATTACATAAATAAATAAAACCGTGATCTTCTTGGAGATGGAGAGAAACACTGCAGAGCTTAATAAAAACTTAATAAAGCAAACATCAGAGGGGATACGAGACTTAAAGTCAGCATTAAAAATGTTGTACTTGTGATGAGCGTAGATGATGAATACTAACACATGAGGGCAGTTTAAGGCATAGTACTAATATTTTTGGTTGTGCTGATGCAGCAGCTAACTGAAACGAGCTTTAATGCTACTGGTAAAGCGGTTAAAGTGAGTCAGACAGGGCTGGTTTGTTTGACTCAACACACCCACAGCTACAGGCTTAAATAAGAACAGGTCACATGACTGCTGGTCAGCATGTCTGCACAGGGGAGCTGAGGGAAGCAGCTGGTGTCTGCAGCCCACCCCACATTACAGCCAGTCAGTACCCCCTTGTCTGTGGGCCTAAAAACCCCTTTGCCTTCAAACAAACATGCAGAGTTCGTCATTCCAAACCTTAGCTGTTCAATCCCCTCCCCCATTTTTTCACCAGCCTCTCTTGTGTCTGCTCGGAGGCCCGACTGAAAACTCAGATTGTTCAGATAAGCAACGAGTGGATTCATATAACGAGGCGTTTTCCAAGCCCTTGTGATGTGTCTGCTGGTGTCCCACTTCAAAAACATTCCCAAACAAGCTCAAAATAGTGCAAAATTTGGATTTCTTGGCTCTAATACAGCAGCACGCTTGTCCTGAGTTTCTCTCAAAAGAGATTGCTCCTTCAGGATGGGGGCTTTCTCATGACTCATTTTCTCCATGCATGCCACTCGTACCCTCTTAAGTTTGCTCAGGACACATCAGATAAGGCTCTGGACAAACTCTGCTTTCCCCTCTCATGTGTTTGCATAATGTAAGACAAAGAGAATCCAAATGGCTGTTTACGACTTTGTAAATAACATCCCTGATATATGGGTGGTTATTAAAGGATATGAGAGGGTTGTTTCAGGAACAGTTAACCTGTAAACACTACTAGGAAACAGCCACAGCTCTTCGACCCACATCAGTCCTGTCAAACTTGTATGTCCAACATAACAAAATGAAGAAGGTTCTGTTTTGCTTTGCTCTTTTTACTTGCTATGTGTCTACAGTGTCTCAGGTATTACCTCATCCTTCTTGCATGGCAGCTAGAAAACCATATGTGTGTTTTGAGTAAGAGGTGGTGCCTTATTTCCATAACTAGAGTATGTGGAAGTCAAAGGGAAAACACCCAACTTCTCTACAGAGCACCAGTAAATATTTTGAGCAACGTATTGCTCACTTAGCTTCCTCTATCGTGTGCTATGGTAGAGGTATTAGAAGTTAAAATCATTGGAGATGATGTTCAGTCTTAAAGAAAGTAACATTTTAGGTTTTTGCCAATGCCACACCCAACAATAACCAATGAATCTGACAATATATGAGCACTTTCTCATCTACCACAGCTCTGGTGAAGGGTTGGTGAAGTTTAGCCATCATTTTTGAAGAATATTGCTGTTAATGCCAACTCAATAATCACTGATCTGTTGATGCACAGGACTCTTGACATTTTTGGACAAAGCTAATTTTATTTCTAGTCAATGTTTGATATACCGAACAGTTGTGCAAAAAAAACAACAACAACGTATATAACATGGAAACTGTCAACTTATTCAACATTTTTGAATGAGGCAACACCAGAGCCTACAGATGAAGATGGTATACTCAAAGAAATGACTCATAAAACTAACAATTTTAATAATTTTCATTGACCACATGGAAGAAGTAAGAACATTATTGCAGCTTCCAATCCTCACAACTAGAATCAAGGGTTCCACATTAGGTGCCAATGATTAGAAACTCTTTAGCGATCTTATTTAAACCTCTGACATGCAGGGTCTCAAAATAGTTCCCAAGATCTTCAGAAAAAAGCTAGTGGATGCTTATGAATCTGACAAAGTTTGAAGTAACCCTATCCACTGTAAGGAATATCATCTATAAGTGGGGTTAGATTTAAAATGACTGCCATCTTGTCCAGGACTAGCTGCCCTATAAGTCCAAGACCAGACTATTTGATGCAAAAAGTCTAAAAAAAAAAACAACAAAAACCTAAAGTTCATCACAGGATCTGCAGGTAATTCTACAACTTCTGGCACCAAAGTGCTGCAACTAGAGTCTGGACAAGATTGTTCAAATTTGACTTGTAAAATGTGAAAAAAACACTTTGAGGAAGAGGGACAGAGCAGGACTTTTGTGATAATGTATTCTGTCAAGTCAAAGATAGAGCTGTCTGGCCACACTAACCAAAAAGCAAATACTGTTTTTTAGAAGCAGAAATGTCACACCAACTGTAAAGCACAGACACTTTGCTGCCTCAGGGACTTTGCAGTTTTCAGTTACTGATTTACCTATAAACTGTGCACCATATCAGAAAGTAATGTGAGATCATTTGCCCAAAAGTCAGAAGTGGATCTTTCAGCATGATAATGATCTGAAACATGCAACAAATCTATCAAAGAATGTCTCAAAAAGCAGAATTATAGAAATTACACATATGACTTCCATTGAGGGAGGATTTGAAACAGGAAAAAACCCTCAAACATCTCGTAACTGCAGGAATTTTGCATAAAAGCGCCCAAAAATTCCAACAAGCCGATGTCTGACTCTGGTGGACAAGTCTGCAAAATGCCTATGGGAAGTTGTTTCAGCTAAAGGGGGCAACTCTAACTTCTGATGCCAGGGGTGTTGTTACTGTTTTCAACAGACGAAAAGTTACATCTGCTTAATAAATGGTTGCAGAAGTTAATTTTCCTTGTAGTGTTGTACCACCTTTGTCTGTAGGCAGTGTTTATAAAAGGGTTGAGTGTTTTTTTTTGTCAAAATCTGTAAAAACAAACAAACAAACAAAAAAACAACAACTTCCAGTAGATTGACTTGTATTTTCATATGACTGTGTGCAGAAAATATAGTTATGGGGAACCTAGACAACCCCCTTCCTGTTTGAATCTAGAAATATTCTGACTTGCAAACCACCAAATTAGTCTTTACTGTGTTTGCATGTGAAACTACTGTTGCAGCACTGACAAAGACGTGCCACCTCTGCTTTTGAGGACACGGAGGAGAGTCAGTGCATGACTTCCTGACCACAGGAGACTTGAACTGCAAACTTAACCCATGTTTAAATTAAAACAACACAAGACATGTTGTCATATTTCGTGTGAGGACTTTAAAGCAGGCTAGTAATGTTCCCTTGATGAGGTATTTTCTGTCAATTCTGAGTCTAAACAAAGCAGTTTAAGTAGTAAATTAAAACATGCAACAGAAATGCAGATTTTTCTTGTTCTCAGCATGGGAGATAAGACTTTCAAGCTTTTTCTGAAGTTTGGGCTTTTGTAAAGTGTGCACACAGCTGTTCGAGGCTTTTAAATCTCCAGTGGGGTGCAGTACAGCTGGCACATTCAGGCATCCCATAATGTCTGAAGCCAAGATCTGACATAGCTCTTCCTGGTTAGTCTATCTGTACCTCACACATGAAGCACAGTGTCTGACACATTCAACAAACAGCCACAGAGGGGATGTTGTGACTAACTTCCTGGAAAACAAAACCTCTATTTGATGGTTTCTATGGCAACCACAGATGGAGAATCTCAGCGTTTTTTTTAAATTATTTTTTATCTGAGATGCCCAATTTGACTTTTTAAAAACTCTCCTGCTGCAAAAATGTTGCATAATGTTTGTTTGGGTTTTTTGTCAGGGGAGTTTCATCTGAAACAGTTAAGAAAGAATGTGAGCCACATCATTGGCTGCCCTTATATGGAGCGCACCACTTTAACCCAGTAAAAGCTGCATTTGGTACTTTAAAAAAAAACATTTTCCACATAATGAAGAAAAGTCAGAGTAAACCAAGAAGCAGAGTGTCTGATTTTAGAGTCTTTCCGTATGTGAAACCGTTGCTGCAGTGTGTAATAACGGGCATTTAGTGAGGCATTAAATCACCGTGGAGTAATCTGTGCCACAGACTGCTTTGTTCGTTTCGTTGCGTAAAGTGGATTAGGCCCTACCTGAAAGCGGAGGTTGTGATCGGGGACGGACTGACGGACGGGTGTGGACCTGAGAGAGCCGTGGAGAGAAGCTTCCAAGCTGCAGCTGAGCAGAGAGGCGTCGAGTCGGCGGAGCGGCGGAGCGCAGAGCCGCAGTTTATGCTCGTGGCCCGGGACACTCCCAGTGACCCTCCCCTGCTGCTGCTGCACCGGGGAGGAGCGGACAACACCCACCTTCTTAGTCAATAAATATATTTTCCATCTATTTATCTATCTACAAATGAACAAAGCCATGAGAAGAAATCCATGCATGATGGTATTTTTATACTATACTGTTGCATTTAATTGTAGTGTTTTGTTACTTGGACATTAGGTGCAGAGGTTTAGGATTAACTTCTCTGTTGCATTTTCAATAAAAATGCAGAAAGTAAAGGTGTTTTCTACTTTACAATCTTTGTACACTTATTTCCCAGTCACCACTGACACTTCCGGCCACGACATCCACTCAGGATCTCGCTGAACAACACCGCCGCTGTCTGGTTCTGCTGCAGCAAACCTGCTGTAATCACCGTAGTACAGACTGTGCAGTGCGCATGCTCAGGTTCAACTCCGATACATTAGAACCATAGAACCAGAAAGTCTCTGAGTAGAACCCCGTGATGCATTCTTATGTAATGATACAACTACTACAGCTAGTACTAGTATTAGTACTACTAGAACTCCTATTACCATTAGTACTACAACTGCTACGAGTAGTATTCCCAGTTGGACTAGTATTCCCCCCGTACAACTACTACTTGTACTACTACTACTTCTAGTACTGCTCCATCTACTCTCATAAGTATTACAACTACTTTTACTAGTTCTCCTCCTCCTACTACTGTTAGTACTACTCCAAGTACTGCCAATAATCATCCAATACTATCAGTACTCCTACTACCACTAGAACTAGGGTGATATCAGCTAATATGGGCCACTTTTTGGTAAATCGCTTGAAGCACTAACAAAAAACAATGTATTCTATTAAAATGTGGTTTTATGGCTAGTAATGGTTGTTTTCTTTTAATTTTGCATTGAAATTATCTAGTAAATAGGATTGTTTAGTTCCTACTGGTCTTGATACATCAGCTGTGCCAATTTTTTTACACAAGCAAAGTTCAGGTAAAATGGGCCAGCTGATCAGATAAAATGGGACGCTTATCAGGTAAGTTGGGCCAGTCCAACTCCAAAGGGAGAGTCATCAATTTTTATTGTAAAAAAAACTGTTAATATGGCAACATACTGTGTAAGAACAATTTAATAATATCAGGACAATTCATTACATTGTAAATGATTAACTGATCTGCTCATGGCAAATGTATTGAATCCACATGGCACTGTGAACTTGGGTATAAAACACATGAATAATGATTAAAAAAAACAACTGCAACCTACTAGGCCTACAAATGGGATGAATGCAAACACTGAACCTCAATAATATATAAATAGTCAAAATTTTAAAATGTGTGTGTGTGCTTGGGTAGGTACATACCGGGCTTTGCAAAAGTTCTGTTACACTCGGTTTCGTGATCTTTAGAGACGTTTACATGTCGGAGTGAAACATTCCATTGAATAAACTGAAAGTTTATTATACTTCTTGAATTTTGGAATCATTCAGCGGAAATGAAAGGAAGTGCGTGAAAGGCTGCTGAAAGTTCAGCTCTCCTTTGTGCTGAACATCAGCTGGATGACCGTCCACAGAGTTGCGGAGAGGCTAAAGAATGGTGAAGATCTTTTAGGTCTTCACCATTCTTGAAAGATCACTGAAAGATCTTCACCATTCTTGAGCCTCTCCGCGACTCTGTGGACGGTCATCCGGCTGATGTTCAGCTGCTTGGCTCTGTCAGACTTGTTGTGGCCAGCATGAAGGAGAGCAGATATCTCAACTCTCTTGACTTCCATCTTGATACAACTTCACCAGAGAACAAATTTGTATTAATGACACCTGCCTATAAGGTAGAACTTTCAGTTTGTTTAATGGAATTTTTCACTCCGACATGTAAACGTCTCTAAAGATCATGAAACCGTGTAACAGAACTTTTACAAAGCCCGGTATGTGGCTACTTAAACCACAAATTTAAATACAGTCCTGACAGGTGAAGCCGTCATCATCATAGATGCCGTACTCACTGCAGATAGTCAGTGGATTGTTACTAAAATCACTGATCATCATTATTTTTAGGCAGATGCATCCTTTTCACATAAATGCCTACTGCATTCCCTTCAAATGTGTATATGTGTGCATGTGTGACTGACCAAAAGGGTGGCCCATTTTAGCTGAAACCAGGGGGCCCAACTTACCTGAATAGGTTCAGCTAAATTGGGCCACTAACAAAAACGTCAATCTTTGAAAAAAAATGTCCAAATACCAAACTTTAAGCATTATTTCTGATAGGTGTCATCAATACAGATATTATACATCAACAATTTTATATATACACATTTCTTTAATTGACTTATCATCCTTATAATTTTTATCAGAAATTCTTATGCCAGTCCACTCACCACGCAGTTTTCCGGTGCAGTGTGAATTTGAATCTTATTTCCGCCCACAAAAACAATCACAGACCAATAAAATCTGTTGTTTCATGTTAAGTACAGTTGTGGCAAACATTTGAGACCATTTGCTGTCATTGGCTCTAAAAATCAGAGGGGCTAGGACATCCAAAGCTTAAATGGCCCATTTTACTTGATGGCCCAATTTACCTGATATCACCCTACAACAACTATTGTTACTACTTGTACTACTTCTGCTACTACTACTGCTCAAACTATCACAAGTGCGACAAATACTCCCTAATACTATTAGGACTGCTATTACCACTAGTACTACAAATACAACTCCTATTTCTGCTACTACTAATAGTACTGCTCCGACTATCAAAAGTGCAACCCCTACTACTACTACTTTTCCTACTACTACTACTGTTAGTGTTACTACAAGTACTACTAATACTCCTCCAGCACTACTAGTGCTACTACTAGTAATAGTATTACTTCTATTACTTCTACTGCTAGTACTGGTACTCCTACTCCTACTATCAATAGCACTACAACTATTACTACTGGCACTCTCCGCTACAGCCACTAGTACTACTACTACCACCAGCACAACTAGTACTCATACTACTCATACTCCTACTACTACTTTTAGTACTGCTACTACTGCTACAGGTACTACTGCTATGATTATCAGCACTACTACTACCACTAGTACTAGCAGCACTGGAAGTAGGAGTGCTATTAGTAGTACTATTACTACTATTAGTAGTACTACTTTTGCCACTAGTTCTACTACTGCTACTAGCACAACTACTAGTTCTACCAGTACTCTTACAGCTTCTACTGCTACCATGTAAAATGTGATTGCAACTCTACCTTCAGGCCTTGAAGCACAAACCAATAACGTCTGTAGCTCCAGGGTGGTCAATCCATACATGGATTTATTTCAATTTTAATTTTTGTATTTTAAAACGAAAATTTTAAAAAAACACTCGTTTTTTTGTTTTTCAATACCCCTTTCAGAATGGAAAATCCAATTGCCATACACGAATCTTCTAAGATACTGATATTTATATTGAAATAATTACTATTAAAAGTCATTTTGTTGACACATTTTGAGATGGTTTGTTGTCTTTTTTAGAAATCATGTGCTGCATTTAAACAGTCTTTTTAAGTAGAGAAATGATTTCACCCCAGCAACCTGCTGACAAGTTAACACTCTTTAAATCTTGTTGGACATCCAGTGGCTGAAAAAGCAAAAAGCACAATATTTTTTTTTATTCACCCTGAACAAACTCTCACTTGTCAAATATAATACAGTTATCTGAGCAGTAAAGATGATTGCCTTAACAGGAAATTTAACTTGAATGATGTAAAACCTCAGTAATAAACAGCCAATTACAGAAGTTGTATGTATCCTTTTTATCCTTACATGTATATTTCCTTATGTAACAACATTTTTGTCGCCACCTTTTCAGATGCATGGCAACAACATGCAGCTTTATAGGCAGCAGAAAATTTTTTTTTTTACTCTCCATGGGGACAAAATGTTAATAACACAATTATGGAAATCACATGCTGCATAATGAATTACTCTCACTAATGTGCATTGTCTTCCTCTTTCTAAAATTAGGGGTTGTAATTCATGCACATGCTAAAGGGCTCCAGTCACGGATGAAAACATGGTAACAAGAAAGTCTTGTTTTGGTGAGGGAACACATGCTACCCTGAATAAAACCCAGAAACCCTCAATAAAAAGAGCTACACACTTCATGATGAGACTCAGAAAATAAACATATTTTCCCCTAACTACTTACTTTTTCTAATAATCGGTGCTTTCCTGTTTGGTTTTAGTAATTTTAGGGAGAGTTGGTTGGTTGGTCTTCTAGCTAGTTGTCCAAAGTTAAATGTCCAGATGAGACAAATCAGAGTTATTGTAAACAATGAAAACCACACCCTTACATATGCAGCAGGTTGACCGGTTCAAGGTTGTCAGGTGTGGTTACCATCGTAACCCAGCCACGGTGACAAATATCCCCAAAAAAACGTGTTACAGAGAAAAAAACGTGTAGAGATAAACAGTAGTACAAAGGCCGTACTGCTACTGAACATGTAGAACCACACCTAGTAAAACCCGTCAGCTGGTTGGGTTGCATCATGTATAAACACATGGGTGGTTTTCTATATGAAAGGAATACCTGATGAAGATGTCACTAAATAAATAGTTTTATTGCATGAATTAAATGTAAAGGCAACCCCTGTTTACTTTTGAGTATATTTTAGATTGCTTTGCACCTACACTACCGTTCAAAAGTTTGGGGTCACCCAGACAATTTCATGTTTTCCATGAAATATCACATTTTTATTCATGTGCTAACATAACTGCACAAGGGATTTCTAATCATCAATGAGCCTTTCAACTCCATTAGCTACCACACTGTAGCATTAGAACACAGGAGTGATGGTTGCTGGAAATGTTCCTCTGTACTGTAATGGAGATATTCCATTAAAAATCAGTCGTTTCCAGCTAGAATAGTCATTTACCACATTAACAATGTCTAGATTGTATTTCTGATTCACTTATTATCTTTATTGAAAAAAAAATATTTTCCTTAAAAAACAAAAACATTTCTAAGTGACCCCAAACTTTTGAACAGTAGTGTATAAGATTCAGTATCATATATTATTTAATTTCAGTACATGTAGTTTGATGTGCATTATTTCATTTACATTTCGGACATGTTGGTGTAATGTCCAATGTTTAAGCTTTCAGATGCAACATTTCAATTTCAGATATAATAATTTCGATTTGCAAAACCTCTTTATCATGTGCAATATTAACCAACTATCCCAGAATCATTGCCAGTATTACTCTTGCTTTTCTATTCAAGCCTTATTTGTTGATGTTTTCTGTGCAATATCTGACACAAAAATTCTTGTTCATTAATAAAGTCTTATCTTATGATCTTATGAAATATTGCACCTTATTGCCCCATCTTGCATCTTCTCAACAGCTTATACAGATATTCAAGGTTCTCAGAGGAGGAACCCTAATGATTTTGATGACCCAAACTTTCCCATTTCCTCTGCCGCCCTCATTTGTGCATCACATTTGTGATTATTAAATAAGACATCATCTATAGCGTCAAAGGTGCTTCAGTGCTAATTAGTAAACGTTAGCATGCTAACACATTAACCTAATATAATGAACATGCTTGTTAACTGAAATTTGATTTGTGACCCCAAAATAGCTCATAGTGTCTCTTTCTAGAAACAATATCTTGATTATTATATCTGGATAATTTAAAAAATTCACAGGGAAAATTTGCAAAAAGAAACTAAGACAAACATCTAGCACCAGTGACAACAGTTGACTGTGGCGTTGGCGGATTAAGCTTAAAAATAGATTTTACATAAAACTTAGGCCGCCAGCTGGTCACTGCAAACTCTTTCCACAAGGGTGTCCGTTGCACCCATCTGCTTTGTATTTTATTTCCTCGCTGAAACTTTTTATTTTCTGTGTTCTCTGTCTCTGTGATGAGGGGCAGGTGTTGGACCAGCAGAGGGCTGCACTTCTGCTGTTTCTCAGACAAAGATTGGGATGGATCCTGTCTTTGGAAATGTCAGTTATAAGGCTTGAAGTCACTGACAGGTGAAGTGGGCCAGAAAGCCGTGCCTGGGAGCAGACTGACAGCTTCACAAAGCCTAATAACACATTGCAACTAGCAGTTTTGATAGCTCCACTCCAGCTGAACAAGTTACTGACAAAGACATTTTCATCTCGCTTTCTTCTCTCTTGGACCGGCCATTTCATGGATATTTGTCTTCGTTTCTCTATTTCTCAGCAAGCTGCAGGTTGGGAATGCTGTGTGCTCTTGTCTTCAGTGGGCACGCTTGCTCTGAAGGAGATAAAGGATCTGAAGTGTCCGTGTGGGTGGTGAAGCTACCGTTTTTGCACATCTGAAGGTCTGTGTGTTTGTGGTGCTAAAGCATCTTACAAGCTCTTCAGTCCCCTCCAGAGTCAACAAACACAAAGCGTTTGCTATACACAACTTACTATAAAATAAGGTGGGGGGAAGAAATATATCTCTCTGAAATTTTGACAGGTAGTAAAAATATGACAAAAGAAACTTTCAGACTGCAGCAGTCCTGTATGACAATATTAAATAGGCATATATATATATATATATATATATATATATATATATATATATATATATTGATATTGCCATAAATAATTCGAGCACATTTTTGGGGGAATGGTGGTGAAATTGCCCAGTAAGGGATCTCAGAACTGCATTCTAAGTACTTGATAAGTGTTTTCTGTCCTGTCTTTTCTGTGCTCATAGATTTATTATCTCATGAATGGTTACAGTTGACTACAACTGGTGACTCCTCTGAGCCAATTTAATTAGGGCCCATTTGACACATGCCTTAGACTCATCCACAAACATTGCAAGGATAAAGTCTGAGGAGCTAAGTATAGATCTGACAAAGCAAATCATTGACTTGAACAAGTTAGGAAAGTGATATGAACCCATTCCAAAGATGCTTCGGATCCCAAAATCATCTGTGCAAGTGACTGTTTCCTAATACAATGTTCATGCTACAGTTGTATCACTGCCATTATCAGGAAGAAAACACAAACTATCACCTACTGCTGAGAGACAATTGATCAGGATTGTTAGGAGTTCACCAAGAATCACCAAAAATAGGTCTGCAAAGAATGATAAACTGCTGGAACACAGCTGTGATGTAAACAGTCAAGTCTGTTTTGTCTTGCCATGAGCTGGAAGGCTACCATATAAGAAGGATATCTTCCTGTAGGAGCAACATCTTAAGGTTCAAATTAAGCTTTCTGCTGATCACATGGATTAAATAAGTTCTTCTAGAGGAAAGGTCTATGGTCAGATGAAACAAAAATTCAGCTATTTTGTCACAATAAGCAGAAAAACGTTTGGAGGAGAGAAGGCGAGGTCCTTAGCCCCAAGAACACCAAACCTACTGTCAAGCATGGAGGTGGCAGCATTATGCTCAAACGCTGTTTTGCTACTAGTGGAACTGGTGCTTTACACAAAGTAAATGAAATAATGAAGAAGGTGGATTACCTCCAAATTCTTAAGGAAAACCTAAAAACATCAACCTGAAAATTGGGTCTTGGACGCACAATTGGGTGTTCCAATAAGACTCCCAACTCACATCAAAAGTGGTAAACAAATGGTTATATCAGGCTAGAATTAAGACTTTAGATTGGATGCCCCAAAATCCTGACTCAAACCCCATCAAGAAACAAGTCTGTGTCAGAAAGCCCCAAAATGTAGTTTAACTGTATGAATTCTGTCAAGAGGAGTGGTCAAAGATACAACCAGAAGCTTGTGGACGGAAAGCAGAAGCTTGTGGATGGAAACCAAAATTACCTAGTTGAGGTGAAAATGGTCAAAGGATATTTAACCAAATATCATAATTTCTGTACAGATACTTTTGACCGAGCAGGTTTAGTCATATTTCCAAAAGATTTGTAATAAATATATGAAAGAAAAAAATTTGTCATCGCTTTATGTGACACAGATGTATGTGTTTCAATGATTGGATCATGGAAAGTTGAAAGTTATAGGAGTCACTGGAAACTCAAGACTGCCATATCTGATATATACAAGTGTATGGAAACTTCTGAGCCCATTAAATATCATTACTTCACTAGGAGTATGAATGAAGTAACACCATTACTGCTTAAGTAGGACAGTGTGATTATAATGATGATGCTGATGTCCGTCAACGTGCACGCGCTTTTCTCTGTGCGCGCATCATAAAAACCCTTTGGTTCACGTGCGGAAGAGACTCGAGTGGGGTGTGTTTAGGCAGAAGAAGAAGAAGAAGAAGGAGAAGAAGAAGAAGAAGAAGAAGAGGTGACTTGTGGGATGCGAAGTAGCCGGCGGCAAGACACACGGAGGGGGGAGAGACACCGACCCACGGAGACACAACAGACACCGGAGCGGGAGACGCAGACGGGGGGAGTGATTAAAATAGCCCGTGTTGTCGTTAATTTCGAGCCTGACTTCCAGGTTTGCGCGTACACACACGGCGGATACTGAGCGGAAGAAAAAGTTCAGATCCCACGAATCAGCGCGTGGGAGTGGGAAGCAGGATCGTGACTGACTGAGGCAAGCTCCACTGTCTGTCTCGTCATGGCAGGTAATTCACTTCAACAGTCACACACACACAAGACACCCGGCGTTTTTCCCCACCGAAGAATCCGTCTCCAGTGAGCTCTCCGCCCCCGTCTGTCGGGAGATTTCGCAGCCGAGCGTCGGGGTACGACGGCAGCCGGCTAGCCAAACTTAGCTTGTGCTAACGTTAGCTTGCTAGCTAGCTAGTGAGTGTCATCGCCCATCTGGCCTGTCTGCTGCCTGTGCCGGCTAATGCTAGCTAGCTAGATGCTAGCTGTTTACCGTCTCACTGGCCCGGGACCATTTTTGCAAACTAGCTGTGCACACCGTGTTAGCCAAACATAGCCAATCGAGCCATTATTAGGCTAGGTTCTCGTAGCGGTAATTGCTAATTCTCACACTGGATGCTTACAAGTCATCATCCGGTCTGCTGCTTCAACCATATTAGTGCGTTTTTTTTTTCAAATATGCCGTGGTTGGTTTGACAAGCCAGGCTAGCTAATGTTAGCGCAAACTTTGACATTGCCCACATGCAGGCTAGCACTGCAGGCCCGCTGCAGACTGAGCAGGCTGTTTGTGCAATTTCTGCTTGAAAGGACTAAAGAGACGCATAGCTAATATTTAGGACTATATATGTACAAAAGAGGAAAACTATCCCTTCAAATACGAATCAAATAGTCACTGATTTATTTAGCCCAGCGTCGCGTTTAATCTCATTCATTAGCTGATACTTCCAGGGAGAAAAGAGCTGTTGTGGAGTTACTGAAAATTGTGAACGCCTTTAACTCCTAGTACTCGTTTCAGATCGAATGTCAATTGATCGTTTAGCAAGAATAGGCGCCACTACAAATTTATTCAGTGCATACTTTTGGTGCATTTGGACGGGGAAATGCCACTGTTCCTCAGACATAGACGTTGCACAATATTTTGTCGTAAGATTTTCATATTGATATACCTGCTTGCTGTTTCTCTTGCAAAATGTGCAGGCATTAAGATGAGACTACATTTTTATCCTGACTAGTACCAATCCTGTCCTGGCTTTTTGTTTAAAAACCATGATTCATCTCAGAATAGGAGTATGATGAAACCACGGTGACTCATAAATGTCCTTGATTATTTTTCAGAGCTTCTGTAATACGTGTGGACATTGTTATTGACAGATCAAACCAGTTCTTTTTTTCATTGTGTAATAACAGAGATGTTCATGTGTAAAATTATGCGGTATTCAACTAGCTTTATTGTGCAATGAGCTATGTTGGTGAAGAACCTGTTGAGACTAGTGACAGTGGTTATTATTAAATACTGCAGCACGTTTTATTTGTTTTTATATTTTTAAAGACAGCCTGGCATAAGGCCATCTCTTGTAGTTAACAGTTGACCAGACTTGAAATAGAGAACATTACAAGATTGAATTCCTCCACTGTTTTTGACGTCTGGACGTTTTGACGTTCATTCAGTATTTATGAATAAAATTTGCACCCGACTCTTTCTCTTAAAGTGAGAAAACCACAGTACCAACTGAGGCTTAAATCTGGAAAATATATTTAAACATTCATTGTATGTAAAAGATGTTTGACATCTGAACTGCCTGTTTTCACAACAGTTGCTGTTGTCTTGGTAATGTGCCCATAATGTAACTGGTCCTGCAGGTCTCATATGTGAAGTAGATGTATGTATTGTTCATATCCTAAAGATAGAGACTGAAAAATCAGTTTCTTGGCGTTGAGACAACACTTGCAGAAGTTGGGAGAGGATATGTGCACATTTATGACCGCCCACGTCTTTGCAACAAGTCTGTCACCTGCCTGTAGGTCCTACATCACTGAAATATCTCTTTGCTGTCTCAAAGTGACACCGTGCTGAAACAAAAGCTTCCTCTGCCATGCTGCATTTGAACTACCTGCATGCATGAGCAGGGAGAGTCAAAATACAGACTTGATACACTGTTTTGACATACAATGTCATGCAGCTAAATGCTGAGGCATTGCCAGCCAAAAATGTGATGCTAGGCAATTTTGGTATGTCTCTGCCAGTTAAAATCATGCAATTAAAATATATAGTATATTTTTAGCCAGCCAAAAATGTAGGGTTTTTTTTTATTACTATTTTTTTTATTATTTCTGCAGGACCTGGAGGTGACATGCAGTGGTGCTTCTCTCAGGTGAAAGGAGCCATTGATGATGACGTAGCTGAAGGTACGAGCCCTGATTCAAGAAAATGTTGCATTTATAAGCATTGGAAAGTACTTGGAAAAGTGGGATGAAATGCTGGTTTGTTGTCACATACTCAACAGCTTGCAGTGAGAGAGCAGACAGAAGATGAATGTCTTTGCATTTGTTTCACTTCAACTGACCAGAAATGGCAATATTGTTTTTGCTGTGTTAAAGTTTCAGCTACATACAGTACTGTTCAAAAGTTTAGGGTCACCCAGACAATTTCATATTTTCCATGAAAGCTCACACTTTAATTGATGTGCTAATATAATTGTACAAGGGTTTTCCAATCATCAATTAGCCTTTCAACTCTATTAGCTATCACAATGTAGCATTAGAACACAGGAGTGATGGTTGCTGGAAATGTTCCTCTGGAGATATTCCATTAAAAATCAGCCATTTGCAGCTAGAAGAGTCATTAACAATGTCTAGATTGTATTTCTGATTAATTTCATGTTATTGTCATTGAAAAAAAACAGCTTTTCTTTCAAAAATAAGGACATTTCTTAGTTACCCCTAACTTTTGAACGGTAGTGTAAATGTCTGTCGTTCCACTCTTACGTTCTTTTCTTTAATTTTTATCAAACAGAATTCAGTTTTTGTAAAAATTAACTGTCAGAGCTGTTATTGCAAACTAAACTCTTAATGCTCTTGCATCTCATTAAAAATTTCCGTTGGTGAGCCACTGGTAAGCTCTCATGGATACTGGAAGTTTTACTCACTTTGGACACTCACTGCTAGGTCCTTGTGTGATCAGTTTTACAACACAAATAGAGACATTTTCCAGTACTTTGTTGAGCTGGTTTTAGTGTTGTTGTTGTTTTTTTTAAAGAGGAATGGCATAGTGCTGCTTTTGTTGTGCCATGAACTCTGGTCTTGGTAACTCATGGTGTCATACTAAAATTTGGAAACGGTCTTCAATAGGTCATGTGACTGGACAAAAGCTCCGATACTGAATGGGTATATCCAAGATTCAGATCATATACTGCACCGTAGTTTATAGTCCTGTCAGATAGGACTTCTGGATTATTGTAATATAAGCAGTAAATTCTCCCTCTGTCTCAGTAACCAGTAGGAATAACATCAAGCTGTATACAACAGATACAACAGGACAGTGCATGACATTGATTTAACCGCTTTTTTTTTAGGTATACTTAACTAAATACTAATGCAGTGTATACTTAACTAAATACTAATGCAGTGTAGTGTAACCTCCATGTAGTAAATCATAAAGACTTTTTCAATGTTGTAATGTTTTGTGTGGACATTTTGGAGGATGTAGCTTGTAGTGCTGTTGAATTATATTGCTATACTGAAATGTAGTTGAATTTTTTTGTCAGCTCCAATTGACAGACAAGTGACAGATTAAAGGAAACACTTCAGCAACTGACCCCTATAGTGAGAGGATTTGATTTCTCTGTTGTGCTGTTTGGGCATTTTTGTGACATGGTTTGAGTCCACTTGTTCTTTTGAAGGAAGATCACTGCGAATTCATACAAAATTGTTCAGCGTGATCAACTTTATCCTGTGATGAAACATTTCTGTTCTGATGGGAGTGGTCAGGTTTGGGTATGAAAATTCTGTGAATCATATTTTATGATTCCTAGTCACCAGAGCTCAGCCCAACTGAACACGTGTGGGAGATTTTTGACAAACATGTCAGACAGCATGCCATCACCAAAAAATAACAGATGAGGTGACGTCTTTTGGAAAAATGTTGTTTCGCCCCTCCTTGAGACTTAAAGCTGTTCTGGTGGTACGAGGTGGCCCAACACCTTACTAAGACACTTCTTTGGGTCTTCCTTATTGTTTTCGGCTGCCTGTATATCGCTGATCTGCCTCAAAACTTGAATCAAATCAACTTTCTTCATCACTCCACCCTGCATTTTTGGTGGAGTCCTCTGAAGTGACATCCTACTATCTTAAAGCAGTTGACTCATTGAAATGAAAGAGTAAACTGTTTTTATTTTAAATATCAGCTGGCGCCTGAACCTTGACAGATGCAAGATACTTTGCTCTTGCTTCGTGCACCTTTAAAGAAAATATGAACTTAGCGATGGATAGGTTAGCTCTGTTGTGGTTTATCAGAATGTTATTAAGCTTGCAGCCCAAATCTTCATAGTAGAATTTTGTCTCTTAAGATATATTTCCCCAGAAAGTGACAGAACTCCACCTGTACCATAATACTCTTTGTGTTTTGTCTTTTGTTACACTAAACATGGCAAAGTATCTGGAATCCAAAGAATGGAAACATGCTTTACCGTAAGGCGGTACTGTTTTTCAATTCATGATGTCCTGCAGCAGTCTGGCATGCTTGAGCCCTTTAACACATTCCAACAGTGAAGTGACAGAAAAAAACGGCACATTATCCTTGGCCCAGCTTTCTCATTGTGCTTGATTTATGCAACATCCACATATAGACAGATGGGGACATCCATTAACTGTCAATAACTGATGCGTTTTAGAGGCTGAGGTAGTTACATTTCTGTAGCTTTTGAGTTTTGTTTTTTTTACCCTTGATGGTCATTTCTCATCAGGCTTAACAACATTAGCATCCAGAATTTGTTGATATTTAATGAAATTCTTTCTTTCTTCTATTTTCACAGTGTTCATGTGGCCTTGCTACCACACAAACACCAAACAAAATATGACCACTTTCATGCGTTTCTTTATCAGATGCAGCTCTTTCTGTTTTTTCAAACACACCTTTTGGTGATCATGACCAGAGATGTCATTTAAAACTCATTTTCATACAACTCTTGGTTACAAAACCAGTGTGGCTTATGCAGAAGCTGCAGTACATACTTGAGCTGCTGGTTTATTGATCACATCGTAGCAGGGAAAGTTTTCTTCTGATGGCTTTCCCTTAAAGACCTTGTTTGTGCATTTATCTTACACAACTGTACAGTGCACCAGCACTCTGTATATTATTTCTGCCCAGTAGATGTGCAATTTTGAATGACAGTTTTCTTGCTCTTCCAGATCTTCCAGACTTCCATGGCTCGCCCTAAGTGCTGTTTTTTTTTTTTTTTTTTTTAGAAAATTTCACTGGAAATGTACAGCTGGAAGGGTTCTTGAAATCTTTCTTTTAACTTTTTCTTCAGTTTATTCTGTAGGTATCAGTTAGCTGTTTTTTCAACTAACTACATGTGACAAATTGGCATTTTCCAATGACTTGTGTGGTAGCTACAAAATGCGTAAGATACTTCTGAACCTGAAAACCTCCAATCAATACTTTCAAAAAAGAATTGTATATAAAACAAGATGCCTAACCTATTCAGCCCCCTAAAGTCATTCAGTACTTAAAGCTAAAGGACAAAATACAATACAAGTTTAGGAATATGCTCCTTCAAAAACATCAATTTCTACAAAGCAGTTTTCTTTTTCTAATCTTGTGTTAACAAATGTGTCAGGCAGAAAACAAATGCAGTCTGGTGGCCTGAAGTGGGGATCACTTTAACATTTGTTCAAAGCTTCTTCACATTCTTTAGTGCCAAAAAAGGGAGCTACAAATGTTTTTTTTTTAATTTTATATCTTCAGTAAATTGCTTAGACTCCATGCTGGTTGAGTTTTACTTCACAGCGTCAGCACTCAGATATGATCCGTCTTTGGAATTGCCTCCAGTCTATAATTTCTAATGACATTTCTTGACATGCCTTACAAGTCCTAACTCGTCAAATAATACCTCACAAGTTAATGAAGTTCTAAGACTTTTACATGTAGTACATGGAGTATCAATTACAGCTGATTGTTTTCTATTGTAAGGTCAAGAAATAATAAGCACATAAGTACATTAGTAAATTTAGTCAGTTCGCTGGAGTTATCTTCTTGTCACTTCAGAAATTAACAAACTCTGTAATCTGCACAATCTGGCTGCATAGAACCACAAGTGTGCTCTCTCAAGTGTCCCGACCGCTAGTTTAGATGTATTACCCTCTACATGGGGCCTCAGGGAGTACAGCATATACAAAGAGCACTCGCTGTAACCTTTTGGAACATTGTCTTTCTGCTCCAATGGGCGACAAAGGGTTAAGCAAGTGTGCATCTATGCGAGTGAGCTTCGGTTTATAAAGCAACATACTGCTGCTGGGGGAAATGTGTAATGCTGCTGTCTGAGTAGAAGGGAGAGGAAAGGGGAAAACTAGGTTACTGATAATTTTCCGTCTGCTCTACATGCTGTGACATCCTTCCGAATGTCCAAAGTCTTGTCCACTGCCGTTCATCTACTGCTCTCCGATTCCCAGAGAGTTAAATCCAGCGTTAGTTGGGATTAACAGTGGTCCCTGAATGTACCTAATAATGGAAAGAGGTTGTTCTATTTTGGTGCATCATTTTTAAAATAACCATGATGGCAAATGTGAGTTTAAATGTCTGTCTCTCTCTGTTTTTTTTCCCCTTTTTGCAGCGGATATTATATCCACAGTTGAGTTTAACCACACAGGGAAGCTGCTGGCCACGGGAGACAAGGGTGGGCGTGTAGTTATTTTCCAGCAGGAAATAGAGGTACAGCTGCATGTTCCACTTGTGTTGAGTTTTATTCCCACACACTATCCATTTCATAAAAGGTCGCCCCCTGAACTTAGTCACATGAAGTGAAAAGAAAAACAGATGGGTTCTATTTTTGGAGCATATTCTGCAAATGGTATCTGAGGAGTTTTAACTTTTAGCTTGTCTCGTGCTTTATCCATGCCTGTTACACGTCTCTGTAAAACCAATCTGTCACTTATTTAAATCATAGTTTCTTCAGAAGTAAAGCATTAACAAACTTTCTCATCTTTGTGTGACATCTCACATGACTCCCAACAGAATAAGAATCAGCCTCAGTTCCGGAGCGAGTACAATGTTTACAGCACTTTCCAGAGCCATGAGCCTGAGTTCGACTACTTGAAGAGTTTGGAAATAGAAGAGAAGATCAACAAGATTCGCTGGCTTCCTCAGAAGAATGCTGCTCAGTTCCTGTTGTCAACTAATGGTAAGGGAGTCATTTTAATTGAGCATATGCCCAGATAATTGTTAAACCCCCAAAATTCACCTGTGTTCATCACACTAAATGTTTAGACATTTACTCCATGAAAATAATCCATTCATATCCTAAAGTGGCTTAAATGTAACACCAAACTTTTGCTCACTTTAGTATGTGCAAATCTAGCATGTCTGCCTCTTTTTCCTTTGCAAATTCTTGATCACATAAACATCTCCAAAATAAAATCACTTAAATCACATGAATCCACTGAATCAACTCAACTTCTAATCTTCTGTTGTAAAATATGCAACGTAAATAAAGCTAACTCATTCATTTGTTCATTTGTTCGGCTAGTAAATGTCTCTGTGGCCGACATGCAAGAAGTACTGCTGAGTGCTTTCTGTGGACTTCTTAATGCTTACTGCACAATTAAGTTGCTGTTATGTGTGTTTTCGAAAAGTAGACCGTCTAATGAGGCTGTCCCCTGTTTGTGCAGTCAGTGCAGTTTTTTTTTTTCAGGCACTCTGCACTCTCTGCTGAGCTAAACTCGACCTTTCAGCAGAGAGTGAACATGCACATGTTCATATTGAGCATATGTGGGTGGGACTGACACCGACAAATAGGCTCATTTCTCTGCCATCATGCTCACAATGTTTTGAAATGGTGAATAGTGGTCGTGGAATGAGCACGCATACCAAACTTGTTTATCAAAGCTGTTTTTTAGATTTAGAAATCAATGAACTCGCTATCTGTACTTAAATGTTGTCAGCTGGCGTTCAAGGAAAGCTCTGAGTAGAGATTTAGTAGAAACATTTAACTTGGCAATGTTTAGGTTATAAAAGAAAAAATAAACTAGACCAGCCCCCAGTAGAGGGCAGAACCACGCCCATGCATGATACTCTGTATCAATTTTGATCATCCTACGTACATCCCTTCATACTTGATCTGCTGACCTGTAACTCCACAACTGAGCAGGGACCTTAGACTGATCTTCAGTGCCAAGTTTGATTATCCTGACTTTAGCGATTGCAGAGATATCTGACCGGACATACCCACATACATACTTACCCAGCCAGATACCGAAGCGAATGCAGTAACCCCGCTGACGTACGTCAGGCGTGGTTAAATAGAAAAATAGAAATTCTTCGAATTCTGTTCCTTGAGCTTTATGACATTTTTCTATTACCGCTTGAATGGATGCAAAGAGTGCACTTTGTCTTTTTGTGAAGACTTGATGCTGCTATTTACAACTGTGTTTTTCACTCCTACGCAGATAAAACGATTAAATTGTGGAAGATCAGTGAACGAGACAAGAGACCAGAAGGATATAATCTCAAAGAGGAGGATGGATGCTACAAAGACCCCAACACTATCACGTCACTGCGGGTCAGTTCCTCAATGAAACCCAACCTGAGTGTGGAGTTACTCATCTAGTGCTCCCTGGCAACAACCTTGGATGCAAAATTATGAAAGCATGGACGTCTTAACATTTTAAAAGAGAGACGGGTTTGACTTTAACTAAAACT
This sequence comes from Acanthochromis polyacanthus, assembly GCF_021347895.1. Lineage (NCBI taxonomy): Eukaryota > Metazoa > Chordata > Actinopteri > Pomacentridae > Acanthochromis > Acanthochromis polyacanthus. The sequence continues at coordinate 27,713,082 of NC_067130.1, read as the reverse complement.
TCAAATCTGTGCGTCTACAGTTGCTGTGAGAGCTGATGTTTGGTTTTTTGTCAGAACCGTGTACCTTCTGGGGATTTGGGCTCGTGTTTTGCAGCTTTGATGTTTTGGCAGAAAATCAAAGGAAGGAAAAAGCATTTTAGATTTTTTTTAAACATTTGGCATGGACTTGACAGTTCTCTACACTCACTCTGTAACTATCTATCCAACAACTACAGCACAAACTGACTTCACATGTATTTCGTCTTATGGCTTTTGAAGGCTGCTGTGCTGGTTAAATGACTCGCATGGAATAGGCGAATGAAAGGAATCCTCCTATAGAGAGAATGTTAGCGTCCCCTAGTTTATTCAGCTAATTGAATACATGGAGAACTTCATGCCAGACTGCCTATATGCTCCGGTAATTAGTGACGGACAAGAAATGTGCCACTCTGAGCTTTCAGGGCTTCAGAATTCATTCCTGCTTTCAATATGAGTTTCAGATGATTTTTTTCCCCCCATCTCAGGTACCAGTTTTAATACCTATGGACCTCATGGTGGAAGCCAGTCCACGGAGGGTGTTCGCCAACGCTCACACCTACCATATCAACTCTATCTCAGTCAACAGTGACAATGAGACCTACCTGTCTGCAGACGACCTGCGCATCAACCTGTGGCACCTCGAGATCACTGACCGCAGCTTCAGTATCCTTAAACACATGTGGACCCCTTAAATACGAGAATATTGAGAAACAGAAACGCATCAGGTGTGAACAGAAATGTTGTTTGACATTAGAATCCAAGGTCTTTGAGTGTCTAACTTGGACTAAAAGACTAATTGTCGCCCTTATGTTTATTGTGCCTCCTGACATTGGTCCATTATCAGTCTGTAGTTTTTGTTTCCTTTGTTTTTCCACTCATGTGAGCATCTCATTGAGGAACCATCACCCAGATTAACAGTAGCCTGAGGAACATGCGATGATTGTTCAGAGCATGAAAGCTGTGTTCCTCCTTAACCACGTGCTCCTCAGACATTGTTGACATTAAACCGGCCAACATGGAGGAGCTAACGGAGGTGATCACGGCAGCAGAGTTCCACCCTCACCAGTGTAACACCTTCGTCTACAGCAGCAGCAAAGGAACCATCCGTCTGTGTGACATGAGGGCTTCAGCACTATGTGACAAGCACTCCAAGTGTGAGTACCTACTCTGGTTATTTTAAATCACCATACTTCTACCTCGTCGGGCTGTTATAGTACTGAATTTATCACACGAAGCAGCCTGATTGTCACTGAACATCATTTCACACTGGCGAATGCTGCAGTTCGACTTATTTTTTTTACTTGTCCAGTGTTCGAGGAGCCAGAAGATCCAAGTAATCGCTCCTTCTTCTCTGAGATCATATCCTCGATCTCAGATGTTAAGTTTAGCCACAATGGACGCTACATGATGACCAGAGATTACTTGTCTGTGAAGATTTGGGACCTGAACATGGAAAACAGGCCAGTTGAAACTTATCAGGTGAGTGACAAACACATACACAATACCAATGTGTGGTGTTAAACAGAGCTGCAACTAACGATGAATCATCTGAGCACGATACGTCTGCAAAAGCGAAAGTGAGCGCGCCATCCAACAAAAATCACCGTCCGAGCGGAGCGCGGAACACGGACGGATGTCCGCACTGTACTGTGCATATATAGTATATACACGCTACAGTGCGGGCATCCGTGCTGTATAAGGCATATATAATATATGTAAGATGCTGGCAGATGTCCGTCCGTGTTCAGCGCTCTGCTCGGACGGTGATTTCTGTTGCATTGCTCGCTCACTTCCGCTTTTGTTGACGTATTGTGCTCAGACGATTCATCGTTAGTTGCAGCCCTAGTGTTAAGCTTGTTTTACGATTGTAAACAGTCCATGAGTGACTTATGGTGAGAACTGAAGGTCCACCTGAGAGAGACCAGACAACAGACGTGCAGTACTTCCCATTCATCTGGCGACATCTGAACATGTTATTGTCTGAAAGTGCAGCGTTGTGATGTTTTTCGTAAAAGTTGCAATGGACTTTGTGGGATTTACATGTGACTTTCAACACACCGTAGGCCTGAATTGTGTGCAGTTGCATTAATAGGCAGGAAGGCAAGCTGTTTGTAGGAGTCTTTCCCTGAGTGTCTTAAGTCCGTGGTGCTCTATATGAGAGGCTAGAATGTCACAGAGGTGCATGCATTTATATGTCGTGGAACTTCATCAGTCACATTTAATTGGACTATAAATTATCACAAACATGGAAACAGAATCATCATAGTTGAACAGCAAATCACACTATAGCTGCTGTTTTCATCCAGACATGGAGCTGTCACGGAGTCACAATTTACAAGCTGCAGCTTAGATTTAGTCTGTTACTGTACTATTATGCATTATACACTACCTTTCAAAGGTTTGGGGTCACCCAGGTGATTTCATGTTTTGCATGGAAAGTCACACTTTTATTCATGTTCTAACATTATTGCACTAGGATTTTCCAGTCATCAATTAGCCTTTCAACACCATTAGCTAACACAATGTAGCATTAGAACACAGGAGTGATGGTTGCTGGAAATGTTCCTCTGTACCCCTATAGAGATATTCCATTAAAAATCTGCTGTTTCCAGCTACAATAGTCATTTACATATTAGCAATGTCTAGACTGTATTTATGTTCAATTTAATGTTATCTTCACTGGAAAATACTCTTCTTTTAAAAATAATGACATTTCTAAGTGACCCCTGACTTTTCAGAGGTAGCGTACATCATTTGATCTCCTGTCCAATGCCACCGTGACTCACCGTCACTGCTGCAGGTCTGTTTGAATGATGGAACATTAACATAAAAGAGACAGATGTCTGACAGAAAACAGACTCCTTAACAGACCGATGAATCCAGAAATGTTGCATATCTCATGTCTGAATAGGGCTAAAGTGTAAAACTCCATGAATACCTCAACAATTTTTATAGCAGACACTGTTTATTTTTTCAACTTTGTCTGCGGCCTGAGAATCTCTCGTTTGTGACATTTTATTACCAGACTTGGTCACTACTCATTTCCTGTCATTGTAATACACACGCACACAGACAATGCTTGTTTTACTCAGCTGGTAAAGATGTAAGTTTGTGTTTCCGCTTTTTACTATACACCACTTAAATTGTACTGTTTTCTCACAGTTTCAAGCCATATATTAAAGTATTTATTTCAGTAAGTTCTTGCGTTGTCTCAGTAGTAATTTCTTCACAGCCCATCATTGGAACAGTACAGGATATATGCTTTATAATTTAGTAGATTTTCAGTTTTTATTTGTGTGTATGTTGTAGTTTGATGTTGATGTAAACACAATGCTAATTAAACAGAAAATGCAGATACTATTGTTGTGTAATGCTGGCCACACCTTTTTTAAAAATCATCCCTGGCAGTTACATATAGTGGCCACTAGGAGACGCCCTAAATCTGTCATTTTGCTGTGTACTATCTTCGGCACAAAAACTACAGAATGAAGTTTGCTCCATTGAGATATGATAAACATGTAAATGTGCTTTCCTACTGATTTAAGTGGGATTTTTTTAAAACAAAAATTCATATTTCTTCTGTATATCTTCACTTACATTAGTAATACAGATCTGAAGTTCAGTCTTTTAGAAACCACTTCACATTTGCCTCTAAATACATTCATTTATTCATTCATTGCAGGTTCACGAGTACCTGAGGAGCAAGCTGTGCTCGCTCTACGAGAATGATTGCATCTTTGACAAGTTTGAATGCTGCTGGAATGGCAATGACAGGTACACATTGAGGGGAGATGGAAATACATCTCATGGGAAATTTAAAGTAGCACTGTGTTGGTTTTTTTTCTTTGTTGTTTTTTTTTCTAGCTTGTTTTTCGCATCATGATTCTCAAGACTTCACTGCAAGTTAATGCAGATAGTTCGACCTCTGACGCTCCATTAGTCCCAGAACGTTACTTTATAAGTTAGATTAGGTAGATTTTAATGGACTTATTGCAAAACATGTTTAATTTTCTGCTTTTTAGGCATTTAGTCCAATACAAGTTACCTTCTTGAAGTCATTTTATTTTCTTTAAATAACTGGAATTCCAATTTTTCATCTACCATCTGCAAAAAACTGCTGCATGAAGTTTACGCCCACTATTCTGATTCACTGACATATGTTGAAGGTTTACTCACTTATCTCATGTCCTCCTCCATCCAGTGTGGTGATGACTGGCTCATACAACAACTTCTTCCGGATGTTCGACCGAGGCCAAAGGCGGGACGTAACATTGGAAGCGTCCCGCGAAAATAGCAAACCCATGCAGGTCCTAAAGCCACGCAAGGTGTGCGCCGGCGGCAAACGCAAGAAGGATGAAATCAGCGTGGATAGTTTGGACTTCAACAAGAAGATCCTTCACACTGCCTGGCACCCCCAGGACAACATCATTGCAGTGGCGACGACCAACAACCTCTACATATTCCAGGATAAAGTAAACTAACGTGCAGGGTGAGCGTGTGAGAAACGGCGCGGGTGACATCCACCTGCAGCCTCACAGCCTTCATCCAGGGTGACCTGTGGTAACGCCGACAACCAGCATCCTTGTCCGTCGCTACTGGGTGACCAGACTTTGCCACTTTGTTCTAGATGTGGACAGAGGAATCCTCTCTCTCGCCCATCATCAGTTTGTCTGCGGCAGAGTGACACCTGCCTTGTTGTTAAAGTGATGTTGTGCCAATTATTTTCCCTTTTTTTGTTTTTGCCAGCCCACCTGCCCTTTTCTTTTCTAATGTGGGTAAACCAGTTTAATTTCCTTAAAATTCTGAGTACAGACACACTTATTTTTATAACTTTTTCCCCCTCAAATGGCTCTGTGGTAGAAAAAAACACTTAATAGTATGTCCCCTTATCTTGTGCCATTGTAGTGTTTATTTTTCTAAGAAAAAAATTGCCCTTTTTTGTGTGTGTTCACACCTTTTATTGATTCATCCGTTATACTGTCTGCTTTTGAGTCTCTTCACGTCTCCCGTGTCTCATTCAACCCTGCATACTCCACATTCACTCAAGTATGCTCACACTTACCTTCACACACTCGCTGCTCGTACTGGACAGCAGCACCTCAGCGGTTCCCTCCAGGATGTTGAGAGGTACAGTGTGCTTTCACAGGTTTGGTCCAGTGAGGTGGTGTCCTGCTCGCTGTGCCTCAGGCTCTGGGTGGCCAAACAGGCCCAGACTCCAGAAGAGATTTTTTTTTTTTTTTCGAGATTGGTTCGGTGTCTTGGCATCTTTGTGCATCGGTTCCTCCTTTTTTTTGTTTTGTTTAACAATAGTCAGGTATAAGAGATAGCCTATTCAAAGATAATTATTATGATTGTCATATTTATATTAAAAGGTTAAAAAACGTCACCAGATTTGTTCCGTCCTATTTTGTGAAATGAAGCTGGACCTTTAAACATATCTTTTTTTGAGTGATTTTAAGTATTGTCTTCCCACAGTGTACCACAGCTCTGAAGCAGTACTTCACAACAGGGAAAACCTATGATTTGACACTGGACTCTTTTTGCTGCACCAACTAAAGTACTTGGATGTCTGTGTTGTAAGACTGCAATTTAAAAGGAAAACATTTGAGGCATTAAGTCACTTAAAGTGTCTGTTTGAACTACTGCAGACGTGACCGCTACTGTATGTGATGGTACAATAAGCCGCACAAAAGACCTGCAGCACTCGATGTCACCACACCATATTTAAAAATGTGGACAGTTCAGATTATATTGATGCCTCTAGTAATGTATAACTACAATTTTAATCTATGACAGTGGAGAAAAAAAATAAAGGAACTACTTTTTGCATCCCTTGTGATTGCCTGATTGTGGATGAGATCTCATCAAACTCATTTTATGGTTATTTTGAATATTTGTGGTGTTCAAGGTTAGTTTCTTAATTGTAAGGTATTTATTTACTAGTGCATCTCAAAAAAATAATATCATGCAGTAATTTATGGTAAAACAAGAATTGAATGTCAAAATGAACATACTTTTGCATAGCTGGACATTTGTGTTGTAAATTAGTTTTTTCCAGTTGATCCCTGGATGTATTCTATAGATACTGGATTTCAGATGAGTTATTAGCCATAATCATCTAAATTAAAACAAAAGAAGGTTGAATCTTTATGGTAATAAAGTAAATCCCTTTTTTAATGATATTGGGACACAGATTTTCAGATTTCTTTGACCTATAATGAAAAGATTGATAGATATATCTGTATAAGCATCAAAATTACTTAAAAAAAAATTATTTTAGGTGTAATGACCATAGAATAAATAAATGATTACATTTTTTATGATGGAAAATAATTACTTTGTCATGATGTTTGAGATTGTTGAGGAAATTTCACTCTTGGTACTGCAAAGTTTGCTGTCGTGGGGTGTTTATTGGTATTCCGGCATACGGTGGGCTTACCAACACAGAGCATGAGCCTGTGAAGGTAAACCGACACAGAACATTTGGAGATTTCCCATTTTATAGGAATGTCAGAGGGTAAGACAAAAGGAACATCTCAGAGGGAGGGTTTTGGGGGGGGGGGGGGGGGGGGGGTAAGTAAATACCAAGGTAGCGAGTGGTTAATTTGCGTATAGTTGAATCAAGGGTAAGACAACAGAACAAAAGAGCAATTGGATAAAGGGGGGTATGGCAGAAGGTAAAGGATGAGTCTGGTAAATACTTGCAAATAGCAAAGGATGTAGGAATTGTGAATAACCATGGGACATTGAATGAATGGGTGACATGTGACAGTAGCACCAAAGGTGTGCTATTTTCTTCATCAAGATACACTTGTATTAAACACAAATGAAGCTTAAAACACCTGCAGGTGGAGAAGAGGAATGTAATTCAGCCACATCTGCAATTATTCTGCATGTGTTTACTTGTTAAAAATGCATGCATTTTGAAGGCAGTCACTGTGAGGTGTACTGAACATAGAATATATTAAAGATTACCTTTCGTTGCTTGAGATATAAAACACCTGCAGCAGGAGAAGAGGAATTTGTTTAGTGTATTTATTCAGCAGACTTATTAAAAACTGCATGCATGGTAGAGGTGATGGAAAGCAGTCACTGTCAGGAACTGGAATGCCAATTGAAATGAGCTGATGTGTGATGTCTGGGTGCTGAAATTTGATGTCCAACATCAGCTGCTTGAGTACGTGAAGGCACGCACGTCCTGTTTTCCACTAATTATTTTATTTATAATTTATATATTTTTAACTTAATTTAATTTAGTGGTTGTATTTCCCACACCTACCTTTTTTGGCTCGTTATGTAATTCTCCCTTTTGTTACCAACGTCCCCGGCGTGACGTCATCACCTAGCTCCGAGAAAGTGTGTGTGTGCAGCTCGCGCGAGTCTCGACTTAGCTTCCCCCAGACCAGCTAGCGCAACGAAAACAAACGGTAGCTTCTTTTAGCTTTAGCCGCCGCTCGTTTTCGGGGGAAATAATTAAAAAACTGGACCGAAGACGACTCGGGTCAACTGTTCGACCACACGTCTGAATGTGTGCAGATAAGGTAGTGGGCGTTTTGCACTGACTTGAGCCCTTTTTATGCAACCCACCCTCCTCATCAGGCACAACGATGTCCGACGCTGCTAGCACCGCTTCCACAGACAACAACGGAGACTCCGGGCTAAACGGTAAGCTAGGAGCTACCCAAATACTAAACTTGACTACCTTGTCAGTGCTTGCTCTCGCTTTCAGCGTGTGTTGTGAGCTGTTGTGTGTTTATGTCAAGTTAATTCAGGATAATTAATCAATAGAGGCAGTTTAATTTGCTCGTTTATCATTTTTTTCACCGCCAAGCTCCATCAGAGGGGGAGGAGTTAGAGAACAGTATGTTCCGTGTGTTTATTGACAGTGGCTCGACCAATGGCGTGCTTAGCAGGTTGAATGATCATGCAAGTCAGCCAATCATCGCATGAGTCGCACAGAGGGTAGAGGCGGGTTTAAGCGTTGTCAACAAGGCTAAATGAAGAAGTCAGAACGAGCAAAAAAAAAAAAAAAAAAGGAAGCAAATAAATCTTGATAATGTATTTGCGTCATGCTAAGCTGTAGAATCCTGCTAAACGACAAACCCTTATCTAGAAAACCAAAGCTTTTACCCCACTTAATTATTTACGGTATTTTCAGGTGTCTGTCTACATAAAAATATCAACATGCATGATAAAAATAATGAGCACGTCTCTTAGCATTTGGCAAATGACATTTTAGACTGTGCGTCATTTCATAACTAGAAATGTGTGACCTAAACACTCATGTCTTAAAATACGACAGGCTATATTTAAGACTTCGGATTGCAGTGGCCATTACAGACGTAAACAAAGGCGTGTTTATTACATCTCTGCCCTACCTCGAGCCTGCCTAGAGAGCTGCTATGGTTTAAGTTTTACAACACTACGTGGGGCCATGACTTGGCATGCTATTTATGTCCACAGCGACAAGGGGACAGACGATTTGGACATGAAGAGGGTGGGGGAAGTGTTACAGTGCGCAGCAGTGTTGGTACATGGAGGTTGGTTAATTTCAAATCCAAAGTCTGGGCAAGAAACAAACTTTCCAGCCACTTTTCTTACACTCACAGCTATATTTTTTGGGATAGCAGCAGTTATTCAGTGGTGAAGAGTTATGCTGAAATGGCTGTAAAATTTCAATTTTTTGACTGAAGAATGGTAATAATATTCCATCCTTGTTCTCAACCACCTTTTGCAGGACACAAAACCACATGTCACAGCCTTATCTTTCCCCTGTTATAAAAGAAAGCAACAAGTGTTGTCCTTATCAGACACTCTTGTTATTATGTTCAACTTGTTATTTTCTTAGTACAGCCCAAACCTTGCATAATAGTGTGACTTGAATGTTTCTGTCTAGAGATGACTTGCAAACATTTCAGAGGAATGGATTTTTGTACCCATCCTTTCACCTTAAGACAGCAACGATAGGTCCCAGACCTCCCACCCCTCGTGAAGATAAAGCAGTGTATAGATAATCAATGGATTTTATTATTGAAGGGTCACCATGTTTCTGTGCTTATACAATATAAACCAACACCATTTTTTATGAACTACCTTGTGCATTTTGCTGAGAAGCTTCTTAAGTGACTCGTTAAGTGTCTTAAATAACTAAAGTTACCAGCAGATTTTGATGTGTTTGGATACATACTGTATGCACATGGTGAAACACCGCTTTAGGCGTAGTAGGACCTTGTGCTTATCAGACGGAGAGGCCTGCAGTGTGCTCTGACCTTATTTTTGGTTTCCTGGGGCCCTCTCACACCAGTGACATTTTTGTCTTATACCTGGGGTCTTCAGGCAAGAGACAGCCTTGTTCCAGTCTGAGCTTTAGCATCAGGTGATCAGAGAGTTCACTTCATGTCTCCCTCCTCTAAACCCACCCAACAGCTGATAGCAGCTCTGTGGCCAGAATGTTCGGAAGCATCAGCACCATGGCAACGTGGTTTTAGTCCACGGAGTGGAGACAATGGCCTGTCGACACCAGCTTGGCTTGCAGTCCACCGTGTAATCCGCAGGATGAGGGCAAGTGCTGAGTCGAGGCCTGTTTAGGGGGGAGGGGTGTGCTGATTGGGTAGCGGGTTTAACTGGCTTGTTGCCTGTGAAACTCTGTGAACACGTTGTTTACATACCTTTATGGGGTCAGGAGGCCTTCCTGTTTGTTTTGGTAAGTACAGAAGGGGAAAATTTTCTTCTAAAAGCTGCACGACAAGGGATATTAAAGAATTTTTTACTCACTTCTCCAAATTCTTGCCCCAGCTAACCTGCCCCTCCTCTATATTTGTAACCCAACTCTGACATGCTGTACCTCTTCAGCTGCCAGTCTATGCTAGAGCTCGCGTACAAACAAGGTGAGCATCATATATCATGGTCAAGGTGTACAAGAGACCACAGCTCATATACATGCAAGCATTTACTGCCCTTTCATCACACAGCAGTAAATCGAGCTTTACACTGGAACTTGTGTGACTGACAGGCTCAGACTGCCTGTCATGGTGTCCCTTCCCAGCTTAAGATCATAAAATCATTTTTGACATATTTCCTGTCTTTCTTATCGCCCTCTTTTTCTTAGCTTATATAATGCCCCACTAAAGTGGAAAAACATGTAGTAAATATTTTTGATATCCTATACAATACAGACCCAATTAACACAGATGATGACTGCAAATCCAGTTAGGTTTGCGTGTTTCCAGCGCACTATGTTGCAGTCACCATGACACTAAGGCCCTGTCCACACATATCCGGATAAGTCTGAAAACGCATATATTTTTCTCCGATTCGGCCTGTCATCCACACGTAACTGGAGGTTTTTGGTTCTGAAAACGGAGGTTTTGAAAACTCCAGCCAAAGTGGAGATATGGGGAGCAATACCCTGGGTATGCGTTTACGTGTGGACAGACATAACCGGAGTTTTAGGAGCGCAGACGTCACTGCCTGTGACAAAACTGCTATGACATCAGACATGCGACCTTTGTAGACAATCGGAGCAGAATGGACGCACTCAAAAGTGTACTGGTTTCAACAATACTACAGGTGCTTTTTGCTTGTTTGATCTTACAAGCTCATTTACTGCTTCACCTCGGAGAGCATCGGAGAAGGAGGACTGCTGTGACTTCCGCTATTTTGTACCTGACAACCATTCCACGGCCTCGGCATGTTCGAAGCTTATTCTGATTGGATAAGCTTTATATATACATACATGTAGACAGAGATTTTTGTAGAAAACGGAGACGTGTGGCCGCAGATTTTTTTCCTAAATGGAGGGTGGCGGATATTCGGTTTTAAAAATATCCGGATACGTGTGGACATGGCTTAAGAATTGATAAGAGCCTTTTTTAATCTTATTAGTTGCATCTGTGCTTGCGCTTGTCCTGGTGTGACCGGGAAGATGATTGCCGTGGAAAAGGTCAGCCAAGGCTGCAATTCAAACATTTTCTCCTCTCACTGATAGTTCAGATAGTTGTCAGAAATCTGTGAATCTGTTGGTAAAAAAGAAAACAAGAGCTATGCTGTTACTAGGGCTGGGCGATAAATCAAATTAATTTGATTAATTCACGTTTTTAAAACCTGACGATTTGAAAATTTGCCGAATCGTAAAATCGAGGCGAGCTTAAATATATAACAATACAGATTCTTCTTCTGCCTTTTACGACTTGTGCACTGGCATTTGCTTCCGCCTCTCATCTCCTTCCGCCAAAACACCCCAACCCCCGCCATGGCGGACACAACAGCAGATGAAGAGTTGGTCTCGAGAAAAGGGCCTCATGTTACATCGATTATATTGAAGTGGTTCGGCTTTGACAAGACTGATACAGAGCAAACTATAGTCATGTGCAAGGTTTGCAAAAGTACTGTGAAAACGAAGAGTAGCAGCACAACTAACCTCTTTCAGCACCTCCGGCAGAGGCATCCTAAAGAGTGGGAAGAGTGCTCCCAGCTACGGGAGTGCGGCATGGATAGCACTAGCCATAGCAAACAGACCACAAAGAAAAAACAAAAATCGATTAAAATCGTAATCATCCAAGATGACTAAGAAAAATCAAGATTTTATTTTTTGGCCATATCGCCCAGTCCTAGCTGTTACTATAGAATCTGATTAGTCAACAAGAAGACAGCAGGCTTTTACACAGACATTATAATGTGTTTTTTAATTACAAACCCCAAGGATCATATTATTGGTTGCCTTTTATTGTGTGAAGGCTTGTCTAATTTAGCATCGAGTAATTGTGCATGTCTGCAAACTATCATTACCTACTGGTTAACTTTAATGTAACATTGCATTATTAGTGCCATCTGCCAATCTCTGGCCTATTGGAACTTATTGGAAGTAAAATTATGTGTCAAAACATCTGATACACATATCTAATCCAAAATGCAAACATGACAACAAAGGAACATAACTGACTGAACATTAGAATGTGTGCATTGCATTTTTCCTGCTGTAGAGTCACAGCAAAGCTGCTTAGGATTACCAAAATGGCAGTAATATGCACCAAAATGAAAAGAACACAGGTAAAATGATGTTGTCTGTTTGCACATTGATTATTCTTGTGGGATATGTAAGCAAACCCTGCTCCTCGGGGCATATTGGATTTTGCTCTGAGCAGGATATCGGCCTTTTGTTTTATTGATACAACTGTAGACTCGCAGCGTCTTATCAGGACACTATGACACATGTATCTGGACATGTTTGTACTCAGGAATCTTTGAAAAGCTCTGTGAAAATTTATGTAATTCACTCTTGAAGTTGAAACATCCTCATGCTATCCACCTGTTTTACATATACACAGTTGAAGCACTACTTGGTAGAGTTGTTGGCTGGTGTGCCAAATATTTAGAAGTTTGTATCAATGCAAATAATTACTGGCTCCACAACAAGTTCTTTATTCACAGGGAGAAGGGAAAATCCAGTAATTTAAAATATAAAAACTAGAAAAGCACTCGGAGAGTGAAGACCTCCGCCAGGCCATCGTCGCCTGGGATCAATCCGGCGACCTCTGTCTGTACAATTGAGAGATGGCCTGGCGGCCATCCCTCGCAATTGTCCTTCGACCTTCAAAAAAAAAATCCTGGATCCAGACGGTGATCCGGATCACCTCCAAAATCTAATCGATTGCTACTTTTGCTCTTCCGGACATCCTGTAAAAATTTGGTGAAAATCCATCCATGACTTTTTGAGTTATGCTGTTAACAGACAAACACACACACACACACACACACACACACACACACACACACACACACACACACACACACACACACACACACACACACACACACACACACACAGATGGACAGACAGACAAACAAACCCCGGTGATTATATTACCTCCTGGCGGAGGTAATAAAAAATCATCTTATATTAAAAGTATAACATACAAGTGGAGCTAAAATTTAAAACACGCTGAATAGAAAAAATGCTTTTGTTGTTCAGCTATCTTTTTGTATTTTTTCTCTTTTATGCTTCTTTTTTTACTTAGAGGAATTCTTTAACATAATCATACATATATCTGCATTTCCACATAAGTTTTCTATCCACATGCTGCAAGAAGACCTTGTCTCATGAGTTGTTGCTGTGAGTGTTTTTTGCAACAGATGACATCATGTTTGAAGACATAAAAACTGTGAAAATAGGTTAAACTTATCTTTTAATGAAAAAAACCTTTTCATTACATTTACCCAAACTCATTAAAACAATTTTGTAAATTCAACCAATTCATAGTTTTGGTGAAATTGATTTAAAACAAAACCTAAACTTCATGCCACTGTTTCTGCCTGTTTGTTCCGTCAGGGTCGTGGGTGGAGTTGGAGATGAACAGAGCTCATCAAGCCCAGTCATCCTCCACAGGTGGCCCAGGCCTACTGCCTCTTCCTCAGGTGGAGGAAGAGGAGGCCATGGTGGGAGGCCTGGAGCACGTCCCGTCCTCTTCCTCAATCCACAACGGAGACATGGAGAAGATCCTGTTGGACGCCCAGCATGAGTCAAGCCGCAGCAACTCTTCCTGTGACAGGTAATGTTGCGAACAGGTCTGTCTTGATAGCTACTTTTGTTGAACCATGTACTGTCCCAGAAAAGACTGCAATAAACAATATTATTGGCAATTTATTTTTCTGTTTATTTAGGTTAAGTGCTGTGAAAAAATGCTGTGACACTTTCTTATAATGGCACTAAAAACCTTACTTCTGGTGTCAAATTGTGAACAAACACATACAAACACAGCAGGCAATATAAAGTCAACATAAATAATAGAGGACACGTTTATATAACCTAGGATTAGACAACAGTGTAATTATCGTGGCATGGCTAGTTAAGAAAACTTTGAAATTTGTTTGAATTCAATTCATGAGACAGTCTTTCCTCCAGGTTTGTTTTCAGCAGTAGGAGCAGGCTCTGTGGGGAGTCATGGCAGTGTAAACAAATGACACTAGACTGGAGATTTTACTTTTACAATGTAATTATTGACGGGTCAGTTGAAAATGGCTTTTTAAACACTGAATGTAAAAATAAATAAAATAAAACAATAAAATTAAATAAATATTTATTCAACCCGTTTAGGGTCCCAGCCTGTGCTTACCTTTAGGTTTCTCTCCTCTACTCTCATCCCTCTCTCCTGCTCCTTCACTTGGCTCTTCTCTTGCTGTGCTCTGCTCCCCTTCACTTTGTTCCACTGCTCCTCCCTGTCTAATGTTACTTGTCTTATACGATTATATAAAACATTGACGTTTGATAATTTACACTCACATCACATCTGATTACAAGTGTGAACACATTTTTTTACCTAACCATCATTTATGAATCAGTAAAAGGCTAATGGTACCTGACTAGCGTCAGTTTCATCAGATGTCTTTGTCGTCTTAGAGAAATATTTGAACAAGCTCATCTGAAAGTGCAGTCAGTAGTTACATCATGGTGTGTAGATATTAACTTAATGCTATCAGTTAGTTTACTCACATTAGCAACACTGAGTTGGCACCGGGTCCAATTAACTTAAGCTACTGATATGTTACATAACTGTTGAGTAAATTTCACTCTTGGTACTGCAAAGTTTGCTGTAGCAGGGTGTTTATTGGTATTCCGGCATACGGTGGGCTTACCAACACAGAGCATGAGCCTGTGAAGGTAAGCCGACACAGAATATTTGGAGATTTCCCATTTTATAGGGATGTCAGAGGGTGGATCAGAGGGTAGGGAGGGGCTGTATGCAAATACAGAGGGTAAGACAAAAGGAACATCTCAGAGAAAGGATTGTGGGTTGTAAGTAAATACCAAGGTAGACAGTGGTTAATTTGCATATAGTTGAATCAAGGGTAAGACAACAGAACAAAAGGGCAATTGGATAAAAGGAGGTAAGACGGGGGGTATGACAGACGGTAACAAAGTATGAGTCTGGTAAACACTTGCAAATAGCAAAGGATGTAGGAATTATGGATAACCATGGAACATTGAATGAATGGGTGACATGTGACACACAGTGGTACCAAAAGGTGTGCTATTTTCTTCATCATAACGTTAGCTGGTCATCAATGTTTTGCAAATCTATTATGAGTTATCTTAAGCTAATAAGTCTACCTTTTCTCCAATAAGTCGCTGCCCTAGTTTCCAAAACGACACTCCTCTGACTCTCTGACATGGTGCCTGAGTGCTGGACGTGAGGTTACTTTCAAGGCCGCACTCTCACAAGTAGTTAACATCGTATTAACTCGACATATCAAAGAGTAGATACTGAGCAAGATAGTTATCTGTAGTTTACCTTAGTACTCGCAAGTACCCGACCCAGTGCAGGACTCCGCTGTGAAGATGGAGACGTGCGGCGGTGGTGTATTTGCAACAATTAAAAAGAATTTTAAAAACGAAACAAATTTGAAGGAGCGGTGGCTAGAATGGTGAGCCGCCATTAATACATGAATCTAGAGGGAACACTGTAAGATCTGAACTTACAGGCTGTTTTATTTCCAGGAGTAAAAAGTGAAACATCTGCTTTTCAAATCAGCTTCGCATTACATAGAAGTGAGGACACAGGGAATTCCACCACAGTTGAAATGTCATGAGTTCTGGGGCTTATTAAGGTCCATTTTTTAATAGTTGTTTATAGTTTAGCCACACAGTGGATTTAGTTCTGCTTAACTTTCACTCAGAAACTGCATACGTCAGAAGACACAGCTGATGTTGACGCTTGAACCATAATGAAATGGCTAAAATATAACCATGGATTTGACTAAAGGCTGTAGGATATTTGGATATTTCTGTGCTTACCCCATTTTCCAACCCTGCTTTACTTGCTCTTAGGTGTGGAACTGGATTGAGAAGTTATTATTTTCAAATGTTATAACAACAAATATGTTGTAATTAGAATGGAAAAATACCGTTCACAATGCGTACAGCAACTTTTTTTTTTTTTACAGATGGTGTCAAACCAACAGCCTATTTTAGTTAAAATAGTTTTTTGAGACAATCAAAAAAATCTTGTTTCTGTAGTTGTTCAAATGCAGAGAAAACTCTTCCTTTTCGCTTTAGTTTCCAGATGATCTTTTAAACACATTAGCAGTTCACTGGTTAGCAATGAAACATTGAACCTCTTTGTACAAGTAGAGTAATATTGTTCACTTAGCTTCTAAAACTGTCAAAATTCTTTCTATTTCAGTGGAAAGACCAAAATCAGCCCATAAATCAGGAGTGGCTCCTCTGTCGTGTTGAGTCAGCTTTGACTCCTAGTTGACAGCTGCTCGAGAGTTGAGTCAGCTTCTGAAAATAAAATGACATCTCCTGTCACATCTTGCTTCGCATTTTATTGAGCATGTTGGAAAACTCCCGACCCTTCAACTTCCAGCCACATCATGCACTTGTTTGTAATCCTCAAGGCTGCGATAAAACAGACCTTATCAGCGAGCCGGGCGGTCAGCTGTCACTGAGTCACCTGAGGATGTGGTCAAGTGTTTGAGCAAGAGAGCATTGTTTCAACAAGCCGCTCTGAAATAAGCAGGAATACAAACATCAGTAAGGAACTGTCAAACATTCTGAGCAACATGACACCTGGGATGTTCTCTGAGTTAAAATGTTGTCTTTACTTAATCCTGTAAGACACACACTTTAGTGCACATTTCATCACAGAGGTCAGAGTACAGAAGCATCAGGAGTTTACTGCAGATAAAGGACGAGTACAACATTCAACTCCAGATGACGTGTAATTTTCAGTATTTGTTTTAAATCCAGTTATGTTATTCAATGCTTAGTGGAAAATGTGAAATCAGTTTCCCAGGGCCACTTTGAGCGATTTTCCTCTTTTTTTACAACAGAATCTAAAAACCTCATTGCTCAGTTTTAGTTATTATTTCCTACGTAATCCGACACGATTATTTGATTCTGAAAATTGGTTCTTGATTCATTTACTATTCCAAAGCCAGTGGGAGTTCATATAAAATGTCCTTAGTCAGTGATGTTTCCAGTAATACTAAGTAAAAATAGTAATTTCAGATGGCATTTTCACAATCAGGACCCGTCTCTATGCAAACACCCCCTCTCAAAAAACTAAACAAACCTGCATCTAAACTGTCTTTGTTAGCTTTTGTTGTAATCCATAAACTGGTAACCAAGCATGCACCCAAAACACTCCACAAAACCCTATGGAGATTCATTCTAAAGTTGTAGAATTTTATTATTACTAGTTGTCTACATTTTTTTAAATTACTTTATAATTCCAAAGTCAATGTAAAGTCATATAAACTGTCCAAAGTCAATGATGTTGCCTGTGTTAAGTGTTAAAGGTTATTTAAGGTGGCATTTTCTACATCAGGCCATGTCGTTGTGCAAAACAAAAGAAAAACTGTCATATTTTTTACCTTGTGTAGTAGTTCATTAACTACACAAAAGACATGCATGTAGAAAATGTATTTGTGGTAGCTCTTAATACTGTAGAGACCTGAAGACTTGGTAACTCTAAGTACATGCAGTAGAGATCATTGTGGAGGTTTAGCTCGCGATTGGCCACCATGACAAAGACTTCTGGGGTAGGTAATGGATTCTTGTCAGAGCTTATATGGTTTAAATGTGCCATCTTCTAGAATCAGTCCACAGCCAATTAACCAAGTCACTCTTGAGATGAATGTCACAAAATTATGATTTAAAATAATTTCCAACATGCTGAAAATTGTCCACTGTTGTTCATTTGTGTTAAAGATTAATCAGTCCTTTATTGGTAACGATGCTGACGATCGGTTAAGGAAATAATAAAAAAAAATGGCATCTTTCTGATTATATGTACTGCTTTGTTTTTATAAAAACTGATTTCTGATGAATGAAATTAATTCATGTGCATTGATTCAAATGTGTTGCTTTAGTTTTAATGCAGCCACCTCTCAGTCTTTAGCCGTCACTTTGTAGGTTTGAGCGATGGCTCACCTACAGCACCATCTGATTGGCCATGAAAAAAATAGAAAATCAATACTGAAGGACAAATGCTGACAGTTTGATTTGAGCTGCATACATAACAAGGGGTGCTAATATTAGAGCTGCTTGATTAACATTATTTATTTTATTCCTGTTTAGTGATTTAAAGCTTAGTCTATGAAGTGTCAGAAAATAAAACTCTCCAGTTTCCTAGAGCTTCTTTTGCTCTGATTGATTATTACTGATAGTAAATCAATACTGATGGACAAATGTAACTTTGTCTTCTAATTAACATGTGCTATTTTATATTCTAAGTTTTCACAAAAGGATTTATATTGTTACTAGAAATGTGTATCTGTTCCACGTATCAGTTATTGGTCCCTTTGATTACTAATATTCAATATTGGTCTTGACAAAACCACATTGGTTCACCCTTATGAATGAGTATGGCTATTTATGATTCAGTGTTCCACATCGTGATGTGTTGCTGTGCAGAAAGAAAAGCTCTGGTGAAACTGTCAAGCTTTTTCTTAGTTGTTCATTAACTGGTAATGGAACACTGTTGCTATGGTTACCTGCGGTCCAGTATCCTTTTTGCATTTCGACTGGTTGTTAAGCTGTTGGTGTTAACTACGTTTGAGGTTGAGTTTCAGATGTGATGTGATCAAACATTCACTCGGAAGCAAATTTCTCCTGAATACACAGCCTATTACGCCATAAATGAGTATTTTTATTGGGGAAGTTATACAAAGTCATGAGTTTATGTTATTGCTAACAAGCAATATGTCCTTTTTTGTTTAATCCACAGCCCCCCGCGGCCCCACACTCCCCAGGATGAGGGACAGATCATCTTTGACGTGGACGTGACCGGCAGAAGAGACAGCCAAGTAAGAGCTCACATGCCTCTCAGCTTCTCCATCAGTCTGTTGCCATGGCAGCATCAACCACTGGGCCTGGAATTGTGTGTGTGTGTGTGTGTGTGCGTACATGAAAATGACAACCATTGCCAGCCTGTCAGTTTCCATGGAGATGGCTTCCACACCCAGTGTACATTTCAGTTTCTTCTTACACAGCATTTGCTGTCATTACTTTATATTTTCCTTCTAAAGTTTCCATTAAGGTTCTCTGGAAAGAATATCTTGCTTTTAGATCATTTTCAGTATCTGCCCATGCCACGCACATAGACAAATATTCACAACATGTCTATTTGTACTGACACCAAGGTCATCGTAGACGTAAAGCCTGCAGGCTGAAGTTGCTAAATTCATTTGTGTGTCTTCAGTCTGAAGAGGATGCTTTGGAGAAGGAGAGGGACATGGACATCCTGATGAAGGACGCAGATTGGGTTGCTGACTGGTCTAGTCGACCGGAAAACATTCCCCCCAAGTAAGTCTCTAGTCGGTAAACATCAGCCTTCTGTGTCCACGGCAACTGAACACACTCAGCTGCTTGTTTGTGCCGAGAAAGTGCACAATCGTTGTGGCAATAAAGTTGGTGTAAAGGACAAATATTAAGCCCAGCTGCCATGAAAATCTGGTGCTGACAGAATTTTGGGAGCTGCTGAGAGTTGAGTCATCTGCAAAGTGGAGGATCTTATATTGTATGAAAGTCAGATTTGTTTGTGAGATTTTCAGCCTTTACTCTTGATGTGTTCTTCATGTTTTTTAACATTTCACCTACAATTTCCGCTGATATACAGTCAGATAACCTGAGATGACACTTACAGCTTCTGAAAACCAGCAAGTTTCTCTTAAGTTTTGCTGAAGCAGCAGCCGTCAAAACATGATTCTGCCCTGGCATCTGTTGAATAATGATATGAATTGAAGACACCTGTCCCAATGTCTCTCTGAACAAATAAGAGTCTTTAATTGTTACTTTCCATTTGATGTCAGTTCTTGTAATTGATAGCTGCATCATAATCTACCATACGGTTACAACTAAAGACTGTTTTCATTGTTGATGAACTGGTTTCCACAGTTTGTTAAAGTGATGTCCTCAAATTGTTTGATCAAGGTCATTAGTGTGCAGTGATTGAAAACAAAGGAAAGAGGCAAATTTTGACACGTGAGAAGCTTTAAATGCAGAATGTTTGAAATTTTTGCTTTGTAAATGACTTGACACAGTGAGATGTTTGGATGCATGTTTCCTTTATCGTCAGGTGTCTAAAGTGAGTGTAATTTGTGTAGGGAATTTCATTTCCGCCACCCTCGACGCTCAGTAACGCTCAGCATGAGGAAGACTGGGGCCATGAAGAAAGGAGGCATCTTCTCTGCTGAGTTCCTCAAAGTCTTCATCCCCTCGCTGCTACTATCACACATCCTCGCTCTGGGGCTGGGGTAAGAATGGAACAACAACTTATCGAACGTTCATGATCACTTATTGACCTGGGTGAATTTTTCTGAATGCTTTAATTTCTGTATTAGTACCGAGAACTAGAGATATTTTTTCTTGCCTTCAGAAATGCATCTTGTCAAGGTGGAAAACACCGTTGCAAAACTCTAAATGAAAGACATTCTTGCAGCGTAGGTAACCCCAGCATTAAGTGCTTAGTTAGAGTTTGGTGTAGAAACAGTTTGGGCTCTGATTTTGATTTTCCCTGCCAAAAGGTCTTCACATAATTATATTGCAAAACTCTTTTCTGAAGCTTAATTTGTGCTTTATTTTTAATACATTTAAATGCAGTTGTGCATAAGGTCCAGTAGGGGGAGCTGAACAGCCATAGACAGCTGTGTCTTTTCCTTTGTGTCCTTCTGATAAACTGACAATCTGTTGTGCAGCTGCTCTCATACTGCTGCTCTGACCCTCCCAGGACTCTCTCTTTGTGATAACACATGGTACAATAATCTAATCTGTCAGATAATGTAGAGCAGTGATACCTCAGACCACGGTCTTTGTTGGACATCATGAGCAGGGCAGTGATTGTAATTAACACACCTGTCAGAATCACAGTGTCCCTGCTGGCCATAGTTGGGTTCAAACAGATACATAACAGGTCACCGTGACGTTTGCACAAAACTGTAACTGTTATTTATAAAGAAACATAAAGTTTTCTTTATGGTATTTCTGCTTTTATCCATAATTCTCTTTATATATAAAAATGTAGCTTGTTTTTTTGAAGTTGCTTGCTAGTCTGTAGTCCTGACATTTTTATTTTTTTTCTGAGAGTAAGTTCTACGTAGACATACAATATACCGTAGCTTGGCAGCAGTTTTAGCCTCCTATCAGCTGTCAAAATCTGTTAATTGTCAGTTTTGCTGTGTGCATAATAGATTTATGTAGTCACAGAACAAGTGGTTTGGATAGCTATTTTTCTATTGCCTCCCAGTTAATACAACTGTAAATTGCAAGAATTGTAGACTTCAGTTTTGAAACGATGTTAGACAACACACCATATAGTAGGGGTGACTAAATTCTTTATTGAAAGCAACTTATTATAGGATAATTCATTGTCAGGGATCAAAGAGATCAGTGTCTAAATGTCTTGTTGAGTGTTAGAGGAATTTGAAGTAGCACGGACATTTGCTAAAGACACAAAAGCTAGTGACCCTATTGTCTTTCCTGTTTCCACCTCATATTTCCTTTTTTGTCATGTCCACCATTTAGAGCCAGAAAGCATCACACAGTCACTTCATGCTTATTGGTGGCATTGTAATTACCAAAACAGGGGAAACTATGAACTAAAAAAAGAATTTTTGTAATAGAAAATGTAGTGAAACTTTCTCCCAGAGTTTATACATATAAAAGACTCAAGGACATTCTGCCCTTGTTGTTGGATTTGACTGCTGGGTTTGCTTTATGAGCTTTGGCAGTTTAATGTTTCTGTCCATCTTCTATTTTATGTGTGTGCTTTATGGATAAATGTTGCTAACCTGGAGCTGTTAACCTTCCTAGCTTCAGATCACACTTGGTTCTTTGCCAGATTAATCAGGCAAGTATTCAGAAACCCCTTTCACAGAAGACATAATCATTTCATTAATTATTTACGATGGCGGCTGTGTTCCTTTTAGGTGAGCCAGCTCCTGTATATAGTACTTCATCTTTAACGTTAATTTATTCATTTCTGTTATCTAATTGATGTCTCTATTCACCAGATTTATGCGCCTTTTTTATTTGTGTGTGTGGGAATGCTGAAATTAGTCTAGAGGATAGCAAATATTGCAAACAAGTTTTTATGCTTGGGTGAGGTAGAAATGAGCAAAAAAGCAATATGCGACTCAGTGCAGCGGGGACAGACCTGTTGAATAAATAATGATAATACCCGTACATGAAACATGTTACTTAAATGTTCATTGAAGCTTCAGGAATTGTCAGCAGACGAAAATATCAGATATGTATGAAATTATGACAGGAATTCATATATGCCCAGTGTTCAGTATCCTATGTCAATCACATTTTCCATCATTTTTGTTTGTTACAAGATATTTTACACTCCTTAAAATTGCATTGTTTCTTTTTAGCTCTTTAAAGAGTTGGATTCCACACATCTGGAGAATCGGCTCAAACAGCTGTTTATCTTGATGCACCAAACTCCAAACATTCACCTAGAAGTCGTGCCCAAGCATTAGTTGTTTCTTCCTTTGTACATTTTCTAGAAATATTGATATTGTCGATGCTGCTCATGCAAGTTATCATAGCAGGAAAAGCACAGCCACACAAGGGTATTTATTACACCTATATATGAGAAAGCTGTGTTCAACTTTCACTTTATAGTTTTTATGATAGTTTTTAAACTGGTTATGGTAAGTGCTGTGTGCCCCACCAATTTCAGAATCTCTGGCTTAACACGCAGTTATTATCCTGGAATTTCTTGAAATGCGAAGAGAGAATAATGAACCTAAGAAGCTGGGGGAAAAACTCAGATCACAGTTCTAACAAAAGGGTTAAGTCTCTCTTGAAATGCTCTCAGGTGTAGATGAGGAAATACTTTTAAAACCATCACAGCTACCTGAGTTTAACCAGTCAAACTTGCCTGCTTCAATGAGAAATTTTGCTTTTCTCTCAGTGTCTTCATTGGAAAGAGGTTGACCACGCCTCCCACCGGCTCTTTCTAAACCCGAACATGAAGAAAAGTGCCTGAGAAGTGGCCATGAGTCGTCAGAGAACGTTTTGCTGTTGTGAGAAGAATGACCGTCTCTCCTCCCTCTGTCCCGCCTGCCCCTGTTTCCCCTCCTCAGCCCTGAGATATGACATGTTCTCAGGTGATATGCATCCGCCTTCTCCTCTGTCTCCCCTCCTTCCTCCCTCTTTTTTCCCTGCTCAATCAGTTGTTCTGACTGTCTGTAGATATCTCTCCCTCTCTTTCCCCGTATATCCTTCACTCATTTGTAAAAGCTTTTCAAGAATGAATAAGGTCATATTTCCCTGTTCCCCAGCGATTGGGTTTAAATGTTTATAAGGGGTGGGTTTTCAGGGAGGGTTGCAGCCTTGAACCAAACTCTTCTACTTCATGTGCTGTTTCAGTGCCCTTTGATTATCCGACAACAAGGGAGGACTGTTGTAGAACTGACCACAGATTGTGCCACCTGCACGAGTAGCCCAACACTCGATCTCGAAAGGGTTCGACTCAAATTCAGACTCGGCTACGCAGCCTGAAAATGTGATCATGCCTTTTTTTTTCTTTTTGAAAGTAGCCATTTTGTTGATTACCTTCAGGTAATATCTTCTTTTTTTTAATTTATTTTGCTAAAGGTGGTGGTTTATTGAGAAGGTGTATCGATGAAAGTTACCATAGTGGCCAACCCAAACCACAAGCGCTCATGAATTGCACTGTGGGAAGACTCTGGCTCTGTCTGCCAGGAGATTGTTCTAAGTGACCATTTTATTTTCACCGTTTTAAGCAGAAAAATCTATTCAGCTGTGCATCTGAATGCATATTTTGCTTCGTGACAATAACTGGAAAGCCAGAGTGCAGATGTGAGTTGTGTGGGTCAGCACTGCGTCCCACTCAGTGTGTACACTAACAGTATTTTGTGGTTGGGTCTTGGGTAACGGCACCGTACGGTCCGGAAAAGATTCAGTCGTCTGTCCGAGCTTGTGCGTCCATGTGAGCCTCCTGGTTTGTCTGTAACATCCTGCTACTTTTATTTCAGATCGGGCCGGACATAACATGAAACTGAGGTGATTGTTTAAAAAAAAAAAGTGTGTGCTTTTAAGTAATTAGACAGGATTCAGCTCCAAAAAGTGTTTGGTTTGAGATATATAGTTATGGAAATTTATCTTGAAGATATTTCTGAGTGATTTAATTTGAAAAAAAAGAGAGCAGGTAATCCATGAAAAATAAATTAAATTAAAATCATTTAGGTTTATGCAAGGAAATTTGCTTCAAATATGTTTTATTAGTGAGGAAAACCATCCAGTACAGCCCGCCATGCCTCTTGACACTCCAACATGTTTCTCAAAATGTCTGGAAAAGACGCAGAAATACTCCACGAGCCTGCAGATGAAGGGATCTGTGTTTGGTCAGGCAGAAGATCTGGTGATCTTCACTTCTATATTTGGCTCTGATCCTCGAGTGACGCTGCTGAAATGCAGCAGCTTCTAATTAACTGAAGGTGGGAGTTTATGTAAACACAGGTGGTTGGCTCGACTGTTCAACGCAGTTGTGTTCACATGGTGTGGCTGAAAAACTCACCATCACACCTCGGCCTCATTGCAGCATCTCTGAGGCTGGACTGTGATCAGTTTCTGTCCCGAGCCAGACCTGCTCCAATCATTTTAGCAATTTTAGAAGCACAATATACACGCAATATAATTATGTTCAGATTTCCCTGAACGTCACGTCTCCTGAGGGTTATTCCGTTTCTGTGTGACACACAAGAGTTAATGTGGTGCAAAGTCTTTCCATGTAGCAGGAACTAGTTGTGGGAGATCTTGTGTGCGGTGAGATCTGAACGTGGATTTGTTCTGCAGCAAGTGTTTTCAGTCATCCAGGAGTAAATGAACTCGCAGAATTTTCAGTTTGTTTTCTTCCACTTACCTGCTTGTTGCAGACTACTTTGTTGACATGGAATGACACAATGAGTCCCAGTGAAGCTGTAAACCTGCTGTCTTTACAAACTTGCCTGGAACTCGCCCGGAACAACAACAAATACTGACAAGAAGGCATTTTAGTGTCAGCTTTGGCAATACAAGAAAAGAACAGGCAAAAAAATCAGAAGAACGACCACAGATGACGGCAAAATTCACCTTTTTATGACATAATTTGCTGCCTGTACTCCTAAAGCATGCAGACACATTAACAACCAGCAGTGACCACATCAAGGTCACGACTTTGGTCTCATTGTCTCATTTCAGCCTCAGTGATACTAAACCTCCATGTCTCTGCCTGTGTTTGTATGTGCAGCATATGAAAGTGGTATTTTGGATTGTTCTTTCCTGTGTAGTTTGTTTTTAATTGTTTTTTTTCCTTCCCTCGTGGTCTTGAAGAAAGATTGTGAACGCGCAGAGCGGGAGTCGAGTGTGACACAGATCATGTTTAAAAATGAGAAAACAAAACCCCTCCATTGTTAATGGCAAAGGAAAGTGCAGAAAGAGGTTTTCCCTCAGACTGTGGTGGTCTAACAGTAGTTATTGTAATGCTGCATTTGCTTTAATTTTATTTTTCCCACTACATTGGAGGAATTGATAAACATTTTGTCATTAAAGATGACCTGAATGAAGCTCTTTGCTGGTTGAGCCTTTTTAATTTTGACATTTAAAGACTTTAATGTATTCCATTAATCATTACTTCCACTATTTTAGTCTCCTTTTTAAAAAATCTACCAATAGATCAGTGTTTGAGCAGCAGGCTAAAGAACTCTATTTAATTTTAAAAAATGACAGAAGCAACTAAATCTGAAGACGATTTAATCAGTATTACCATGGTAAGTAGACAGAAAAATTACAACTTCAACCATTCCAGTTCCATAAAAATGCGTGATAAATTAAAGGAAAAACCATACAGGAGCACTATATATGCAAAAATACTGAACAGGTCCTGTTGATTTTGATTTTGCACCAAGATGGCAAAAGGAAAAAGGTTTAAGTGACGTAGAGGGTTCATTGTTGGGGCACAGATGGCAGGAGCTTCAGTCGCAAATTCTGCTCAGCTGCCTCAATTTTTGATTAAACAGTGCCTGAGGTGACATCACACCATTTGAGAAGAATGTTATAGTAGGACTCCAGGATGTAAACCCCTTATTACCAAGATAAATGCACATTTGAGGGTTAAGTGGTGCAGAAACCACAGGGACTGGTTTAAAGATATGTGGGGGAAAAGTGGTCAAGATGAGTCATTTTCCTGGCAGGGTTTGGGTCTGCTTGTCCCCTCAGAGGAAACAGCCACTGCAAATCAAAACAGAGTTGTTGTTTTTTCTTAATGATCATGTTTATCCTGTGATGAAACATTTCTATCCTGATGGAATTGATCTCACCCAGGATGATACTGCTTTCATTGTTGGGCCTAAGAAGCAACCGAATGATGACCCCCTTGTGTCCTGTCCTTTTTCTATGCATTTCAGTCTTTTGTCCACATACAAATGCGATTTTAGGTCACTGCCATTGTCTCTTTTGGAAAACTTCATTCACAATTTGCAGTCTTCTTAAGTAGAAAGGGTAAAATAGTTTTGTTTTTTTTTTGGTTTGTGACATCAGACTTTGCTGTTGTCTCCTCTATTTTTTATGAGGAAATCGCCAATCAGTGCAGATGCCAACCTCGCTAACAGGACTTAATGCATGTTTACACGCCAATGTACAGTTATCCTTCCACTATAATTAGGATCCGAGCACCGACGGTGCCGAAGGGCCCTATTGAAACCCTAGTTTCATTTTCTTCTTCTTCACTCTTTTCCCGTCTTTTCAAACTCCACTTTGGCGGCCTGAACATACCCCAAAACGTGTCAAACTTTGCATGCAGATCGGGACTGGCGAAAAATTTGATATTTTATGGGAGTTATGCATGTGAGGCAAAATGACTCCATACTGCCCCCTGTAAAATTCAAAAAGTTGTCATTAGGCTAAATGCCACGATGTTTCATCTACAGCCACAATAGTTGGGGGACATATGCAGCACATCAGGACACATGAAAAGTCAATCGTAGTCACGCCCCAAACCCAACAGGAAGTTGGCCATCTTGAATTAGCTGTAAATTTTTTCTGATTAATAACTCATTGGGGGTAAGTCCCAGAGACCTCAAAATATGCAACAGTCCTTCCTCATGAAAAGTTATCAAAATGCTCTGCAAAAGTCTTAGGGCATGGCCATGGCACCTCCCAAAAATATTGATCCTTCGCCATTAAACAGAAAGTGTTGTCTAACTCACCTGAACATGCTCCAATCTGCCTGAAATTTTACATGTATGATCAGAGTCCCACACTGACGACATCCATGACATCCTGACGACATTCACAATCATAGCGCCACCTCGTGGTATCAGGAAATACACATTTTTTACACTTTGATGTACTATTGTCAGCAGGTTGATCTGATTCACCTTAAATATGGTGACATAAGCCTAAACATGTTGATGATGATTCCTAGACAAAACAGTGACTCGTCATCAAAGGGTGTTTCTGTGGTGGCGTGGCGAATTTTGATGACAACCAGGGGAAGTTTCCTCCTCTGCGTCCTCACCCCACCCCACCTTCATGCCAAACCTCCGTGGCCTCCTAGGCCAAGATCAATAACGCAGTTTAAAGAGGATGGACTGTAAATAGAGACGATGGATCCTGCCGAGGAGGAAGCTTTGACCACTGATGGCCTCCGACTGGAGCGGCAGCATCTGATCAAGTCGAACGTCGATGGCTGTCAGTTCGCTCACGACAGATTTTTAGATCGTGTCGTTGGAACTGCTGTTGAAATCTGGATGAGTCGCAGCAAAAAGAGTTGAGGTGCAACAGTATTTGTAGATAGGTAGGTAGATAGATAGATACTTTATTAACCCCAAGGTAAATTCATTGGAGCTTAAACCTTAACTGGTTTGTTTCACTGGCAAGACTGCCGAAAATAAATGCATGTATAAGAAAAACTGCTGAGCTGATACGCTGATTGAATGGCTGAAGTCATGGTATAATCCATCCCTGCAGCGTAAATCTGAGCAAGATTTATGTTTTTTTTGAAAGAGGAAACCAACCAGTTTTACACTTTTGTACAAACCACATTAGCAGATAGCATCTTGCCACCCGAGTGAATATTTCTTTGGTGAAAACAAAAGCATCACTCACCCACATTTACACAGCGTGCATATCAAACGCAGCACTTGGGGGAAATGCAGAATGTGTTAGTCATAATTCTGCTTATCTCACATGTATGACAGATCACATTTTAGTATATAAACCGGCCCATTACCACCTCTGTAAGTTATATGCAACATCAGAATGTGCTAAACCTGGAGCTGGCCAGCTGCTCGTATTGATCAAACAGCCCACTTCCCTTTATGACACCAAGCAAATAGTCCTTAATGCTCTTATTGGCCTTTCTAATAGTGTGGACGTTACAATCAGATTCATGGTGGCGTAAAATATTACATTTCATCTTTATCACATCCAGCGATCACTTCTTTTTCATGGGCCTGGTTTATAATGGCCGTACAGCTTGTTGCATAATGAAATTCAAAGCACTCTATCGACCAGGGAGATCTCCTACTCCATTTACTTATATTTACATATATTTTGTTTTCCCACTACAGGCAAACAGGCATGATGAATGGAGAGGGAACATTTTAGCCCGTTTTATCTCAACGTGACAAATAAAGGCTCTTTTCTTTAAAGTGCAATCTGCAGATGGCAAGAAAGTGTTAATTTCTTTGCAAAATAAGCTGTTAAAACATGCAAAGTCACATGTTTTGTTCCAGCCACAGCTTAGGCTGTGAGCTGTGGCAGGGCTCTCTCCTCCCTCGGCCTTGCTCTCTCTTTCTTTGCAGGTGTGTGCTGTGCTGATGAGTCGTCCAGGTGTGTGTCATCTGTCATCAGCAGATCATGTGCAGGTGGAGGCCAGCTAATCAGGTCCTGGCGTCCTATAAAAACCGTCGTCAGTTGTCATTTGATGCCGGATGTTGCTTTTGGTCGCCTGACTCCTCTGGCTCCTTGGTCCTGGTCCTCTGTGGATTCTGCTGGGTCAAGG
The DNA here is from genome assembly GCF_021347895.1 of Acanthochromis polyacanthus. Taxonomy (NCBI): domain Eukaryota; kingdom Metazoa; phylum Chordata; class Actinopteri; family Pomacentridae; genus Acanthochromis; species Acanthochromis polyacanthus. Next base: position 27,684,046 of record NC_067130.1, on the reverse strand, counting down.
AAAATCATCTGTTGTCAGCCCCCCCCAGAAGCAGGAAGGTCCCCCAGCCCTGGTGTCATCAGATGCAGGTTATACTAATCTCCCTAGGTTAGCATAGCGGCTGTGTTAGCTCCCTGTAGTCAAGAGCAGTTTGGGTTGAGCTTTTGGGTTTTAGTGCAGAGTTCTGGTTGTTTAGTTTGTGTTAGTTAGATTTCCCTTGTTATTTTCTTCTCCTGTCTTGGTTGTACCAACAGTGGGTTAACTTTAGCTTTTGGGTTTGTTTTGTTATTAATCTTCCCTGCCTCTAGAGGCTCCTAGGTTCCCTGATTTCACCCTGAGTTGTACAGCTAGTTCCGGTTCCGGTTGTAGTTCTGGTCAACTGCCAGGGCATTTCATCTACAGCTACAATATTTGGTTGGCACATGCACCACATCAAGAAACATAAAAAAGTCAATCACAGCCATACTGTAAACTCAACAGGAAGTTGGCCATCTTGAATTTGCTGTAATTTTTTTCAGATTAATAACTCATCTGGGATATGTCTGAGACCTCAAAGTTGGCCAGTATATTCAAGATGACTTCTTGATGAAAAGTTAACAAAATGTTCTGCAAAAGTCTGAGGGCGTGGCCATGGTGACCCCCCAAAATAATGATCCTTTGCCATGAAACAGGAAGTGCTGTATAACTCTTCTGTACATGCTCCAATCTTCCTGAAATTTCACATGTATGATCAGAGTCCTGCCCTGATGATGTCCATGTAGTTTTATACATTCACAGTCATAGCACCACCTTGTGGTGTCTGGAAATAGGCATTTTTTTTCACACTTTCATGTACTATTCTTAGTCAGTTGATCATATTCACTTCAAATGTGGTGACATAAGCCTAAACATGTTGATGATGATTCCCAGAGAAAATGGTGACTCGTCATCAAAGGGTGTGTCTGTGGCGGCACGGCAAATTTTGATGTTTTGCCATGAAAATTGAATTATTTATATCTCAGCTGCAAATACTCATGAATGTAGAAATGCTCATAGCGCCACCTATTGGAATCAGGAAGTATTTGTCATTACATTTGCATGTATCATTGCCTGAAACTTTGTCATATCGTTCTGAAAATTGGACAGCTCAGTGTTCACGCCTTTCTGGATGCACTTCAAGCCCACACAGCAGCAAGCAGAAGCTTTGTACATGCCTGGTGACACTTGAGTCGTCGAGCTTCTCAGGAAATTGCCAGGGTTTTTTTTGACTCGCTGGAAATTCCTTTGAGCTCCACTTGACAGTTACAGTATGAAGATGCTCAGATCAGTGTGGAGAAGAAAGACGAAGGTGAGAAGAGGCTCAGCTTGTCTTTTATGGAGAAAACACTGTGGAAAAACAGCTCATCCTTGTTGAAATGTTACCAAATTGGACATGTGAGTGGCTCCTCGTCTTTATTCGACAGGACAAGGGTGGAAACATTGATCTGCTGCTAAATGTCCACATGATACAGCTGTTCGGTTTGTTGTCTGCTGTTTTACACCAGTGTGTATCCTCAGCTACCCTGCTGTGCGACATCTGTTTGTTCAAGCTTCTTCCCATCAAGTGAAAGTTTTTCACAGGTGTCAGGTTGTTGTCGTGCAGCTCTTCCATCCATCAAAACCTTCACCCAGCGCGACCTGGATGTTTTAGCTGCTTGAAACCTGAGCGGGAAGGCCTTCAGGAAGACACCAAGTCAGCAGTGATTTGACTGGTGGAATGGGGCATAGATATATACAAACGCTAGATGGCTCATGAGCGCTGTCAGCCTATGGGGAGCAACGTCGCCACATGGCGGCCATCTTGGGACAGGGCTGCTCGATCACTCATAACATTAAAGTCAATGGAGCATGGATTTTAAAATCACTGTCGATTGCTCAATTTTCAACCGATTTTACAACAGCTTGGCTTGTTATAAACGTCAGAGATGTACTTGTTTTACTGCTTACTTAAGAATAATTAAAACCATTGAATTCATATAATAATGAACACAGATATCAGCTTTTTTCAGCATAAATGGATGTAAATGTAATTTTAATATTTAGCATTGCACTTTTTTATTACTATCAGCTTAATGCACAGATAACAACAAAGCTCAACCAAAATCAATGCACAACAAACAGAGATGTTGTCTTTTCTTTTCATGAACCTGGTGCCTACATTACCCACAATGCATTTCGGCTGCAGGCTAACTAATCCAGGCATAGATGTATACAAACAATAAGTCTAAGGTCTCAATCAAAGTCTCTTAACAAGCAAATAAATACAACCACAACCACAAAGAATGTAATTTCGCCTAAAGATTAGGTTCTCAAAAAACGTTGGTCTCAGGAAAACCTAATAATTGAAAATCAGATTGTGAGTGACACCATCTTCAATGTGAGTAGCCAGGCAGAAAAGACACACAACTATGCCGCATTTTTCAAAACGAAAAGCTGCGATTTCGGAATTGAGCCTGAATCATAGCCACGTTAATAAGGTTTGTAATAAACTAAACCGTTTGTAAATCAATCAAGAATTGAGCGAGTTATGAGTGTTAAAGTGAGGAAATCATCCACCTTACCATTGACTACAGTACAGTGCGCCAGAGCAGTCCCCTGTCCTAAGATGGCCGCCAAGTGACGACGCCGCCGACTCCGTCCCGAGACATCTAGCGTTTGTATATATCTATGGAATGGGGCCCCTGAAGAACAGCTTCACACCTCTTTTATCTCACTCACAGTGGACAGCAGGAAGTCTGCTGCTCAGAAGAGGAAGCACTGCTCTCCAGTGGTGGATCCTCTGCACTGCTGGCTTCTGCTGTATCCTTTAAAATGCTTTCAGTGGTTGTTCTGGGGGCTGCACAGTGGAGTAAGTGGTTAGCACTTTCGCCTTGCAGCAAGAAGATCCCCAGTTCAAATCCCGGCCTGGACCTGGGATCTTTCTGCATGGAGTTTGCATGTTCTCCCTGTACATATGTGGGTTTTCTCCGGGTACTCCGGCTTCCTCCCACAGTCCAAAAATATGCTGAGGTTAATTGGTTGCGGATCATTCCAGGTAAATGACCAGATATTCCTTGGGGGTGTTGCTGCACCATCTTCAAATTAGTCTTAAATTTGTATGCCATTAGATCAAAAGTACTTTCTATGCAAAATTGTAGGCCTGTAGCTCAAATAGTTTCTGAGTTGTGGGGGTCTGAAATTTTCAGAATTTGGGCTATAAAAAGCCTCGCCAGTGTTTTTTGTATCTTTAAGTGGTTATTTCTCAGCCTCTAGACATACCAGAGAGCTGTGAGTTGGTTAACAAGGCCTCTGCATGTAGCTAGTGCCCCACAAACATCCCCAGGTGTTTCTCTACACTCTGCAGGCCATGGGGGCTTGCTAAAAATGCTAAAAATTAAGAGATACCTACTCACGAGTGGGGTTTGGGACCTTAAAAGTAATAAAAATACTGCACAGAAGTGTTCTAACACCCCTGGGTTCCATTCTACACAAACTTGTGTGATAACTTAGCAAACTGGAGCTTTCTAGGTACCTCAGTTTGGAAAATATGAGCTCCCAAAGCTGGACGAGATTTTTAATTGGCTATTTTTGGTGGCAAAAATCTCAGTGTGGGACAGGTACCAGAGACCCCAAATTTTTCTACAAGACAGTTCCATCTGTCTTCTATCACTGTACAAAAAATAGCAAGGTTATATTTGTAGTTACTTTTCAGTACTTTAAATTAGGATACAAGTATTAGTAGTCATTCCAATGGTAGTATTATGTATCTTTTGTTCTTTTTGAAATGTTAGTTGTTAAAGGTGACTACCTTCAAAAAGTGTAATGGTATAACTTGGGTATACCCAAGTTATAACTTAGGCATAGGTTCTTTTGCTTGTAACATGACATTGTACAATTGAATTTAACAAGTTTAATCCCACTGCACTGATACTGTAAAATTCAACATTATTGTTATTTTTAAATTAATCAACCATAAACTACTACAGAGCTCCCTGAATTCAAGTTAGTACATGTACTTTGTATGTGTATGTTATAATTCCATGTATGCATTGCAAATTACCCATCCAAAAATATGCTGAGGTTAATTGATCACTCTAAATTGCCCGTAGGTGTGAATGTGAGTGTGATTGTTTGTCTGTATATGTAGCCCTGTGACAGACTGGCGACCTGTCCAGGGTGTCCCCTGCCTTCGCCCGAGTCAGCTGGGATAGGCTCCAGCACCCCCCGCGACCCTAGTGAGGATAAAGCGGTGTATAGAGAATGGATGGATGGTTGTTCTCCTAGATAGTTTACAGATTATAGATAGGATGCAAAATAAGTCACTCCAAAAAATGTGATTTAATCCAGGTGCAAGTTGACGACGCGGTTCTTATTTTTGCAGCCAATCAGAGTCAATAAATCATCGGGCAGATCAAACTACTACTAATTAAGAGCTGATTTCTCTCTTACTGAAACCCGCTGAGGTTGACTGTAGAGGCCACACAGTGGACATCTGAGGAATTAAGTTTATGACCACAAACCCCCGATTCTATCAGAGCACAGTTTACCTGCTGCAGATTGTCCACAATTGTGACTGTAATTTGTTTTGCTCTGGCCATAGTTTTTAATTGTTTCTAATTTCTACAGTAGTTTTATGGTGTTATACATACAGGAAGGAAATGAAGCAGGAAACTCTTGATAGTGCATTTCCTTCACGACTGCACTTACTTACTCTAATAAGCTCATGAATTACTTATTAAACTGCCCTAATTGCGGCAATATATAAAGTAGCCTTTAGCGTAGTAGACGGTAATTTGCACAGAGGCATTTGCAGGTTAATGACTTGGACACTCGAGGAAATGTGCTTCTTTGCTTTCTTGTCAGGAGTTGGATGAGAAAATCGATGAGGTATTCATTTCTGCTACCAGTCTGTATGGTAAACTCAGCTAAGCTGCTGTTTGTGGCTTTAATATGTAATGTACCAGCATTAAATTAATGTTAGTTTTCTTATTTAACCTTTAAGGAGAAAGCGAAGAAGTGTATTTCCTCAAAGTATCACATTATGCTCTTCAACCTTAGGTTTTAACAGTGCAAAGATGCTCAAAATTGGGATAATCCTCTTCAAAAAGCAGGTTAAGCCTCCAAGTTTTATTCAGGAAAATTGATGCAAATGTCCCTAAACAAAGAAGACAAAAATGATTCCAGTGCATTTGGTCAAATATAGGAAGCTGTGATAAATCCATGATAAACTGACTGAGATTCAGGGTTCTGTTTCACAAAATTCATCTGCAAGCACATATTACACAAAGTACAAACCGTTCCAACATCCTGTGTGACAAATGATTGTGTTCTGAGGCTGTCAAACAAGTTCAGCATCTCATCTCATGAGGTAAAAGTGCAAAAAAAGGAGATGATCTCATGTTGCAAGTCACAGCCTGCATGTCATGTCTGACATTTTATGAAATAGTTTCCAGACTGATGTGGCTGCATAAAGGACAGAGTAGATCAAAAGTTTGGATAATCCCAATTAGAAAAAACACCCAAAAGCTATGAATAATGTATGAAGGATGAGTTATCTCAATCTGGTTAAAAATAATTGATCTTCCGGTAAACCCGACCCAACCTCTCCTCCTTCAACAAAGCCTCCTCCAGTCCTCCTCCGTCTTCCCTATATGGAACCTCAGCACACCTGTTCCTGGCCAATCCAGACGCACTGAGGCACGTGGCCCCTCCCACTGCAGTTGATGGCGTTGCCATGGGTTACAGGGTGGTGGCCAGCTCCATCTCCATCCCTCTGCTGAGGAGACTTTCCTCCTCAGCTCAGGACTCGGTAGATTATACAGCAGCAGCGGCAGCTCTGACGTTCAGATAAAAACACTAAAGAGCAATTCCTAAAGATACATATTTATGAAACAATACAGTGTTTGCCATGAAAGTCTGATCATATATGCAGAAAGGTTTATTCTGGTTGCTTTTCCAGCTGCTTTTTTCCTGCAGTTATTCATGCTAGAAGGAATAATATTGGTTTAAGTCCAATGAAATCACATTTTGTTCAGTTTTTGCACTTTTGCATTCAAAATCAGTGATTTATTATTAATATTCTGCTATTTAGTGTTTTGAAAAGTGCATCTGAACAGACTCGTGTTAAAATAGTGACATAAGCAGTGAACAAGATTCAACAAAAATACCTTAACTTTCAATGCAATCTATAAAAATATGAAGTGTTTCCATGCTCTCTAATGCAGTGTCACCGAGCAATGTTAACGCTCAAAGCATAATGGTTAACTGTATTCTCTGGAGCTTCTCTATGTACATGCAGAAACAACATATAGGGGGCGCTGTCATGAAAAATGAGGCTTTCTGAAGCTGCACTTGGACACAGCAGAGCCTGAGGTAAATGCTATCATGCTGCAGGTTTTTAGCATCTCTACACTGTAACCCTGACAACTCAGTGCACAGCAGCTTTAAAAGCACGTTGAAATACACAAAACACTTACAAATTAAATAAAGGGCTTGAACAATTTGACAAAGCATTAGAAAAAAATGCAGCAAAGAGAGAAAACGTAATAAAAACTGAAATGTAATGCAAATAACGCTGCAGGTTTTTAATGAGTTGTTGAATCCCCAGATCCTGCAGTTTAATATTTAGCATTATAGCTTACTTTTAGCTGACTGTAAACTGTCAAATGTAATATATAAATGGAGCTATTTACCAATTTAGACACTTCAGAAAACTAAACAAAATTCAAGCGATCATCAAAGTCATTAGGATTCATCTTCTGTGGATGAGCTTCTGTACAGAGCTTCAGACTGACTGACGTTAGCTTACTTTAGTGAATAAAGTAATGACAACATTTACAAACTGACTAATTTCAGAAGAAAACCTCAGGAGATCATCAAAGTAGGATTTAAATTTATGGTTGGGACCGTAACTGTCTGTGCAGAGTAGTAAAGTCTTCCTTTTGGATAATATATTGTCACCTGATCAAGATTTTTTTTTTATTTTAAAGACCCTTTATCGGTGAAAATCAAGTTTATACCTCGTTATCATGTCCATATGGCTTTTATTGAACGACAGAAGACACATTCTGAGCAGATTATGCAGTACAGACACCATTTCAGTCTTAAAGCTGCAGTGAACTGATGACATTCACGGTTTTACAAACGTAAGGAACCGATTCTCTGAGCTTGCAGGGTGACGTTTTCTGCATTATTCTTCTTCTTCAATGTCAGATTCAAGCACACATCGATGATTTACTCCAGTATTACAGCTTGACTAGAGTGTAGAGCAGTTTGAGCGTTTGAGCAGAGATGTAGGTGAGCTGGTGTGTTTTAGGGCATTTTTTTAAGGGTTTAGGGGGTATTTACATGGCAAATATGCAACTTTGATACACAGAGATGAGATTTTATTTAACTTTATATGCCAGACTGAGGTTGGAAACTGCTTTTACTGCAGATAAAACTGTAAACTGGAAAAAATGCCCCTCTCAAAACTAACAAATAAAAAAACTATTTCAAAGATCTTTTACCTTAAAATAAGTGGAAAAAATCTGCCAATAGAACAAGTGAAAGATATCTTGGTATAATTTGAAACAAGATATGATATTTAGAATATTGGGAACTTAAAATTAGCTGAGAAAACTTATTTTAAGCTATATTTTACCAGGATTGTCAAGCTTAAGTGTCATAACCCTCCTGTTGTCCTCATTTGTGGCACCAAAAAATACTATTTCCTTGTCTGAAAAAAATCCAAAAATTCAGCAAAAAATTCCCCAAATTTATAAGATTTTGCTAAATCTTCAGGAAGAAAATTCCTTAAGTTTCCCTTGAAAGTTTTGTTTTTAAAAAATCCCCAAGTTTGGCAACAATTAAAAATTGTAATTTTTTTTAAATCTAAAAATTGTAAATATTTTCAAAAATTTAAAAAATCTTCCAAGAAAAAAAGTCCTAAAAATATCTAAAATTATTATATATTTATCAATAAAACTTCTAATATATATTTTTAGAACATTTGAGAAAAAAATCAACCAAAATCCAGCAAATTTCGCTGGATTTTGGTTGATTTTTAAAAAAATATTCTTAAACATTTTTTTGAACATTTCTTTTTTTTCCCCCACCAAAACATGTTCAAAGAATTTTGAAAAATTGGAAGTTTTCACTGTGAAAATATCAATTTTTCCCCACATCTTTAAACTTTAAAACTGATCAATTTGACCCACAGGACGACACAAGGGTTAAAACAAGTCCCTCCATCTGCTGAAATGTCACTTGTTAAGTGGATTTATCTTAAATCAAGTGGGATGAGATATTTTGACTAAAAAATAAGACAAACAGACTTAGTAAGATTTTGAGTTTTTGCAGTGTAGAAAAATTATGTTTCTGTGCTGCTGTTTCAAATCTACGCTTTTCTCTTGTCTCCTTTTGTGTCCTCTTTAATATAATATCAAACTGGCTGCCTTCAGACTGATGAGCCGCTGCATAAACTGACCTGAACCAGGCTAATAATCTAATAATGTTTTCAGTGGGAGCAGCTGATCAGACAATCCACTCACACTGCTGATCTCACCACTTGTCCTACATCTGTCGCTGGATGCCAGGGCCGAACCCTTCCCGTCCCCGGACCAGACCCTCCAACTGTTGGTCGGGCTTGCTGCCAACTTTCCCCTCCAATTATCTGACTCTGCCCCTCGCCCCTGCCCTGTTTTGTTTGATGGAGCAGGGCGTTCGAGGACGCAGTTTTGGCCTTCCGGGCGTGGCTGCCACCCCCTGGCTTTTTCAGAATCCACCTCTGGCATTCAGAAATCAGCCTCGTCGAGATGACCACCCACTCGGCGGCCCGAGAGGGAGAGGGAGTAGCAGCAGCAGAGCCATTCGCTGCCCATCACGTTGTTATGGAAACTGGGCCGACATGGGCTGAGCGCTAAAACGTTTTCGGCCTCTTGTGCAGGAGAGCTTTTGTCTGCTCTAATGCGAGTCTCCTGACTTGCAGTTAGAGGCGGCCGATCTTATTGATCACCATGCAGCACTGATTTATTTATACCCCACAGACATTCATCCCTCTGCAAGACGGAGAATATTCATTAACATATGAGGACATGCAGTGAACTGTAGCTTAACTGTGAGCAACGTGTTCTAAATAGACAGGATATTGCTAGTTGTCATGGTGCTTTTTACTCTGACTGCAGTTATTTTAATACTTAAAATCTCTAATCTCGTGATGTTACGCACAGAAACTATTCTTTATTGCTTCTTATCTACAACAGTTTCTAGTTTACCCATAAATGTTGCTTTATTGTAATCATGAGCCTATTTAAAAGCTATTAAATGCAACAGATTCTTGATGTGTATTCTCTATTTTATATATCTGATTTTTGACAGTGATTGCTGTTTTTATGGTTTTTGTACAACTTTTTGCTAGAATATTCACAAATTTAATGAGAATATCATTTATAGCTTCTTATCTAGTTCCCCATTAACTAGTTTGGATGTATTTATGAGTCTATTTAAAGGTAATTAAAAGCAACAACTGGACTCCAGATTCTCTAACCCTGTTCCTAACCTTGATGCATATCTACATTATTTTTGCTATAATATTTACAAATTCAACAGATATATCCTTTCTAGCTTCTTATTTGTAACATTTACCCTTTTCTACTTCCCCCATTAAGTAGTTTTGATGTAATTATGAGACTTTATGAGATTTTAAAGCAATGAAATGCAACACGATTCATGATGCGTATTAATATTTTAATGTCTGATTTGTGATTCTGATTGTTTTTATGTTTATTGTTGGAAATTTGATTGGAATAGTTACCAATCCTTAATGTTTTCTAGTTCACCCACAATGTTGCTTTAATGTAATCATGAGACTCTTTAAAAGCAACTAAAGGCAACAAGTAGACTCCAGATTCTTCATGCATATATATCATTATTTATGACACTGATTGATTGTTTTTATGTTTGTTTCAAATATTTTAGAAAAAAATTCAAGAAAATATCCTTCATGGCTTCTTAGCCGTAACAGTTACTGTTTTCCAGTTTACACGTAATGTAAGGTAATTCAACAAAGAAGAAAAGAAGAAAGAAATACCCTTTAGAGGTACTTTAAAGTGTGACATGCAACCTCTCACCATGGTGGGTATATGTGGATGATATCTCTGGCTGCAGGAATCAGCTGGGCTGCTGTCTCTCTGTTGAATAACACCAACACACGAGCTCTCTCCTCAGAGACAGGGTGACTGTGTTGGTGGCCGTCTCCAGGGGGCTGCTGTTGCTCACAGTGTGCTAGCTGCAGAGAGCTTCTTAGCTCTCACATTTAGCATTTTACAAGTTACCCATGCAGTAACTTCATTGTCATTATGAGCCTATTTAAAAGCAAATAAACAGAACAACTAGCACCAGATTCTTGATGCGTATCGATATATTTGACTATAATCTGTGACACGCCCATAATGTGTCTGCTGTGATGAAGTGGAGGCAGAGAAATGCAGCAGATGTCTCTTTTGCATTGTGAACATTCAGCGTTTACTGAGCGCAGAGGGGCTGCAGAGGAACGGCGTATCGGTGCAGCGAGCGCCACAGGCCGGGCATTACACCGCTATACAACAGCAAAATGAAATACAGCAGATGAATTATACCGTTGTGGGAGGAGACACATCTAAAAAAAAAAAAAAAAAAAAAAAAAAGTGTCAAGTGTGCAAAATCTGAAAACACTGGTACAAGCAAAAGTTTGCTGTGCAGGAATTTGGAGGCATAATGATCGATATCAGGGCAACAGTGGTGCTTTCAGTTGTAAAACTCAGACAGCAGGCTGGAAATCAAACCAAGATATGCCATAAAAACATAAATACTTATTGTATCCCAACTTTTAATCCATACTGTGGTTAAAACTCCTCCAACACTCGGTCCTTCATTTCCTATAATGCATCTTTTGCCTTTGTTTTATTTGAAAGTCTCTGTAAAGTTGATCCACATCCTTCAACCTCTTTGCTTATTTAGTCTCAGCAGTGTTAATGTTGATACTTTAAGGATCTTTTAAAAATGTATTTACCTTCTTAACTTGTCCGTATAGTGCTTTACTTACTCTTGAAGGCATCGAGGTAGCAAAATAAGAAGTCCTTGCTGACAATTTCCACCTTTAAACTGCTCAAAAATACGAGAAATTTCCAGGATTGCAAACTTAACAAATCTGAGGCACTAATCCTGTCAAGTTGCAGGATATGACTTTCTATTATATTCTTTCTCAGAATTTGTTTCTTTATCTAACTTGTATGTCTAAATTACTACAGTACAGTATTGCACTGTGAAATTGTGTATTACTAAGTAGTATTACAGTTTTTTTACAGAGTTGTTGGTGAGCTGGTGCGCTTGAGCTGCAGCAAATATGCAATTTTCATGTAATAAATGTCTAAAAATCTATTTTTACACCTAGAAATTAGTTTTTCTGATGTTTAATTGATGATATTTTTCAGACAAACCTACAAATTTTTCACTTGTTTTCCATCTGTGCTACTCAAATGTCATTTTTACCATAAACCCTGCTTGGTGTATGATTCAGCATTTTCTATATCGGTCCTCTGGGGGCTTATAGGGCTGCTGAGTCACTAAAGTTTCCCAATAGGATCAATAACGCATCAGCACATCCTACAGTTTGATACTTTATCAGCTTACTGTGTGCATTTTGAGCTACATTATTAAACGGCTTTTTACAGACATATCCTTTAATAAGGATGTATGAGATGTTAGTAATGGCTCTTGTGTAGTTTATATAAATAGTTGACTTACATAAACTATTAATAAATGCAACTTTAGAGTCCACAGGATGGGAAAATTTTCTGTGACTGTTTTTATTTCTCCCTTTAGTATAATTTGCGTTGTTTTATCAGTGCATGAACCATCCAATCACTTATTTTTGGCATGCAATGTCTGCATCAAAGTCACTATATAAAGGTCTTATTCACATTTGCAGCTGTGAAACTGATAAGAAACTGACCATAGCTGTTAATTAAAGATCCTATCATTTGATTTTCACAATAAAAGTCTGAATTTTCCCAAAGTTTTGATAAATTGATCAAGTTTTATTGCATTTTCCTCTTTTTTTTATTATCTCTTCTCTTTTCACTGGTTTAAAATGGGTGGAGCTTGTTGGGAAAATGTGATTTCACACATTATTGTGCACCAATCATGATTTAGCAGTGTCTTAAACTGATTATAAATAATAATTAAAGTAAGTTTTTACTTTTTTGCAATAAATATGCAGTGTTATTGAGAAATCATTCTGAGGAGAAGTTTTCGGAAAGTTTCAATTTTTTACACACATTTGGAATTGTAGTTGAGCTTATTAGAAGAATAGAATAGAATTTATTTTCTGTCTTTGCACTGTGTACAATGAAATTAGACAGCAATCCTGTCAGTGTGCTCACAAAATAAGACAATATTTTTAAAAAGGTGCAGTAGAAGATAAATATAAGTAAAATACAAAAAATTGTAGAAAATGCTCAAGTAGGTGGGGTTATGAGTGTATTCTTTTACAGATAGATTATTTGGTGTACTAAATATGGCATTTTTGGATATTAAACACTGCAGAACATAGGTGGAAAATGTGGTAATTAATAAGGGGGGGGGGGGTAAATACAACAACAAAAATGATTGAGACAGAAATGAATAATAAAGTCAAAAAAGACATAAAATCGTTGTCATTCCAAATGAGAAAACAAAAAGGTGCTCAGATGTCACTCTGCTGTATGTAAATGACTTAAAGTTGTGTTTTAAGGTGTCTCTGTGTGCAGCAGGTGTTTGGGGTGTGGTGCTGAAGGGACAGCGCCCCTCATTGTTTCACTGGGTGTGACTCTGAGGAACTATCCGTGGTGCTGATCGACTCCTGACCTCCAACTTTGATCCTGAACCTCCCACCAGACAGTTACACTCAGCCTGACTGGCTTTAGCTGGTACATCAGTGATCTTCCAAGCTGCCCAGCTGCAGGAAACTGTCCCTGAGTGGACGGATTAGATCTTTGGAGAACAGTTTCGGACCGATCTGATGCGCTCCTGACTCCTATTCTACAGGTAATCCTTCATCTGGAAACATCCTCCTCTCCTCTCAGCTTATTGGATCTTTATTTTGTAGAGGCTGTGCGCACATTTAGACTCATGAGTAAGCAAACTGATCAGTAAGGAGGAATGAAAACGGCGGATTTTTTCTTTTTTCACCCTCATATCTTCAAAATACCACACATCACGGTGCGCGTTTGTGTCTTCAGTGGGAGTGTTTCCACGCAGCATTAGCCCCCTTGTTGATTTTTTGTTGCGCTTTTGTCACAGTGCGACCACCTGCGCTTGAGAACCAACCGGCACAAGGCGGTGGCTGTCCAGGCGCACGGAGCTGCAATAAAAAACCCAGAAGAAGCTGAGCGCATCTGTGCATCTACACCCTGCTACAAAGCCATGTCGACCGCCGGGGAAGTGCCAGCCTTCTTCAAGAGCATGGGCTCCGACAGCCCGGCCAGGCCCAGGCAGAAATTCTGTGGCATGTTCTGCCCGGTGGAAGGATCCTCGGACAGCAAGACGCTGGACTTTGACGCGCTCTCGGCGTGCAGAGGGAAGAGCGACGGCAGAGTCATTGACCGGCAGACCGACATCTCCCAGCCGAGGAAGGTGGAGATCCGGGAGAGCACCGGGAAGGAGGCTCTGCAGAATCTGGACGACAAACGGGTAAAAAAAAAAAAAAGAAAAACGCACGCATGATTGTTTCATTTTCACACCTCTGTCTCCATCTTTCCCCCTTCTTTCTCCTCATCTCTCAGCCCTCTCCTACAACATTCAAATCTCTGCACACATCTGCGCCATTATCACCCCCGAAAAAGTGCATCAATTACAGCCTCCTTTCTGCCTACTCAGTTGAGTTTGTTTCAGCTGTTACAGACAGACAACTTGGCCCGGACTACATTTCCCAGAATGCACCGTGAGATTAGATTGAAGGCCCCTCCATGCAGGGCTGCCAGAGGGAGTGGCTCTGTTAGATCACAGTTTTCCTCTTTTCTGCTGCTCACAGTTGACAAACACCTGCTAACTCACCGCTAACAGGTCTAAACGATAAAAAAGATACTGTACATTCTCCCTAAAAGATAAATAAATGTCCTCCAATGTGCCTGATTAGAAATAATACAACACCTATGAGGAGGCACAGCATGATGTGGTGCAGAGCTGCAGCGTTATCGTCCTTGAGCTTTCTTGGATTTGCAGATTTGCAGCATGACTTGCAGGAAGCAGACCTGTTAACTTTTCCTACAAGTAGTTTTTCCGGCTCCAGCGCTCAGTGGTCGCTAACTGCATCATTGCTTCCTTTACTTAATACTCTCTCAGCACTCAGGATGCAGTTAAAAGCTTTGGGTGGTGTTGGTGTGCAGCTCTGGTTTCATGTTACGTATTGAGTGGAAGCATTAGTCACACAGGCTTTTTTCTGACATCTACTACACAAATCTGTACGTTACTCCTCTCTGATACTAGAATATAACCGTGGAATGAATTCTTTTCACCCACATCTGTCATGAAAGAGATGCAGGGAAATACTGGAGTGCTTTAAAGCTAGCTGACATTTTGGAATCATGCTTGAGGAAATAAAACACGTCATTCCTGCAGTGGTGGAAATACATTGAAGTACACTTACTTAGCTACTGAATATATACTTAAATTTGAGAATTTTCCCATCTTCTGCTACTTTTACTACATTTCAGAGGCACATGTTGCAGTGAATCCATAACACTTTTAACACCCTTGTCCCAGTCAAATTCTTGTTAGCTCTTAGATGAACAAATGATTGGACCCTACATTCATCCAAAAGTGGGTCAAAAATGACCTGTATAAGAATAAAGGTGTTTCTATGCCACTTTTTCTTTTATTTTGGTTAAGAATAATCATTTGTATTATTGTTTGTACTGTATTTTGTGTTCACACAAGCACGATTTCAAGTTTGAAACATGTTTACTTTCACTTTAGAACCGATTTTGAATATGTTGATGATTGAAAAAGAAGAATTTTACACAGAACAACAACAGAAGAATATCAGCATCCATTTGTTGACATTTTTTCACTCTTTTCCTCCAAGTTTGTAGCCTAGCCGCGCTAGACCCATGTTCTGAAGGCACAAGGGTCTAGGGCCACTCGACAGGGAGGGAGGCGAGCTAAAAGGTTGTCTTTCAAATCACTCTGCAGCAATTGGGTAGGTATACAACCAATCAGTGCAACGAATAGGCTGACTTAGTTCCTAGAGCACCGGCGGATTGTGGCTAAGTCCCATTAGCTTCCCAACCAGCGGAGCCATGGAGCCAAGTGGTATATTAAGGATTTGCCATATCCCGTCGGCATAAGTCCAAATACGTCTTTCTTCTCAATGAAACACTTCAGTGCCGTCCTTTGTTTATCTTTCAAGTTGAATTTTAGCTTCAAATCTTTAAGGGCTGTGGCCAAAGCCGAGTCGAAAGATAACTTTTTATTGTGCGCCGGTTGTTTCTGTCAGAATCGTCGCGCCTCTGTTGTCACTTAGTTACGCCCGCCTTCTGACTCTACACTTCATGGTGATTCGTCCGGCCAGTTTTAGGAGCATCCAGCCTCGAGCCTTATGGAGGGTAACTAGGCCCACCCTGGCAGAGAATTAAATTCGTTGCCGTGGGTTGTCTAGCGCAGCTAGGCTACCAAGTTTGTGCACTTCATCACCTCTTGTATGATATGATCAGTGACAAAGAGCTTGTGGTAGTAATATAAATATTGCAATTTCTTCAACAGTACAAAAGGCAACTTACAAAATTTAAATGGAATGATATCAAAAACATGTTTTTTAGTAATAGCTGAAATATGAAATGATAAAAAAAATTATTACAAAGATATTGCAGGAAAACAACTTCATTGGGGCATTTTTGACCCACTTATGCATCTCAGGGTTAATATTTATATTAGAATACTGATAATTCTAGTTTATAATGCAAAAAAGCTGTATTCAGGTCTTTATTCTATTCACAGGTAAACTGAAATGATCCTCACAGTTACATATGGATACATAAATATACATATTACATAATATACATGACACTAAAATGATTCACTTTGCCCTTTGGTGTTTTAAGTATTGTGCATTTTGTGATTTATCTATTGAATGCTTGACTTCTACATGTATTTCAATATAGTTTTTCTGCTGTTTTTGCTTAATTAGGGACAACATCCTCTATTTTTTCACATTTCATGAGAGGTTGGACTTTAAATCAGGAATCTGTGGCTTCTAACGGTCTCAAAAATACTGATTCAGACTTTTAGGGTTTCAGTTTTTTCAGTTTGCAGGGTGGAGCTTTCTGTATCAATATTTTTTAGAATTACTTTCTGTGTTTGACCAGTTACGCCATTGTTACAACTTGCCATTGTGTTGTCTAGAGTCGTTTTCTATTGATTCATCAGTGGTGAGCTGGTGTGCTTGAGCTGCAGCGAATGGAGGAGTGGTAGATTGAAGCAAAGCTACAGAGCTACATTTAAACCATTTTAGGGCAGACATGCAACAAAAGCCCTTCAAAATATGGAATTCTGAAGGATGAGTTTTTTTGGAGATGAACTTTTAAAATGAGAGAATTAAATCATTAAATAAAAAGAAACAACACGTTCTTCTTCTCACAAATAAACAGCTGAAGACATATAAAGTAAAACAATTCCTCTTTGATTCCAAAACAAACTTAGCTTTGCTCACTTTTTGTCTCATCTTTACTTGTGTTGCTGATATAAAATTTTAGCATTATGCAGAAATCCAGAAAGGTTTTGGAGTTCCATTTTGAACACTTCATTATTATTATAATTATTATTATTATTATTTAATCCCGAACCTTAGGTAAAATTTTAAGACAATGATGTAGATGTTCTGAAATAAAACTGAGAGTCTTTAACATTTTAATTTATTACATTATATTTTATTTGATTTTAAATCAATTAAATTTTATTCGTAGTTAATAATGAATGATCAATAGTCATTTGCATTCAAATCTGTTGAAAGAAAGTCAGAACCAGCCTCTAAAATCTGCATTTCAATATTTTTAAAGGAGTTCCATAATTTATTGCCAGAAAACTGTCACCTAAAATACACCCTCGGCTTGTCTTATTTTTATTTTTTTTGACTTATCCATTGTGTTTTAAAAATGAGATTCTAGTTACAGCTGCACCAGCAGATTAAATAATACAAATAGATTCTATAAATACTGAGATTAGAAATATTAATTCTACATTAAACAAATATGCAGCAATACAAAGCCTTGGTATTCCTTTATTATAAAATCAACAAAATTACCATCATATGTGTTACATATTGTACAATATTTTTTATAGTATTTATATGTTGAAACTTTGCAGTGTAGATGATCACAATAACAACAACAATAATAATAATAATAATAATAATAAAAGAATAAAACATGCAAATGTTGCATAACTCTCCAAATAAATCCTCCAGGAACCTTCTTCGAGATATCCGATGTTCCTTTTGCAAACATCCTCTCTGAATGAAGCTGCTTTAAGTTCCCTTAGAACCTAAAATAAATCAGGTTCCTTAAATATTACCAGTTCTTTGAGCTTCTATTAATTCTAAGATGGCGTAGTGAATTGTCCTGAAACTGATTTAATTCTGTCTGTTAAACACAACTTAAACCTCTGCAGAGAATCTCCATTAATGCAAATCGGTTTTAGTTGACATTATGTTTGTTAAAGTCTCATTTATCTTCAAACATGCAGCTTCTTGTCACATGTTGGGCCAGTTTACACCACCAGCAACCAGGCTGGTAGCAGCTGATCAGATGTGGGAGCAGATGAAATAATAAAAGTCCCTCTTTAGAGCAGATAAAGTGTTTGGAGTTAAGATGGCTGCTGGCTGTTCCTGGGTCTGTTCTGTGGACGTTTGTCCGCCTGCACTAATCCGCGGAGAGCAATTGATGGCATTAGTGGCTCTCTCCTGTCAATGGAGCAGGGCGAGGCTCTGCGCATGCTCCGTGGGGTTCTTTTATGGGGAAGAGGCTCTGGAGCGTCCCTCCCTCCTCCCTCCTCCTCCCCTCTTGTCTGACTCCGTCTGGGAAGGAAAAGCTTTGGTGCATCGGCGGAGACCGGGAGGCTGCCAGCACGCGATCCGGAGTTTGAGACTCTTTCTTTTCCCCTATCTGTGGCCTCCCCGAGGATCAGCTGCGACCACCTCTGCCGCTTCTTCCTCCTCTTCATCATCCTCACTACAACAAACCCCGCACATCCCGTCGCTTAGCGGTTCCAGGGCGCAGCGTAAAAACCGAACCACCGGCGAAGATGTCTGGCTACCAGGGCAAGAAGAACATTCCCCGCATCACAGTGAGTGCTCGTGGGGTTGTAGCGGTGTGGTAGCCGGTGGGGGGAGTGGATCCGGTGCGGGGTCCGGTGGGCCTGAGGCTGCGGGGTGCAGCAGGATGTCACCGGGGCGGCATGGCTCCCTGCGCCGCTGCGCTCCGCCACAAATCCGGGCTGGAGACGCAGGGGCTCGGCCGCTCCGGTTGCTTTATTTAATAAATTTCTTTCTCTTTTGCTATCTAATCTGAATCTGCAGATCACCTCCGGATCAATAAATCAATGAGGGCACTGATCAAACTGGCGAGGCTTCCATTTTTTCTAGATTTTTGCAGCATCTTTGCGTCAAGTGCTCATTTCCAAACTCTGATTTATGTTCAGAATATACTTTTTGTTTTCTTGCAAATTCTCCCACAGCCTCTTTGTTCCTGGTGTGCATGACAGTTTGGATTTCACGCCGGTGGTCTTTGTTAGGCTGTCTGGTGGCCGGGTATCACTGCACACCAACTGGTGGAGCAAATGCTTCCCTGCATCCGCTCTCTACCCGGCTGGGCTTTCTTTTTCTTCTTTCTCCTCCTTACCCTTCCTCCAAAGCTCTCCTTTCACCAGGCCCGCTTCTTTTATTTTATTTGTGGAGGCATTTAGGGGAAACTGTGTCACTGTGCTGCGGATTATTTCCCTGATTTCATAGCGGAGCTGCAGGGATGGTGGTGGTGCTTCAGTGGAAAGTAGAGAATAGGGAGGGGAAGGGAGGGGAGCGAAGGGAAGGGGAGGGAGGGGAGAGTGGCTCCTATTTCCTCCCATGTTTCTCCTCTCAGCTGTGTAATGAAGGGAAGATGTATAAGAGGAAGGAGGTCAGTGTCTGCTGAGCCTGATGCTGGATGGAAGTGGAATAATTGGGTTAAAAAATGGTGCAGAAGATGCAGATCAGAGGGAAGCTGTGCCTCCATATTTCCATTTCAGACATAAAGATGCATTATTTAATGAATCTCACGAGGTTAAGTTGCCTGATTTGATGTTTTCAGGCATGATTTGGGTCAGGTTGTAGCTCCCAGATGTCCATGTGTGTCCAGGAGTCATTATTTTCATTTCTGTGCTTTCTGTAGACTGCCTCATGCATGCAGATTTCTTACGCTAGAATCATAACTCTGCACTAAAAAACTCTATAGTCCGGTAGTGTTAGCCTTGCTGCATGTGAAAAATGTCCAAAAACCCCACTGAGAGTCGTCTAAATTAAGTTAAATGTGAAAAATGGCAAAAATTTCAACTCTGTCGAGGTCAGTGCATGTTTTGTCTCCAATACGAGCAATCAAAAGTGGTATTTTTTGTGTTTTAGCTCAGGTTTTTAGCCAGTCAGAATTAGAAAACACCTCGGACTGAGCTGATTTTGTGGATGTAAACCTCTCAGGTGGATCGTTTTCCTCTTGAGTTCTTGCAGCAGCTCTTTGATGGAGACATCAGAGCTTCAGCAGAAGTCCCAGCAGTGATTAAATCAGACCCTAAACGACAGAAATAAATGGGTCAGACTGATTTCTCTATAACTTTATACAACATAGACTTGCATACAGGGAGGATTGTGATGAACGTGTTGCATTGGATTGTAGCTTTGGTCACCTCAGTGTCTCTTAGTTGCTACTTCTTCACTAAACAAGCAGCATTACAAGGAGCAGAGGAGCTCATTAAGCTAAACAGACGGCGAAGAGGAAATGAACGAGGTTAAATTGAATATAAACTAATCAGGCAAAAGGCTCAAGCCGGCACAAAGGGCCTCTGTGTTTTCTGCACACAGCAGTTAAATGAGTTTAGATTACATATTACATATTTGAGCGTTGAACCCAACTTACTCACTGCTCCATCATCGTGGGTGGAGCTGGAGTCCGGAGCAGCTCATCTCTGAGGCCAGATGGAGTCGGTCAGCCGCACAGACAGGGACGTACTTAAGGCATCAAATATGAATGAGCTGCTGCAAGTACACCACCTGGAACCAGAGCCTTTCTCTACTCCAGATTTACTCAGCGAAGCTTCCTGAGGTCACAGGTTTGCCAAAGGAAGAAGCACTGAGTCAAGCAGGGCCACAAATCTGTTACTGACATGATTATCTGCTCATTAATGGATTGTGTGGTGTTTAAAAAGTGGGGAAAAAAAACTGCAGAAATCACGTTTGAGTTCCTCAGGTTGTTTGATTTTCTGCAAAAAAAAAAGTCACTTTTATTGTGTTAGTGCTCAAACATTTAGCTAACTAATCAATGAGTCGGTTGAAATGATGCAGATGTGTGGCTTCTTTTCTGTTTGATCTCGTTGTAAACTGAGTGTATCGGGGTTTCTTGTGGCCAGCTGGATCCTGTGATGGGCATTTTTTAGCTAAAAAATGATCAAATAATCTGTAATTCTTGAGTAAAATGTGAAAGAAAAATGCAAACGTTGCATTTAAGCTCCCAGGTTGTTTGGCTTTCTTCAAAAAAGTCACTTTTGTTGTGTTAGTGCTCAAACATTTAGCTAAATAATCAGTTAGGTGAAATTATGCAGAATTGTGACCTTTTTCTGCTTTATCTTGTTTTAAAGTGAGGTTTTAGTGGCTAGGTTTTCAGGCTTTCCAAAGCATAGTCATTCTTGAGCACATAAAATAGGAAAATACTTGCATTTGGAAGGCCGAAGCTGAAAGATTTATCCCTTTTCTTTGATACACATCCCACTGCTTACTAGATTCTGAGAACTGCTGCGTATGATTAGTTAACTGGTGTTTTCAGCTCAAGATGAAAATGAAAACTAGAACTAAAATGTTGTTTTTGGGAGAGTAAAGGCTCCTCTAGTGTGTCAGTTATGCAGATTTGTAGCCTTTTCTGTGCTTTATCTTGTTTTAAACTGAGTGTTTTGGGGGTTTTTTGCTGCTAGTTGGATGTTGTATTGGACATTTTTCTTGTCAAAGCTGAAAAATTATCAACTAATCTGATAAATAATCAGTTAATTTTTTGTACAATGTGAAAAAAATGCAAAAATTGCATTTGAAATCCCAGATTGTTTGATTTTATTAAAAAAAGTCACTTTTAATAGTGTTCATGCTGAAACATATAGCTAAATAATCAATCAGGCAGTGAGTAATTGTGATCACCATCAAGTGAAATTATGTAGATTTGTGGCTTCTTTCTGTTTTATGGAGTTGTAAAACGATTTTATTTGGGTTTAAAGCTGCTAGTTGGACCTTGTGATGGACATTTTTCAGTGTTTTGGGTGACATTTCAAAAGTAATTGACCGATAAATCAGAAAAATAATCAATAATTTTTGAACAGAAAAATGGCTGGAACTGCGTTTTTGCTTTTTTGCTTGATACAAACCAACTGATTACTAGTTCTGATAGTGTTTTTATTCAGTAGCATTTCATTTGATCAACTAGTTGGTTAATTGGCGCTTTCAGCTGGAGAGTCAAGTCATTTTTGTCTGAACGGACAAATAGAAAACCGGATACAAGCTAAAACAACAACGACAACAACACCTTTAGTGCGCAAATTATGCAGATTTGTGTGTTTTATCTCATTACAAACTGAGTATATTTAAGTTTGGGCAGCTAGTTGGACCCTGTGATAGACAGTTTGGAGTCTTTTTAAAGCATAGACACATAATCAGTAATTCTTGTGCAAAAAGTGTAAATACTTGCATGTGAGAGGCTGACACTGAAAAGGTTTCTGCCCTTTTTGCTTGAAACATACCGACTGATTACTAGATTCTGATAACTGCTTTATTCATTTGGCTGATTGATGTTTTCAGAGTTATTTTTATCCAGACAAGATCAGTAGTTGGATATAAATACAGATAAAAGCAAAAACAAGCACAAAAATGTTGTTTTTAGGAGAGTAAAGGCTCCTCTAGTGTTTAAATTGTACAGATTTGTGATTTTATTCTATGTTTTTCCACTTTGTAATCTAAGTATTTTTGGGTTTTGGATCGTTAGCTGGACCTTGCAATGGACATTTGTGAAATACTTGCATTTGAGAGGCTGGAAATGAAAATTTTATTCCTTTTTTGTGCGATACAAACCCACTGCTTGCTAGATTCTGATAATTGTTGTTAAAAAATGTTGTCTTGAGGAAAGTAATGGCACTTTTAGTATACAAATTATGCAGATTTGTGGTTTTTCTGTGTTTCATCTCGTTGAAAATTGAGGATATTTGAGTTTTGCGCTACTAGGTACCTCCACCAGGAGGTTATGTAATCACCGGAGTTTGTTTGTCTGTCTGTCCGTCTGTCTGTGTGTGTGTGTGTGTGTGTGTGTGTGTGTGTGTCTGTCTGTCTGTTTGTCTGTTAACAGCATAACTCAAAAAGTCATGGACGGATTTTCACCAAATTTTTACAGGATGTCCGGAAGAGCATGAGTAAGAATTGATTAGATTTTGGAGGTGATCCGGATCAACGTCTGGATCCAGGAATTTTTTGAAGGTCGAAGGACAATTGAGAGATGGCTGACAGGTGGGTAGGCGGCCGCTAGGCGGCCGCCAGACACACACACACAGACACGCAGACGGACAGACAGACGAACGGGATGGCGGAGGTATGCGCTCTCCGAGTGCTTTTCTAGTTGGACTTTGTGATGGACATTTTCTGTCTTATCAATGATCAATTTCATTCTTAAGCAAGAGAAAATTGGAAAATGTTTGCATTTTAGAGGCTGGAACTAAAATATTTTATGCCCTTATTGCTTGAAAGAAACCCAACTCATTAC
Source organism: Acanthochromis polyacanthus (assembly GCF_021347895.1). Lineage (NCBI taxonomy): Eukaryota > Metazoa > Chordata > Actinopteri > Pomacentridae > Acanthochromis > Acanthochromis polyacanthus. The sequence continues at coordinate 27,661,046 of NC_067130.1, read as the reverse complement.
TAGATTTTGATTATCGCTTTATTCAGTTGGTTAATTGGTGTTTTCAGCTCCGGAGTCGAGTTATTTTTGTGCCAAACAGTTTGACGTGATAGATCGAAATAGAGATAAAAGTAAAACCAAGCACAAAAATGTTGTTTTTAGGAGAGTAAAGGCTCCTCCAGTGTGCAGTTTGGTAAAAATAGACTGGGTGCTATAATAAGACTGTCCTGGATTAAAGTCTCGGTGACTCCAATCCTCAGCGGATGAAGGATCATTAGTCGGTCTGCTGCTACACCTGTATTCCTGCTGTAGTTGTTGTTCCCTGGTGGCAGCTCAGTGTGTGTTTGCAGCGACTGTGGCCTCTTCATGCTGTTATCTCTCAGAGCAAAGCAGCCTGAAGCCATTTCTCTGCAAACATCACACGCTCTCAGCATGCAGCCATCCAAATCAGCCTCCCACCAGCCGCACATCACCCCGAATCCTCATTCATAAAGACAGAAGTCAGAGTCTGCATGTGTGTGAACGCGAACTCTGTCGTTAATCAGCGTCTGAACAGAGAAAATAGAGTAAAGCAGCAGATCACAGCGCCTCCGGCTGCTCGGTGTCCTCAGTAGACTGCAGCGAGAGGTCAAAGAGTGAGTTTTTAAGTATGAAAAGGAGAGAATTTCAGTGAAGTCTTGCATTTAAAGTGAGAATTTGAAGCTTTTTTTCTTGCCAACGAAAGAATTTAAGCACAGTTTTAAAGTCAAAGAAAGTTTCAAAGAGAGACAAAAAGGTCATTTTTCATCCTCACTGAGGGAATTTTTGTACATTTTATTGGCAAGATATGTGATTTTCTATCAATAAAGAACAAATTTAGGGGATTTTTTCAGTGAGTGAGAATCTTTTGAACTTGGCAAAAGTCAGAGAACTTAAGTGACATTTAATGGCAAAAGATGTGATTTTTTTTAGGAGCAATTTTAGGTGAATTTTTGGCCAAAGAGAGAAAAAACTTTATTTTTCACTGTTAAAGAGACTTTTTCATACTTGAAGAAAGACTATTAGGAAATTTTAATAGTCAAAATAAATGTTTCTTTGACAGTAAAAGAGAATTTTGGTGCATTTTTTTAAAGTCAGAAAGAATATTTTAAAGTTCTGACAGGCAAGGACAGAAATTAACTCAGTCATGGTCAAAAAGAAATTTTAAAGTCAAAAAAAGTTTATTTGTGAAATTATTAGTCAAAGAGAGAGAAAAAGACAGCTTTTTATTGTAGGAGAGAGTTTGTTATAGTCACTAAGAGAATTAAAGTGAATTTTGATGGCAACTGATGTTTTGTTTTTTTAATTAAAGGCAAATCTAGGTGAATTTTTGACCACAGTGAGAAAAAACTTAGTTTTTCATTGTCGGAAAGGGTTTTTCATACTCACTGAGTAACTTTTGTGTTTTTAATAGCGAAAGATGTGTTTTTTTAATAATTTAAGAACAACTTTAAGTGAATTTTTCAGTCAGAATGAAATCCTGATAGGCAAATACAAAATTAAACCAAATCATAGTCATGGTTGAAAATATTTTAAGTAAAGTTTTGAAGTCAAAAAAATATTCTTTGCAAAAATCTTTGGTAAACGAGACAAAAGGTTATTTTTCATTGTTGGAGAGACTTTTTTAGAGTCATTGTGAGAATTCAAATAGATCTTAATGCGAAAGATTGGATTTCTAAGTAAAGAGTAAGTTTAGGGGATTTTTTCAATCTGAAAGAAGAAAGACATTTTTATACTCACTGAGATGATTTAAGGACCTTAATAGCAAAAATTATTATTATTTTCATCATTAAAAATGGATATAGATGAAGTTTTCAGTCAGAAAGAATTCATAATACGCAAGGTCATTGGAGAGACTTTTTCAAGAGAATTTAACTGAATTTTAATCATTAAAGAAAGAATTGACAGGAATTTTTCAATCTGAGAGAATTTTTTGAAATTATGAAAAACAGCAACAGAATTAAATTAATTCATAGTCATGGTCAAAAAGGAGTTTATTAAAATATTTATCCTCAATAATGAACTTTATGTGAAATTTCCAGCCTTAAAGCTCGAGTAGGCAGTATCATTTTTTGGCATCACTGGTCAGAAATTCCAACATATTTTAATTCAAGTGATCTGAGGTTAAACCAGACTTCTGAACTCCTCTTGGCTTCGTTTTCAGGCTTTAGAAGATGCAGCTCATGACGGGAGCTTTCAGCCAATCGCAGGGATCTTCATTGATCAGATGAGGGTATAAATAGCAGCAAAGCAGGATGTGGTGACGGACTTTCACTTGGAAGAGCAGAGTTCAAAGTCCTGTAACTGAAGGATCTCAGTGTTGACTTTTCACTTTACTATCTTTGTGTGTTTGAAGCTAGTGGAGCTGCTTGAAGGAGGCAGCACATTTTCAAATTCCTGCATTATTCTTTTGCCTTTTCCAGATTTTTGCCTACTGCAGCTTTAAAGAGAGAATAAATCAGCAGGTCTAGTGTGTATTAAAAGCCTAAATATGAGCTTCTCTGCTGATTTTAATTGCTTCAACGCATCCATTCAAAGAAACAACCAAAGCTGCTGCTCAGATCTACTGTTTTTGATTCCAGTTTGTGCCGTATTTTTGCAGCCAGGGTGTTAATTTACCGATTACCGTTCTGGGAATTGGTTTATTTCCTGCTTTTCCAGTCAGTTAGTCTGTTATATTTGTTTTCTCAGTGGTTGCCTGAACATGCACGGAGATGCTTTTAGTAGCAGGGCTGCTTTTTTTTTTTTTTTTTTTTTTTTTTACTAATCCAGGACACACCATAAATCATAGCACTGAATGTCTGACCTGGCAGCGTTTTCTACCTGACTTCACAAATGTTCCCAGGATATTTTCCATTTGGACAACAACACACCACGTTGCCGGGTTACGTCGTAACACTGGCAGTGGTTTTCACCGTGCCAAAGCTGATTTTGTACTTATTTTTATGAAAGTCAGATTTCTCAGTCTCAGTCTTCTCTCTTCTCGCTGGTTTCCACCTTGACACTAAAGGTGGTTTTAATAAGCTGGAGCTTGTGATTGATCTGTGTGGCTGTAATGGAGGAATAATCAATACCAACACACTCCATTATCATTAATCTATTTCTCATATACAGGTTTAAATAGGTTAGTTCAAAGCTGCTACAATCAATATTTCGAATGAACAAAGAGTCATATGATTTTGTACCTTTGTCCGGGGTCACTTATATTCTATTGATCAACCCACACAGAAATGTCACCTCAATTTGCATTTCTCCACAGCTTTGTTGATTGTTTTAGCATCTGTTCGCTAACTGTTGCGGTTTTATGACCCACAGTTGTTTTGATTCACTGCCACCGCTCTTATTAGTGTTGTTTTTGGTGGTTTTCTGCAGAAAAAACACTGCAAAACTTACTCTCCTGCACTAAATGACAAACAGTTAGTGAAGAGCTTGAGAACAAAATCGTGTTTCAAACCTAAATTGACCCAATAAGAGCTAGAAATTACAAAAAAAGCTGCCAGAATTCTTAGACACGATCCCTTTTTGCAATGTCACTGGTGAACAAGATTAAAACATTGATTTTGCGAATCATAACCACCAGTGGAATCATGCTAACATGAGTCTTGCTAGCTTTTCTAGCGCTCTAGTACACCTCTGTGGTTTTGTTGTCCTCATATAAAATACAGACTTATTTATTTATTGCTTTTAGCAAAACAAACAAACCAAAAACAAACAGACCAAAAAACAAAAACAAACAAACAAGAAAAAAAGGCTGCAAAACTTACTTTCCTGCACAAAATGACAGACAGACATAGCTAGCAGCTAGCTTGAGAATATAATGGAGCATTTATTAGCTAAACAGACATGTTGAAGACCAAAAACAGAGTTACTGTTTTTTTAATAAGGCATGCCAGCAGCTTTTCCTGCTCTTTCTATGGTTAACAACAGAAAAAAATATACCTTTTGTTAGGCTGTTTCATGTGTTTTGTTTAGCTTTTTTAGTGAACATGCTATCATGAATCTTGCTAGCAATGCAGTGTACTTGTTTTGTGTAGTCCCCACAGAAAAATTCAGCCTTATTCACATTTACATCAACTCAGCAAGCTTCCTTATGGCCATTCATGCCTCTTTGAACTTCTAAATCCCCCACCTTGGGCCAAAAGCCAGTTTTAGAAGTACTGAGGAAACAAAGGTGATAAAGGTCACGGTTTAGGAGGGGGGTTAAGGAAAGTTTCTGCAGTCTTTAGAGTAATGAACGAATGATTACACAGTGTTTTCTTTTTTATCTGTGCGTGCTAGTCAAAACTGCATTAGCCTCATATCAGGAAGGTTACGCATTGTAGCCTGGAATGAAAACACAGCGGTTTAGTAACAAGGAGCCCATTGAGCTTCGTCCACATCCTGTTTGTGAGGTTCCCATGAAGGAAAGGTCACTGTCATGGTTGGCACACATCCAGTACAATCACACACTCTCTCCAACCCCTACAAGCTCTGAAAGAATGACATGATTTCACTGTACACATCGTGTATCACATCATTATTAGGAATACTTCAGAATCAGCCCTACTTTACTGAGGCCGACTGTTTGCTGCGGAGACATAATGAAAAACGGGCGTCGACTCGTGAGCTGCAGCGTCTTCTCCAGCGAGTAATATGATAATGACAGTCATGATGAGGCACATGATGCAATGGCATATTTCAAAGCTGTCGCTGGGTTGAAAACAGACCAGTGTTGGGCTGGAACAAAGCCAGCCGCTCAGCCAGAACAGTCTGCTGCACACGGATCGAACATCACCACGGGATCCATCTGCATTAGTTCCATCAGCGCTGTCGGAGCGTCGCCACACCTTTCATATGGGATGCATTTTCCAAAGTTGCTGCAGTCAGCTGAAGTGTAGAAGTCTGTGTGTTAAAAAGGAGTACAACTATGACTGTGACTCTATCTGTACATGTAAAAGAAGGCTGTTTCATGAACAAATTTTAGAAAATGTGGTTGAAAGTAGCCTTTCTGCATTTATCTACATCACTTGAACACATCTGCAGCTTGAGGCTCCAAACATCAGACAGGAACTCTACTGGTTTTCCGCATTAAAGCCAGTCTTTAGATGGCTTCTGCACATGGAAAAAGGTTGTTTTAGGCCTTTTTGTGGCTCCAGAGGGACCTGATAAACGTCATATCATTCAGAAATGCAGCAGTCATTTGAAAAGGAAAACATATGATGATGTGGAATTAGAAAGAAGTAAACTTTATCCTGTACAGTGTCGTTGCTACTTGAGGTCAATGGCTGAAAGTGTTACTAATCGATATATTAATATAACACACTTTGAAATGCATTGCGGGTATGTTTTGAATGTTTTGGATTATAAAAGATTCTAAAGAACATAGATAGATGGACAGACAGACACCACAATAGAAAAATATCAAATATAACCCAAATAGAAAAATGCATTAAGATACAAAATGCATCATAAAGTGTAAAATATATAGTTAATAAAAACAAATAGTAAATTGAAAAATGCACCATAAAATGCCAAACTCAAGGTATCAGGGAGCTTACACATCTTACTTTTAAGAAAAATAAGGAAAATATGGCACAAAATGATGTAAAATTGTGCTATTATTTTAAATTAATAGAATATTAAAAAATAAAACCAAACTACAACAATAAAAATAATAACTATAATTATTTTATTATTAATAGGAGTATTAAAAATTCAAAATGCAGCAGAGCAATAAAAATAATTATAATATTTTTATTAATGCAAATTACTAAAAAGTAAAAAATACAGTAGAGCAATACAAACAATAATTATAGTAAATTTATTATTAATAGAGAGTAATAAAAAGTCAAAATACAGTAGAGCAACAAAAAGTATATTTATAATTATTTTTTAATTAATAGAAAATATTAAAAATTCAAACAGTCGAGCAATAAATTAATAATTATATGAATTTTATTTTTAATAAAAAGTATTAAAAATTCTAGCTAAAGTAGAGCAATAAAAATAATAATTAGAAGTATTTTGTTATTAATATAGATTATTAAAAAGTCAAAATACTGTAGAGCAATAAAATAAAAATAATGTATTTGATAATGGTTTAAAAGTGCAAAGATAAATTGATGCAATGTTCCTTTAAAATTATTTCTTTGATAAATAGCGAAGAATAGGAATAAAAACCGCATTGTAACTATAAATTGCTTCTTGTTGCCTGATCAACTGTCCAAAGCTAAAAGAGGTTAAATTTACAATCATAAAACAGAGTAAAGTGGGAAATCATGACATTTTTAGTGGCTGGAATCAAACTAATTTAGACATTTTTGTTTATTAAATGACAATTAATTGATGATTCAAACCAGAAAACAAAAACTGTAGCATCTAAAGTGGATAAACCATGGACTTTATGCATGTAGTAGAGTTTCCATCACGTTTCACCTGCTCCAAGACTTGCTTTTTCTTCTTGTATGATGCAAAACGCTCTGATTACTGCAGTGTGTCTCAGAAATGAGAGCAAATGTGGAAGCATGAGGTGACATTTGGAGGAGCTGAGTTGTGTCTGTGCAGGGCGGGGCCTGCAGCAGTTGTGTTCGGGGCCAGAGCTGCTGGCCGACTGGCGGCTCAGTGGCAGCAACCAGAAAACAGAGCAGCCTTTGTTAGCCGGGGGATGCTGGGAGTCCTTGTGACCAGAGCTGCCACTCCCTTTCTGGAGGCCCCCGGGGTGACTGGAGGGAGGGAGGGAGGGAGGAAGGGGCGAGTGGAGGTGGCAGACTCCCCCCTTCGTCCTGCTCCTGCACAGAAACAAGTGGCACGGCGGCAGCATGGATGATTGATTTTTCACGGCAGCGAGCTCTGATTGGTTTTCTCTAGTGTCTGCTGGGTTTGGAGGCGGGTGCTGTCTTTATTGTCCCACCGCTG